>NC_079335.1:29090871-29412954 GCF_029582105.1 Oenanthe melanoleuca
GATAGCCAATAGTAGTATCACATTAAAAATAGTGTTTTCAAGGATTTGAAATTTGTGAATTTACTGATATGTACTTAATTATGCAGAGCTAAAGGAGAGCTCAAGCAAGAAATGAACTCTTACAAAGGCAATTAATTTAATTTTACTACAAGGATTTTAATTTAATTGTTCACTTTAAGGTTCTTTGCATGGGTCAGAAATCTGCTCAACTAAATCCTTTTTGTCCCAACCTTAGCTTATCCAGACATATCTCTACATCCTCTCCTCAGATTTAAATATTTGCATGTTGGAGTTGCTGTATTGAAATGTTTCCCTTACTGGACTCTTGCAGTTCTAGGCATCAATCAGCCACCCAGCCCTCACAATCATGCAGGAAGAGTTGTGTTTATGGGTGACTGAAATACAGTCAGTCACCATCTGGTTTGAACTGAATAGAGGAGGAAAACTTCCATTAATAAGAAGGAGGAGGTGGTGGTGATGTCTGGAAGTGATAACTGCCAAACATTCAACACAAAAATTGCCAGCATGGTACTCAGTGCATTTTTATAAACCTCAGCCTTACAATCACAGTGCCCTCTATTTTGACTGTAAATGCTTCAGGATGTGCTTGCAGGACAAACATACTGTCACAGAATCATAGAATCTTTCAGGTTGGAAAAGTCTTTAAGATGGAGTGTTGCTGTTAATGTAGCACTGCCATGCTCACCACCAAACCATGTCCCTGAGGGTCACCACGTTTTTCAAACACTTCCAGGAGATTTCACTGCTTTTCTGGGCAGTCTATTCTCATGACTGACCATCCTTTCCGTGGAGAAATGTTTTTTAATATCTGATTAAAACCTCACCTTGGACAACTTGAGGCCATTTTCTCTCATCTTGTCTCTTGTTCTTTGGGAGAAGTAACCCCCACCTGGCTGCAGCCTCCTGTTGTAAGCAGTTGTAGAGTGATACAGTCCCCCCTGAGCCTACTTTTCTTCAGGATGAATAACCCCAGCTCCCTCAGTAGCTCCTTGTAGGACTGGTATCCAGACCCTTCCCGAGTTTCATTGTCCTTCTCTGGACACACTTCAGCACCTCAATGTCCCTCCTGCAGTGAGGGCCCAAAACCAAACACAGGATTCGAGGTGCAGCCACACCAGTCCCAAGTACAGGCTTTGTTTTTGACAAATCTTCCCTTTTCAGGATGGTTAGTACCTCAGCAATGCACATACAGGGATCCCTGCTGCTCCACAGCACAGCAATTGAAGCACTGTGACCAGCCCCCTTCCCTACTTGACAGTACCTTGGCAAAGCAGCTGAAAAATTAGCAGCCAACACAGAAGAGCCCACCCTGCTCTGTCACTCCCAGTACAGGTGCAGTAGTGCCTGAGATGCTTCTCTCTTCACTCAGTCATATTTAGTACCAATCCCCTGCCATAATCTAAGTTATTCTGACTTTAATACAGTGGTTTTTTAGTATGCAGAGATGAGTATTCTCTGAAAATGAGAGCTCTCATTATTTCTATTTCAAGCTGAGACACAGGAGAATGGACTTGCAGTGGCTGGCCTGTATCCAGCAGCCTAGGAATGATGCAATAATGATTTATGAAGTCATGAATTTGCAGAGAAGGTGGATTACATACCTAATTCATGATTTCTTACTTACTCCTGTCACTCAGAAGCTAGGGAGTATCAAGTGAAATAATCAGAAGATAAATTCAAAACCAGTGAGGTTCTTCACACAGTCCCCAAGCAAAATTTGGGCAGCACAGTAGGGGTTTTTGGTTGGCATAAAATGTACCTGGCCAAACCATGCATTAGGCAAAGCTATGGAAAGGAAAATCTATCCTGGAGGATCCTGAACTTCATTGCTGGAGGTACAAGACAACATCAGAAAAGATTTTGCTCTTAGGCATCCGTGTTTAACTGTGAATAAGACCTTTATTCACACCAAACCTTTGCTCTGACCCAATTCATATCCCATGGCTGTACTACACATCCAGAGAATCTGTGCCAGAGCTGTGAAAAAATCCTTAGCTGTCCAGAATTTGATAAGCTGAATATATATTCCTGACCTAAATGACAGAAGGTAGAATAAGAAAATTAAGCTGTCAAAAAAGGCCAATTTAAAAGGTAATGCTAAAAGGCAATGGTGAAGTGGATAAAGGTCAGTCTGCAGCACTGCATGCAGGTTTTTCCTGCTCTACTCAGTGCTTCTTGTACATGCTAGGCACAAATCTTATCAGGTTCTGCATTTCCTTGTCATAAAGGATGATGGCATGATATATATTTGAAAGGTTTTTCAGGGTTTTCAAGAAAGAAAAGAGGCCTTTAAACCCCAAGGACAAAGCGATTAAAATGAAAATATTCAAATGAAATCAGTAAGTATGAATTATAAAAGGGCCAGGATCTGGGCCTTTAGAAGTGTTCACTTTAATATAAAACAGAAAGTAATTTTAGAAAGTGTCTCCATCTATGTATTATGCTCTATGGCTTATACCCAAGATTGTTGTTGAAAAGTGTCTTTCACTCTTCCAGCACATTAAGATAAAGTGCTACATCTTACAGTTCCTACTGATATATAAAAGCATCAGAGAACCAAGAAGGTATTTTAAAATGACATGCATTGACTTGTATATTGATACTAAGATTTTTTTCTATACCGCCTGCAAGCAAAAATCACAGAACTCTGGTGTTTCCATAGCAACTGCATTTTAATAAGGTGAAATTTCCAGTATGATAGCGCTGAACAAGTAATAATGTCAGTTTTCAATGTTGCTGAAGCTCAGATGTCAGGAAGGGTCAGCATAAAACACAGGGCTAAAATTGATTCTTTGCAACATCTATCTTTATTGCTATTATAATTTCAGGAAAAACCAATAAAAGATATTATTAAAACAGTAATCTTATTTTTCACACACTTCTCATATCATAAAGCAACAACATTTGAAATATGTCAATTTAAAGCTTATACATACATCTCTATGAGAAACATCTTGCTCTTACTGATAGCTCACTTTTCACCTTTGAGCTTTTATTCTACAATACTTCAGGGGAGGGTTCTGAAAATAATTTCCTGGCAGGGGGTATAAAAGCTCAAAAGCTCATACACTGGTCATTGGTGTATGCTGTTGTTTGTCAGTCAGAATATAAAAACTCATTAGCAGTTTTTTCTGCAAAATCACCATTCTCTTAAGGTAAAAAACTGAATTCAAGTGAGGTTTTATTTTAAGAGCCCAGAAGAAATGACAAATTGGGATCTGGCTTTTAAAGTGATGGAAGATCTTTCAAAGGCTAGACAGGTCTTTGATTTCCATTTGAGCCTCTTTCTCTATGTCTGTCATCTAATACAAGCTTTTCTGAGGAGTTGCAGTGGTTTTAGGCTGGAGAGACTTGGTAAAATATGAAGCTAAAGCACAAATTTATCCCCATGGCAGGAAATCTCTTCCATGGGTTAAAGTGCAGTGTTTGCAATGTGAAGTGATATTACTCATCTGACTCCCAAAATAAGTGATGCTAGAATTACTTTGGGTTGCAGTATGAAGCCACTCACTGCAGCCCCTCCCTTCCAGTATAATAAAAATTAAGAATTAAAATAAAAATAAAGAGAAAATAAAACTTAAAAAAGAACTGTGCTCTTCAAGCACATCAAGAAGATGCTTCTTAAATGGAAGGTAGCAATGAAATCACTTATTTCCAGAAATTAAGGTTTTGGATAAAATATCATAGGTGCTTACAATAAAATCAGACCTGACAGAATAGGATTTTTTTCTGAAATTTGTGTTTATGGGATCATTTTCCACTGTGTTTCACCATGAGCCATATGGCTCCATCCATGTTAGAGTGCAATCATGCCATTGCTTGAGTGGAGGACAGCTGTCAAGGGAAGGGCTCTGCACATACCATGGAATCATCTAAAAAAGAACGGCCATAGCCAAATTCCCTGCTGGGATTGACTGGTTACTTCCCAAGCTGTGCTTGGGATTGTTGGGAACCACTGGTGGTTTGGGTCAAACCTGTGCCAAAACCATTCCTCTGACTTTACCAGGTAGGCAGTGGATGTCCTTCCCCAGCAGCACTTTATTGATTCATTCCTGTTTCTTTTATTGTATCAGTGAAAACAGTGAGTGGCCACATGGCTGTACTGTTTTGTTAGTGATCCATTCTACAGCCTGAAGAACATAAAAATCTCCTCATTAGCTATAAAAGAGCAAAATATATGCTGGCATCTTGTAGAGAACATTTAGGACTTACTGCATGCAATAGCTGTGTAGTATTATTGTGAATTTAACTCAGATTTTACTACAATATAACTTGGCCAGAGCTAAAAGTTCTTGAAAATTTCACCACCTGAAAATCGGTATAGTATAAAGCCTCTGTAAATTATTTTTTGTGTATGTATATGATGTTTAATGACAGATATTTTCAGTCCTCTGTATTCAAATTTCTGATTTAAAACCTTAGTGCAAACTAAGGAATGTTTATATTTTACACAGGTAATACATTAGTGTATGAAATTTAAATTGCCTCAAAATATAACCTACATAATCCTACATAATAATTTCATATACTTTTTCATTAGTTGCATTTCTTTATTCTTACAGTGACTATTAGCCATATTACAATTAATAAAAATTATGTAAAGTGATGTATATGAAAAATTGCATCAGCACAAAATCATAAAAATATGTGTGCTAAATTATGTATGCAATTAATTTGATTTCTTTAAAATAAGATTGTTTTGCATGCAGAGGCAAATGCTGTAAATTCAACAGGACTACAGATGGTTTAACAGACAAATTTGGACCCAGAATTTCACAGGAATGCTGATTTCAGGGTTCCTTAGCTTTATGTCATGTCTGTGTTCTGCAGTGGGCTGGAAGTGGCTCAAGAGGAGATGTTGGACATAAGGCTGTGGTGAGGATGGAGCCTCCAGCAGGAGCTGTGGACCAGTTATCTAAGACATCTTGAGGGTTTAAATCAGCCTCAACCTGCAATCTTCTTCCTAGCTGAGCTGTTTGTAAAAGCCACACTGAGCAAGCACCATCTCTGCAGGTGGTGGAGTGGCAGGAGGGGCCAGAATGATGGAGCAGGAGACAGGGATCCCATAACCTTGCACAGGCACAGCTGAGAATCTTGCAGTGCCACTAAAGGAGACACAAGCAAAAGGACAGTTGTCCTTCTGGGATGGCTGGGAGCCCCTGCCCTTGTCTTAATGTGCTGACAGCCTGTTGCCAACACCTGTACTGCTTTCATTGTGTGACCACAGGGAATTGCATGAGAATACCCACACCTTGGGATGGCTGCAAAAGAGATTCTACATGACAATAGCACTCTGACACTCCAGAAATTATCTTGATGGTTGTTTTGGAAAGAAAAATAATTTTTGTCTTGTTTTTAAAAATCTATTAATCATAAGTGACATATGAGACTCAAGGCCAAACATCCCCCTATCTCCCACTCTGAAAAAGATCTCTGGGGGTAAACTTCATCATCTGGAGGTCTTCTGATAACACCCTTGTGAAAGCTGAGGGGTGGTGCAGCTCCTGACAGCTGTTCTGGGCTCTGCATCCCACACATGCCACCCAGGATTGCTCTGCAGCCTCCCAGCAGGAGCAGTGGGACAGAGCAGTCTGCCTCTATCCCTTGCTGTCACTACATGCTTGTACACACTAGGGGTCCTGGTTGCAAAACAGAGATGTTTTTGTCCCTTCTTGCACACAAAAATCATGACAAGTTTGGTATTCGAACAGGAAGTTGTAACATTAGGATGTAACAACCCTCTCCTTAACTGTGATTTAGTCTATATTAGTAAGCTCTGATTGATGTCATACTTAACCAATATGGAAATTTATGGCATATGAATGGTAAGAAGCAACATATAAATGGTGTTTGAGTGGTGAATGTGACTTATGAGTATAAAATACATCAGCCTTCACTGGCCCTAGAGAATGCAAAATGCAAGAGATGGTCCCTGCCCCACAAATCTAATAAACTAAGTACAAAAAGGCAAAACACCTGATGTGAGGATGAAATAACAAAGGGTAAAGGTGAGCTCATTACTGTGAGCAGCAGGAGCAGCAGTAGTCTTAGACCTGCAGGATATTTAGCTTGCTGGAGAAAAAAGGCTGAAAATGTAATGCTCAGGATGAGAGTGAGGGATATATCTCCTAACCTGACACTTCCCTGACACTTATAATCTGGTTGCAAATATCCAGCATATGACATCTTTATAATTCCTGTTTCCAGGAATTCCTGTTTGTAAACCATTTTAAAACTGCCAAAACAGCTAAACAGTCTGTGCTATAATTTAAAAATTATTTAGTACAAAGCAGAAGATTTCATTTTAAATCACATGACAACATGGAAGTAATTAGAAGTGTTCATGTTCACTGGACCTACTACTAATTGTGGTATTTGCATAAAAATAGATGCTGGATAAAAAATTATATGCAATTTGCTTTTGCAGAGTGTATTCACATGCTAAATTTCAAAACATCCAGCAGTATAGATACAGAGAAGTCTTATTGTTCTGGTTATTTACTAACACAAATAATTGACTTTTCTCAACATTAACTTCTGTGTTATCTGCACTCATTATCCTAAGAAATATATTTATTACAAGAACTTGAGAACAATGGCTTATTTTCTTTCATCTTTCATGGAAAAGCTAATGTTGATTGGAAATATCTGTAGCATAGTTGAAGGATATGTATTTGCTTCTAGCTATAGTATAGCAATTTTTCAGCAGCCTGACCAGCAGCAGGAGTGCATGGTGCTCTAATTAGCAGGGTTCCATGGCATTTATTGCTCCCATTAGTGCAGCATGACAAACCAGGGCATGGCATTTAAATAGCTTGCCTAATGATGGGCAATATGTTTGCAGCAAAATCAGATAAGCATTGAGGAGTCAGAAACTCCTGGCTCTGAGTTTCATCCACTAGATCGCACTGCAATCAAATTTCCAGATGTCATTGAATTTCAGAGACTCACAGACAGACTCATAATGGATTTCTGACAAATAGATATTTAGATGGCTGGATAGGAATGCTGTGGGATTCACTCAAAAAACAAAGGAATTGGGGCTATGCATTTTGGGGTATCTAAATTGCTTTACATATTAGGCTGTATTCTCCAAAGCTTCTTTGGAAAGACAAAAAGCCATGGTCCACATGGTTCAATAAAAAACAAATTAAAGTGTGTGACACCTTCCTCACGAATTTAAGTTCTGTAATATTTTAATCTGTAAAGTAGTAACATCACAATAAATGTTCATATCAATGCAAAGTTTCTGGACACTTGTGGGCTGACGTTTGTCATTATGATATTTCACATAACAACAGGCAATCCAGCAAGTACTGGGGAAAAGGCCACTACAATGAGGGGCATGGGATCACTGTTACCCACTAAGGCACACTGACAACAACAGGTCTCAGTGGGTTTATTTTAACATGGATTTTGTCAGATGTGTGAGTGTGGATTCCTATTCACCATGCCCTGAGCTCCTTGCTTCCCATGCCTGTATGGACAGGAGTGAGGTTGCAGCCAGCACCCATCGTGCATTTGCCTCTCCCCACATGGAATTCCAGCTGAGTGGCTGCATGGTTAAAATCTAAAGGAGGACTATTTAGAGACTATTTATAGGAGAGACTATTTAGAATTAATAGAGAAACTATTTAGCTCAAGGGTGAGCTCAAACCCAAGCTAAAATGACAGTACAAACATATCAGGCAGAACATTTCTTTTCAGCTCAAGGTTTTTAAAAGCCTGTTACCCTCATGTTATTTTCAGAGAAAATGTCTAATGGAGACATGAGATAGAACTCAAAATATATAAGACCGGCCAAAATGACTGGTGGAAATTCCAAATATTTTTATCAGATATTAGGGAGCAGAAGACATTCTGATTTTGTTCAAAAATAAATAGAAACAATTTATAAAGGATAATAATTTATTAAGGAGATAAGATGCATTTAAATTCTTCTCCAAGTTACATGTGGATCAAGCACTTAATATTTTAAATACACAAATTCAGCAAAAATTCCAAGCAATACATTTTAGTAATTACAGGCAAGATTGTGAACAGGTTCATAACCAATGGGACATAAAGTATCTAACAGACAGCTCAATTTATGGGCCTGTTTTAAGCCAAGCCTATATTTAAGTTTTATTGTGGTAAATAGTGCTCCAGAGGATGATACATCTGCACATAGGTGGAGTTTAATTTGGGAGATTAACAGTGTTGAAGAATTATACTTCAAGAATTTTCTGTCAGAAAGTTTTATACCCAGGCTATTGATCAAGCAAGAGGAATGACTTCTCAAACCATGCTGGTTACTCCTCTTTGCTTAAAATATAAAATGGATAAAATATCAGCTGGAATGTCTGCAAGGTCTTAATTCCACTGAGTTTAGCACTTAATGACTATTAAAAGTAATTTCTCTGGCAGCAAAATTCAGATTCAATTGAAAGAAAACTACTCTCTAAACATAAAAAACATCTTACTCAGAGATAATGAGTAAATCACTGTATATTTTCAGTGCCACAAAGAGAAGAAATGTTTTAGCTGTAGATAAGAAGTGTGTTCCCATGTAGGGCTGTCTCCGAGTTTTCCTTGAGCAGCAAGCTATGTAAAGCCTTTCACAGAATCACAAAATCAACCAGGCTGAAAAACCTCTGGGATCATCGAGTCCAGCCTTTGACCAAACACCACCTTGTCAGGTAGACCATGGCACTGAGTGCCCCAGTCAGTCTTTCATTAAACACCCCCAGGGACAGTGACTCCACCACCTGCCTGGGCACTCCACCCCAATGTCTGACACCCTTTCTGTGAAGAAGTTCCTCTAGTCTACAGTGAATGCTTCCAGTGGTGCTGCCAGCACACTTTATCTCCACTGACACAGTTGAAATCTGGGCAATCTCAACATCAACTCCTGGTGCAGGGATCCATGACTGAGCTTCCTCCATCCAACAGCTGCTACTCAACTTTGGCCTCTGGTACTCAACTCTCTGCTTCCCTCACCTTCTTTCCTGACAAGCTTTACATACTTGGGCTTTTTTTAGCAAGAACTTTTCCCAAGATGAATCTCCAGTTTGTAGAAAGGGCATCTGTTGGCATCAGATGGAAAAGAGCTGTTAGCAGGATATTGAAAATTATTGTCAGCTTGTCACAAGGAGCTCCTGGCAAATATCCTATCTCAGCATCTGAAAACAAGACACAAAACCCCATCAGTTATTCTCTTCACCCCATCAATTGCAATGTGTGTTCCCAAACTTACTGTGGAGTCACACTCAGTCTGAATATTTCATTAAAGGATTTATAGTCCATAAAAATCTCTTGGAATCTGTGAAAAATTGCTGTGCATATAGGGTGTATATATGGCAATATACAAAGGTAGCAGCATCATTGTATCCAACAGGATGGTGGTTAAACCTATTCCCAGTGCTCTCCTGGAACTACATCTATTTACTCACCAGCTCTCAGAAGTTCCTGCTGAGGTGGGTTTTTTTATAAATGGTCACCACAGAGGGTAAAAGGTAATAACAGTACAATTATAAAAACACGCTTTAAACCCACACTACACAAATATAATATCCTTTGCCAAACATTAATAAAATGAAACACGGGAAATAAGCTGTGGCTGTTTCACCAGGCCACTCTCTATGACTATAGAAAAAGTGACCAGTAATTCATTTAAAATCATACAAGCTTTCAGTAATGTGGAGGAATCTGCAAATCTTCTACCTTCTGGTAGTAGGAAAGAATGGTTTGTCATGTTCAAAATAGACTGCCTGAACTTAAAAATCAAGAATGTTTCCCAGACATCTGAAATAGAATATTTAAAAGGTTTACAAAAAAGTCTCTACAATCCTAGAAATGTCTTCATAAAAATTCAATAGAAGTAGAGATTGCAAAAATTTGAAACCAAGACAAGCATTTCTCAAGGTCAAAGTTGGAAGCTAAATTTCATGTGTTACAGCTTTTTGGATATGGAGTAGCCAGTTCACAGAAAAACTCTTGATAAACAAGAATGTATCCAGCTTCAGAACAGTAGTAATTTACTATGCCATTGTCTTATATAAAGAGGAAGATTTCTGATTTTAGAATATCAGAGAGAGGCAGTAACATTGATTTTTCTATCTACACCGGAAAATAATTTCTAAGGTTTTCATGAAGTAAAAAAAAATCTGGTTTCAGAAAAAAAAAAAAAAAAAAAAAAAAAAAAAAAAAGAGGCTTAGAAAATAAATTATTTACAACATGGGTCAGGTTTATTAGGGAGAATTTTTGTCATAATGATCATATGGTTTGCTGGAGATGCATAACATGCTGCCTATATTTTAAAGATGTGAAGATGAAGCAATTTTATGGTCCACATTAAGTTATACAAAAATGTTCCTACTTCACACAATAATAATGCAATATCTATTCAATGAAAAAGGTAAGAACAGCTTTCCTACCCTCCAAAGTCAAAATGCTCCACACTTTCAAAATGTTGCAACAATCTGCTAGAAAACAGGACTAGACTGATTCAGAGGAAGCATAGAATCATTAGAAATGTTTGTTGGAAGGGACCTCTGGAGCTCATCCACTCCAACTCCCCACTCAATGCAAGTAAATCTTGAGTTGGTTCAGGGTACCCAGGGCCTCACTGAGTCACATTTTGAAATTTGCAAGGATGGAGGTTCATATTGCACTCTGGGCATTTTCCCCTTGGGGCTCTCACATCACAGAATAAGCTTACTGGAATATCCCATGTTTACAATGTGCAACCATTGTCTCCTCTTGATTAACTGCACATGTCTGAAAATAAGTTCATCTTCTACTCTGTCCCGTCTTGACAGTGGAATACAGCAAGAGGAAGATTTCTCTGCTCTTGGCTGAACAATCTCTGTACCCTCAGCCTCTCCTTGCATTTTGTGCTCTCCTACCTCTCCCTGTCCTCCTGGTCTTCCACCTGACTCCTTCCAGCCTGCTGACCATGCTGTCTGGGTCAGCCCAAACCTGGACAAGGCATTTCAGGTGGGATCTCTCCAGTGCTGAGCAGAGGGAAATGAACACAGCCCTCAAGCTCTTGCTATGCAAATGTGCAAGCAGCCATTGATGCCCAAGGGACACACTGGAACCTGTTCAATTTCTGCCCATCAGGACTCGCAGCACTGTCCCTTTGCATCTGAGGCTGTTTGTTAACAGTGCAGGACTTTTTCTTCATCTTTGCTCAAATTCAGGATGCTCCTGTCAAGCTCTCTGTGAATGACAGCCTTTCTCCTCAAATATATCAGTAACAACAATTTTCTCATCCATCCCAGTTCTGTGACATCTGTAAACCTGGGGAATGTGCAGGAGAGATGATGAAGATGTTCAACAGGATTGCTCCTGAACATACTGATACATGAAGACAGGCACTTGCAACTGACTGCCATTGGCCGTGGCTCTCTGAGTCCAGCAGTCCAGCCATGTCTTCCACACACCTTATAAACTACCCAATTAGGCCATCATGCCTCACACTGACTATCAGCAGGAATATTTGTGCTTAAAACCCAGCCATTTTTGAGGTACCACAAAACCTATTCCTGCCCTCTCTTGCAGTGAATCAGCCATGACTGGAGTCAATCAGGGTGTTCAGTCATGATTCACCCCCTGGTTCACTTTTTTTTGCTTTTATTTTTGTGTCTCAGGACACACAAACATCATCCATAGTCTTTCTAGGGGCAGAGGAGAGGCTGCCCAGTCTGTATTTTCCCAGATTTTCCTTGCATTTTCCGAAAACAGGAATGGTGTTTGCTTTGTTTTCCCAGTTATTGAAAACATACCAAGTCATCACACCTTTTCTAAGCCTAATAGACCACAGCTTTGCTGTGTCATCTCTGAGATACCTCAGCATTTGATCCCATGGGCTTGTGTGTATCCAGCTGAACAAAGTGGTCACCAATTTGATTGCCCCCTGAAGTGGATAGTATTTTCTCCAGGAAGAACCTACTATGCCAGTAGTTTACTACTGGCTGTTTACTACTATGCCAGTAAGGATTAGGACAAAGGAGACACTAGCACCTGAGCCTTTTCTGTGTTCTTTGCTCCTTCCATCTATGCCCAGATAATTTTTTCATATTTGTCCTTGATTGTCTATTCCATTTCCATAAGCTTGTTTTCTGCTTTTAGGCTCAAGAGTAATCTGTTGAGCCATGTTGGCCTCGTGCAAAAACTACCTGTCTGCTTATCCATTTAATCAGGCTGTTATCCCTTGAGGCCATTGTCCTTGACTATCTATCTCTTGCTTCCTTTTCCCTTTCAGACAGCCTCTTAAGGGATCTTGCCTACCAAGGGCCTGAAGTAGCCAAGATTGTCCCTCCTGTCTCTGCTGCTTGTCTTCTTTATTTCCCTAGGTGCTTAAATTCAGCTTATGGTCACTGCAGCCAGGGCTCCCAATGACTGTCATTGGTTGGAAAATGAGTTTTTCATTGTTTATGAGTAACAGGATCTGCAGAACATCCTTCTCTGTCAGTCTGTCTCACAGCTACACAAAATAATCATCATTTATGCCCTGCTTTGTTGCTCTCCTAGCAGATGCTGGAGTGATTAGAGTCCCTGTGATAACCAGAGCTTTCAACCGAGAGGATCCTTCAAGTTATTAAAGGTTTTTCCACCTTCTTCCCTTATTACCTGAGCAAACTGTAGCAATCCCCCAGGTCTGATCTTCACAGCCTGTCTTTCCCAAAGAGTTTCAATTTATCTATTGCAGTTGTTCAGTTGTGAGCTACCTACCACATCTTCATAATCCTAATAGTGCCATTCTGTGTTTCACAGGATAATTTATCCCCCTCCCCATCTCTTTTCCAGGAAGCACACATTAATTTATATGCACTTAAGGTGGTATCCATTTTTGTTCAGGTCTCTTGGGAGAGCATAGACATACAGACACACTCATCCCCTAAGGTGTTTCTCACCTTAGAAGTCAAGGAGAGAAATTCCTTATGGAAACTAACATGAGGTTGGCAAGAATCATTGCTCTGCTTCTGGACCAGATTCCTCCCGTTTCTCCATGGCAGACCTTCCATGGGCCTGGAAGAGCAAGTTCCCAAGGTTGTGGAACACGACTGCCTGAGGACACAACCAGCAGCCCCAGCAGCAGAGAGCAATTGCAGGCTGCATGTCCTGGTGCCCCAGGTGCTCCCTGCATCACCTGCCTGCCCGGCTTCACCAGCACACAGCTCCTCAATGAAAAACTGGAACCTGAAAGGGACAGCTGTGACATGAGGGTGGCACTACAGCAACTGACAAATTAACAAACCACCTCAGAAATAATTGGATTTTCAGATAGTGAAGGACAACATTTTCTTTTAAGTTTCTCCTGCTCCTGCTTTAGCTATTGCTACATTATTAGTCCAGGACAGTAGGAGTGGTTCTGTAATGAAAATTTCAGTTTCTGCATATATCCACTTAAGACATGTTTTAGGGGCTTTATTTCAGAGGGACTAAATTAGCACCTGAAGTCAATTAGGTAGCCATGGTATGTTTTTTAATCCATTTTCTGCCAAAAGGAATGCAGCTTTTTCTATTAAATACTGTGCTGTAAGCCAATTTGCTTAAATATGCACCAGCTGAACACAAAATAATTATGTAAATTCATCCACAAAATGCCTTCTATTCTTACTTACAGAGAATTTATTTCTTACTTCTTACAAGGTGAACCATATCATTTTATGTTCAATGCTACAGGCAATAATATGTTTACAGTTTTGTAGTTTTTGCATAATTGTGTCATAACTTTTTAATTTTCTTTCATGTTAACTATGGGACAAGTCCTTAGACAATACCTTCACACAATTTTCTTCAAAATATTGCCAAAGAACAACAAAAGAAATTCATACACAAAAGCTTGTACTTTGGTTGAAACCAGTAAAACGATTTATACCGATTCTGTGATTCTGATTTAGATCCAGTCTAAGTTCTCACAATAATTTCATACAGAAAGAGACAAAACATTATAGGAGTTATTCTTCAGACAAATCTCAAGTGGAATATATAAACATTGAGAAGCTCTCCAAGGAAAATAGTCCCACTAACAGACTGGGAAGGATACAAATTTATTTACTCAATTTTTGATTTCTGAATTCAGTCATGACAGATTTATTTCAAGACTGCTTTTTTGTTTTAGAGAAGAATTTTTAAAACTTGGAAGCATGAGAAAAATAAGTGTAGGCACAGCAGAATTTTAAACATACCTCTTGATTAATAGTTTATTACACATTTGTTTTGAAAGTTGTGTTACTGTTATATATACCTGGGGTTTCAGGTATATATCTCAAGATTGTATTGAATAATGGAAGCTTTCAAGATCTCAAAAAGCACTGGAAAAAAGTTGTTTTTCTTGATTAGTGCAGCACCAGCTGCCCACTTTAACCAGGCAGGCACTCGTAGAATTCTATGGAGGATGTTCTTGGTCTTTGAGAAAGTTATTAGATTTATCACTCTGTAATGAGGAATGCCTATTTGTTACTTTCCAATATATTTAAGCTGTGTTAAATCATACCTAAATCAAACCAGATTTGCTTGCTTGCTTCTTAGGATTTTTGTGTAGTTTTTTTCTGTTTGCTGCTAACACCTATGCAGTCATCTATCATTCCTTTCCAACAGTTATTTCTCTTCACCACTACTTTGTTCATACTTTATTCCCATAATAAAGGTACACATTCATCCTTCTTAAAATATCCAGCATGAGCTGAGCTTATGTTTGTTGTTTTAGGGGTAGTGAGCCTTGGCTATTACAATACTCCCCAATTTTTTGTTGAATTTTTGCATTGAATCAGATTGTATTTGAAGCAGCTCTTTTTTGTTGATGAAGAACTACACTATAAGAAATATTTTTAGTATAATACAACACAACCATCTTTCCCAACCCTACTGAAATCTATGTAGTCTACAATTTATAACTTGCATAACCTGTTTATTTCTGGTTACATAACTTCAAACTGGAGACTTTGCATACTAAAAATGCAATACAACTCTTGTGTGACTTGCATGTCCTAAAGTTACTATTTAAAATGGGGAAAACCTTTTAATGCAGGAACAGGACAGGCCAAACACTATAGCTTGTGTCTGAGATCTCAGGTATCCTCTTAAGAAAGTTTCACCTGTGATGCTTTGGATGCTGAGATGGGAAGCAATTTCCCAAATTATTCCTGTTTTTGACTGCTGATTTCTGTGTGGCATCTGAGACAGCCTGCAGAGTGCACCCAGGAGAAGGCTGCTGCTGCAGGGCAGCTGAATCAGCAAGGCTGGGGCAGCAGCTGTGCCCTGTGGGGCAGGCAGAGGAACAGGAACAGAGACCCCTGTTCCCACCTGCTGGCAGTGCTGCCATCCCTCTGCCCCACACCGCTGTGCCCTCCTCGCTCAGAGGGTCTGCAGGCAGCACACAGGGCAGCCAGCGTGCCTGAGCACTGGGCAGTTCAGAGCAGCAGCCTCACACAGAGCCTCAGCAATCTGCTCTGCACTGAAATATGTACACCAGGACATCATTTCTTAAATGGTAATTGTCAGCAGCCCAAGGCAACAAATTACAAATGGCTGTGATGAGGCTCGGTGGAAGGGGAGGAAAGAAGCAGAGAGAGTATTAGATGTGTGGAGGTTTCTTGCAGTAAAATCAGGATATAGGGATGTCTAAGCAATAGGAAAAATTCTGGAAAACCTCAGAAGAAGGTACACTCAGGCTGGAGAAAGTGGTAAAAACCAACTGATTTAGTGGCATAGCTAAGAAATTTAAAATTTCAACTCTTTCATTCAGTTGGGGAAGAATGTGATTGATTTACACTCTACACATACTTTTTTTCTACCTTTTTGCTGGTCAGCCAGTATTTCAGAAAGCCTGACAAGGACACTGTATACAGTAGGAAAATTACTTATGGGACATTTGGGCTCAGCTGGTTTTTAGAGTATCTGAATCTTATGGGCAGACAGAGCATCAATAATATATTACTGTCATAAACCACTTATGGCATGAATGGGAAGTCTTTCTACATTCACTATCTGCCAGTTTTATTTGCTGATTGTTATGCAAGTCCATAAGATATTGATTTATTTGCCTGTGAAAAACATAAAAGGAGATTAATATAAATACTTAATTATTCAATTTTTGTGTCAGTCATTTTTCTCTCAAATATTCTGCTATTTGGGAAGATAAAGTAGCCTAATTAATTATTTGCCCAAGAAGACCATGCAAGGCAACCGTGATTCCTTCTTTCTATGAAAATAATTTCAGGTCCAAAAGCCTAAAACACTATCTGACATTGAGTAAAACAGAACACAGCAAAACATAGCATAGTGATTGAAGAAAAATGGGGTAATTACCTGTAAGAGAAATATGCAATGGGGTTAGAGGTCAGTCTCTGAGTCCTCAGGTTTGCATGGCACAATAAGCAAAGCAAGTGGAGGCTGCTCTCCCAGAGAAGAGCCCCTTCCTCATCTTGTTTCTGCCAGACTGCCCAGCCTCCAGCTGGCCTGTGGTAAATAAATACTGCCTCCACCACTACTTCTGTTCTCCTGCATCTTGTAGAGAGATGAACAGTAGGCACATGTTTATTTTCAAATAAGGTGTAAGTTTGCATTTGTTATTTGAAGTAAACTTTCAGTTATCTTTTAATATCACCAGATAAAAAACAGCCTGTAAGCCTTTATCTTGTTTTTCCTTCTATGCATTTTGGGAAAATAGCACAGTTTTGCTACACAAATTTCCTAACATGCCCTGACGGCTCTGAAGGAAACTTTTATCATAACTTGGTAGAACTTTATTTTCTATTATAAATCTATTTATATTTTCTATTATAAATCTCTTTATATAAAGCTACAAGACTTTTCCTACAATGGGTCCACAATCCTTTAGCTGAATTGCCATGATGGGAGACCTGCTTCAGGTCAACAAATAGCATCATGCATATGATGGCATTTAATAGCAAGTCTTGACTTTTGTTAGTAAATTGAGATATGTTTCTCACCATGAAGTTTAACCTCTCTGTGGAAGCATTGCGTTTTAACAGCTGAGCTACTTTTACTGTTGACATATAGAAGCAACCTGCTTAAATACTTTTTTTTTTAGCTTATCATCTGTTACAAACAGTACTTTATTTTCATACATTGTTTCAGCTCATGTCCAGTATTTACAAAGTTTCAGCAGGCTGGATTAGGACTTTAATGACGACTGTGCATCCATGGCTCACAACAATTCCACTGAAGATGCTCGTGAGGAGGAGGGGCAGGCACTGCCCAGTGACAGGACCCGAGGGAATGGCCTGAAGCCGTGCCAGGGGAGGTTTAGTTCAGATATTAGAAAAAGGTTCTTCCCCCAGAGAGTGTTTGGGCACTGGAACAGGCTCCCCAGGGAAGTGGTCACAGCACCAAGCTTGACAGAGTTCAAGAAATATTTGGACATGCTGTGACTCTTGGGGATGTTCTGTGCAGGGCTCTGAGCTGATGAACCTTGTGGGTCCCTTCCAACTCAGCATATTCTGTGATTTTCTGATTCTGTGATTCTGTGACAAAGAGGGATCATGTTAATCAGTTTGGCTGCCAATTGCAGAGCCAAAGGAGAAAAAAATCTTAGTAAAAAGTTTTTGGTATCCATGTGAATAGATATAAGTCAGTATTAAGAATTAGATCTTTTAATAAAAATCACTTTTTTGGTTATTTTTAGACTGTCACTATAACTCAAACTGCTGTAGTAATAGTATTTAGCACTTTAACAGGGGCAAGCTAGTTCTAGATTTTAAGAGAATCCATAGGACACCATTAATCTCAATTGTGTCATTCTCAAGGCTTTGTTGTTATGGGTCTGTATGGCCTTTATTGTGTTTGCACTACCTCATTAACAGAATATTACTTTCTATTAGCAGGAATTTTGTAGAAGCAGTGAAGTGAATACAGACCCATTAAAATATATGAGTTCCACATTAACACATGCTGGGGCTTACTAGTTTCCTTCTACATTCAACTAAATATCTGCTGAAT
Organism: Oenanthe melanoleuca; assembly: GCF_029582105.1. Classification (NCBI taxonomy): domain Eukaryota; kingdom Metazoa; phylum Chordata; class Aves; order Passeriformes; family Muscicapidae; genus Oenanthe; species Oenanthe melanoleuca. The sequence continues at coordinate 29,108,846 of NC_079335.1, forward strand.
AGATTACAAGAGATGAGGAAGATATTCTTAATTACAGACATGAAGAATTAATTTTATGAATTTTTTTTTTTTTTATTTCTGTTTTGCTTTCAGCTTGACTACAACTTCATGATTCTTGCTATCTTTAAAGTAATTTTAATGGTCATGTTTTATTTTGCCAATAAACAGCCTCTCAGATATTTATTTCCATTTAAATGTCAAAGAAAACTGGCCTCTTTTCCACAAGAGTTTTGTGTTTTATCCATCTCCCTTTCCATAGTATGCATTCTTTTCCAGACATTTGAAATGCTGTCTTGCAGAAAGTAAGGTGAGGCAGGCTACCACATCATAATTAACAATCTTAATCTCTAGACTCTGAATTAAAAAGTAAGTTTCTTGTTCTCCTTCCTCTGTAGCAAGAAAAAAAACAGTTCTTCAGGGAAGAATCAGTGATGTAAGCTCTGGATTAAGGTTGCTGCTATCTCGGCCTGGGCAAGATACACCCCAAGATGCAATACATAAAAACTGTACTTCTCTTGGTGTTGTCTATCAGCTGCACTGTCTATTGTCTCCACAGGCTGGGTTCTGCAGATGCTAGATAATTCACAGAACCACAGAATCACAGAATGGGTCAGGTCAGAAGGGACCACACAGGTCCAACCGCCCTGCACAAGCAGTGTCATCCTAGAGCACGCAGCACAGGATTGTGTCCAGACAGTTCTTGGATACCTCCAGTCAGGGAGACTCCACAAACTGTCTGGGTAACCTGCTCAGTCACCTGCACTGTAAAGAAGCTCTTCTCCATATTCAGGTGGAATTTCCTGTGCCTCAGTTTCTGCCCACTGCCTCTCCTATTGCTCAGCACCACTGAGCAGAGCCTGGCTCCATCCTCTTGGCACCTTCCCTTCAGGTACTATAGACATTGATGGGGTCCTCCCTCCCCATCATCAAAAGTCATGTTTTCTCAAGACTGAGCAGGCACAGCTCACTCAGCCTCACAAGAAAGATGCTCCAGTCTCCTCCTCATCTTCACAGCCCTCTCCTGGACCTGACCCAGAAGCTCCACATCTCTCTTGTACTGGGGAGCCAAGAACTGGACACAGCACTCCAGATTGGCCTCACTAGGACTAAGTAGAGAGGTAGGATCACCTCCTTTGACCTGCTGGCAATGCTCTTCCTAATGCTTCCCTGGATACCATTGGCCTTCTTGCCCACAGGGATACTCTGCTGGTTCATGGACAGTTGTTTTCCACCAGGACCCCCAGATCCCTCTCTGCAGTGTTTTTACAGCAGATCAGCTCCCATCCTAACCTGGTTCCTGGGGCTTTTCCTCCCCAGGCGCAGGACCATGCATTTGACTTCGATGAATTTCAGATGGTTCATCTCTGCCCATCTCTCCAATCTGTTGAGGTCCCTCTGAAGGACAGCACATCACTCTGGGGCATGGGCAACTCCTGCCAGCTTTGTGTCCCAACACATTCTCCATGTGTGTTGCATATAGGGCCTAGATGTTGCTCAGTGAAGGATTTTGGGACAAAGATGGTCATGGTTGTGCACTATTACTCTAGTGGTACTTAGGTTTCCTTTGCATTCTTCAGGCATTAACATTACAGTGCTGCTCATTTAATCTCAAAATTCCTACCTAACACTTCTGCTTTTTTAGAGCTCAATTCTTCAGCTAGGCTACCCCAGAAGCACCTCTGGGGTTTTTAATATTCAAATGTTCACTTGGTAATGCTCACTCCTATATTAATGCCTTAACAAATGGTTGCTGTCCCTGGTCCAGATAAATATGAATTCAAGTATTCACACAGATAGAGAAGTCCTAATAGCAAAAATCTCTGCCTAAACCCAGCTTATCTCTTTGTTCTACAAGCCCCTTGCTGGGAAATGAGAGACCATGATTTGAGGTCTTTCTCCCTTTCCCTCAGGACACAGGACCTACAAGTAAGCTTAATGAGGTCCTGGTCTGGTGATCCTTTCAGGAGTCAGGTATGGCCTAAGGCTCCAAGCACCACAGTAATGTCATGGCTTCGTGTTCTGCAGTGCCAACAGTTAAAAGATCATAATATCAAGGGGCAGATGAAGAGGGGCTACTTATTACCTCCTCTCCTGGCTCTTTGAAAGTAACAGAAGATCATTCATTTTCTTTAATTTCTAGATGTGTCCTATATAGTTCTTCTGATTTCTAATCTTCCTTCTGGAGTTTAGATATAGGATGGTGGAGCATGGAGCACTCCTACAAACACTCCTTCAGTTAAGGTTTTAGTGGTCTTCTGTACATTGACTTTGCACTTATGCTAATGTTCTCTGTCCCTTTTGCCCCTTTTCTTGTTATTTTCAGTGGATATCTATGTCTCTTTATCTTTTGCCAGAGCATAGCCAACAGATGCAGGTTCTCCTTTATCTCAAGCAGGCCACAGCACCTTCACTGTCTGTACCATTTGCTAGCTACCCCTAATCCCTTCAGCACTTTCTTTTGCCCTGCTATTTCACAGAACAGTTTATATACGGTAAATTGCTTTCTGTCTCCCCATTAAATTACCATCTGTTACCCATTATCCTCAAATGCTATTTGCAGTCCAACAAACTTCCACTAAAAAAAAATGGGCCATTTCCCCTAATTTTCTTCTTCACTCTAGATTTGGCTCTGTGTAAAGCATATGTGCAGCTGTTCAATGCTTGTTCAGAGGTTGATCAGCTACCTCAAGGCTTTATCTTCCATTTCTTTCATCTGTCACTCAGTTTCCTGAATGTTTGCTTTTCTTTTTCTCTCTATGACAAAAGGGTGAGGAATAAGTCTCTGTGCAAGGAGAGACCTCATCCAGCCACTATTATTGCCATCAAGTCAGATATCAAGGTGGGCATCCTTTCTGCTTGTGCTGTGAACTCACTTGCCCACTCAGTCATTTCAGTGAAATATGACAAGCTGCCAGGTGAAATGTATTTGTGTTTTAACACTTGCTTCAAAAGAACATTTTCTTCCCTTTCATGTGTGACTTTTTATTTGGTCCTGAACTGTAGCACACAGTGACTTTCCACTGTGAGATCCACAGTGGAAGACAGAGATCCAGCCTGAAGCTTTTATTTTGGCACTGCTAACCAAATGCTGCAGGGCTCCACGCGGCCATGGCATTCCTGCTGCTGAGGGGGCAGATGTGGCTGTCTGCTCAACATTGTGCAGCAGTGCTCCTGCAGCCAGCCAGACCACAGGCAGCACCAGCACAGCCACCCTCCCTAGCTGTTATTCCCCTTTGTACTAAACAGAAGATCACTAATTCCTGCTAACAAGTGGTAAAACTGTGCTTCCAGACTCTGTTCAGAAGCTTATACCTTAGACCAGGATATTTTTCAGTGAGTTATTTGTATCTCTGCATTGCAGATGGTACACAATTTGTTCACTGATCTCACTCACAAGAACAGTGTTCTTTCTCTCTCTTAACTATGTATAGATTTTTCCTCTTGGCTTTTTACCAGTGGCCTGGATCCCAAAGGTTTCCTCACCTGTCATCTTACCTTCATAATTTCCCCCTGTGTGCTCTATCCTGATTGATTGCCCTTTGGTATGAGCATCTTTTGCTTGACAGCAAGGATAAACTTCCTCCCAGAGGTGATGCTTCAGACCCACAGCCCAGTGGAGTTCAAGGGCACTACCTCAGGCAGGCTCAGGTCCTGCCTTCTGTGGGCTGAAGGCAGATTTGGGACCAAGTGACAGAAACTCAGGTTGTCCCTTTTCTTTGGGGGCTCAGGTGCTGCCAAACCCATCCTTCCAAAATACTTATTGGAAGAAAACTTTTAACTTCTGCAGATTTATTTTCATTTTGGCTTGGTTCCTCTGTTCTGAGCATGGGAAATGTATTTATTTTCCATTTACAAGGTGCTGTATCTATGTGCCCCTGCTCTCTGTTGCTATATTATGGTTGTGTCAGAAACACATTTCTTGCCTTCCTGAAGATGTGTGCTATGAAAAATTTTACAAAACCAGCGATACAGATGGCAAAGTCTATATGATAGAAGAAAGGAAAAGCTTCACAATTACAACTTCTTTCCAGCTATTCCCACAGACAAATGTTGACAAAATTCTAAAAATTTCAACTGCTCTTAAAACTTTTTCTTATAAAGTGTGCTATGTTAGAATTATAGTGTTAGAGTAAATAATAAAATAGATAAAGTGGAAGTGAATAACATTGGGACACCTTTTATTTTGTATCAGTTCAGTATTTTTGGAACGTCTCTAACATAAATGCAGGAAGTTCAAGGATCTCAAGAGATATGCCTTTAGCAATGAATGAATACTATTTTATAATGCAGAGTTGTCCTAATAAAGAGAATTGCAAGTATGGCCTCAGAAGCTAGGATTTCAAGAATAGATATGAAGCATTGCAAGCTGACATTTTGGATTCCCCCTGCACTGCAGTTTGGGCAAATTAAAATCCTCATAGATATCCAAACAGTCCCTCTCTCTCCTTTAATGAAATTTTCAATGGATTTTATGGAAATTACCTCCCTCCCAATATTCACAGTGGCGTTAGAGTTACAAAGAGGTTCTAATACTGACACTTTCTGTTCCTAGTGGAGCTGGTGGCAGAATTTCAGGATGTGTTTTCAGGTTATGTTGAAATGGAATATAAATATGGCAGCTTTTAGCAAATTTATTTAAATCCAGCATCTTGATATTTTGAAACTTCTGATTCTAGGTTACACCATAGAACTTAAAATCAAATTTAAGCCTTCATTGCCTTTCTTGTCCCTCCTTTTGGCATGTTCTTCAATATCCGGGCTGCCTCAGGTCACAGAGATTGTGGAAATCCACAATATTTGGCTCCACACATATCTGACTGGAGTCAGCCCTTTAGCATGCCATATGTGTGAAGTGTATGGCTTAGTATCACTTTTTATTCAACCCAAGCAGCACCGTGCTGACCAGTGAACACTGGTTTTATTGAAAATTTTATTGGATATTTGTTGGATATTTTATTGGATATATTTATTAGATATTTAAGTCTTAAGTCCAAAGAAAAGAGTTCTTTCTGTAATTGTAACAGCATTGCACAAGGCCCAATGCCACATTCTGTTTACTTGAAGGAAAAAATTGTAAGAAAGCTGGATATTGACTGGCTTTCTCCTCCATTGTTATGTGAATCTATTCTGACTAGATGTTTTCCCCAAGTGCCTTTACATACATATATATATATATATATATATATATATATATATATATATATATATAAGAGAACATCTAAGCAAAATCATTTACCATAGATAAGGAAAAATATCAAAGCAACTTTCATTAATTGACCCTCCTTTGAGCAAAGGGTTTGGACTGAAGGGACTTACATTTTACTGGAAAATGCAGTTTCAAAGAATCCCCAACAAACAATTGGTCCTGAATTCTGATTGCTTTTCAGCTGTGAGCATGTTCACAGTAGTGTTTTCTTCAGTTGTGCTGAACTCTGTCCTATCCTCTGTCTGACTTGAGGCAGTAGAGGACAAGAAGTCCAAATATTTCAAAGTAAGGTCATTTCATGTTGTTTATGATGGCTGTAAAACTGTCAAATTCAACAAAATAACTGCATTGTTTCCCTAGGGACTAGTGCCCCTAGAGAAAGTTGTGCTCAAGAGGATGGGAGATTAAACATTTTTGCTTCTGTGATTTGGGTTCTGGGGTGACACAGGTGAGCTCAAAACCAGATCAGTAAATTATAAATTAACTGTATTGCCTATCTTCATGAAAAATTATGTAGTGAATTGCACTGTTTAGGCTATTCTCTCATACTATTTTCAAGAGGCATGTGCATGCAGTGCTACTCTAAAGGAAAATGGTTTCCAGTTCAGACAAAGCATTAACAGCACTGTACACTTGTTTCTTTCTTCATTCCTGGCATCCATCACTAGTTCAAGACTAAGTAGAGATGGGCAGCATATTTCTACTCCAATAGTATCTTGTACCAAAGGTATCAGCAGTCCCCAATGGCACCAATGCTTCACTTAGTAAAATTTGCAATGAATGAAGATTTCTCAGTCAGAAGCTGAAGGTGTTCCTTGGAGCAGCCTCACAGGAAGAATAAGCACCTTCCACCTCCCCCCTGAGCACACAAACAGTAACCTGCACACAGCTGCTGACCACACAACAAGTAACAAGCAGCTGGTCTCATTGATTAAATATTTTCTGTTTTTCTCAGCTCCTTGGGTGTTTATTATTACAAAAAGGAGTCTCTGCACCCTCATGAGCTGTAAATCCTGTAGATGAAGGTCAAGGCTCACAGGCTACAGCTTTGCCTCCTGTAGCAATGCTCTCCATCCAAAGGTATTGCCAGGACTGGGAGAGAGGACTGACTGAGACCTGTGTCTCAGATGTCTTGCAAGGTTGCTTACAAACTCTGGCTTCACAGCACATTATTTCATTTTGGTTTCTAGGAAATGCAAGGCTCCAGCTACCTTTCCCCAGGGCAGTTGGGATAGCTGATTGATGCCAGAATTGTCTTATTTCCATGTTACTAGAGATGAGGTTTGCTACTGACAACACCACCCTGTTTGCCCAACAATTTACATGCAAGCAATGCAAACAAACTGCCATTTTTTTTCTCTAAGATCTGGTTAGGATTGTTGTAAATGCAAGTAATTACAATATTTTACTTCCACAGAAGTCAGACATAATTGGATGACCTTGAGGTCAAAAGGGGAAAATTAGGCATGATAACATATCTGGAAATATTTCAGCAGAGAAATAAAATACTGTGTGTTCATTGTGTGATGAAAACACATCTTTGGCAACCTGGGGAACATTTGAAGATGGATTTTGGCTTCCCTGGCTCACCATGATGCCAGTCTCCTGAGGCAAGTCTCCACTGGGAGTGTCTGTGGCTCCACTGTGTCCCACAAAACACAGACCCATGACAACAGACAGGCTTTTTAATATCCAGCAAAGGTGAGATTCGTGTCCTGTTGACCCAGCAGAGGCTTAGACAGTTCTTAGCATGTGAATTTAGCAAAAGAGTGACAGGCTAGAAAAAAAGCACAGGGTGCAGTTGGGGCTGCAGTGACAATCCTGTGCTGCTGTGCTGCTCCCCATCCCCAGTTCAGCCCCCAGGGAGCCCCTTGGCCAGGCTTTGTGGGGCAGCCCAGGATCCCTGCTTGTCCCCAGACAGTGTCTGCATTTCTGTGAGGTCTGTGACAACTCTGACCTTAAGCTGGTTCTCCTGATGTTTACATCCTCTGAATATGGCCTTCTGCTTTACAGCTGTCCTAAAAATAAGCCATTGTATTTTGGTTTCTTATGACTTTGTGTTTAGGGACCTTATGTATATTTATAAATCTTTAGAAGTCCAAACTTTTTTATAATATTACCTGCTATGAGAAGTATTTGGCACACCTGTATTTTACTAAGCTGTTCCATTGGTAATCTTTAACACATAGTGAGACCACACAGGTGCCTTGAAGGCTTTCTGAAAGAGGTCAGACATGCCCACAAGTCTGCAGGTAGATTGCCTTCCCTTGACCTTCTTTTGTCTTATTTGAGGCTGTCCAGTCTCTGGGAGGAGCTGGGCTGCAAGGAAGGAGCCTAAACTGCACTGGGCTGTGCAGCTGCAAGCAGAAGAAATCTGCTGCTGGTTTACCCATCCTGTACACTTCCCAGGTGGTGCACAGCTGTGGTTATAACACTCCTCTGCCAAGACAGGAATGCCCCACTAAACACATGGATAGAGTGGAATTGTCTATAGGAACAAGACTTGGAAAACACTGTTCTTTTATAGAAGCACTTGAAGGCAACCCATAAGAAAACTGAGAAAAATATGATTATAATGTTTTACCCCATGTACTATGGTATGCTTCAAAATTTTAAAACAACAAAGACCAGCTGTTGAAAGCTGCAAACATTGTCCAAACACTAAAAATTTGGAAAACTGTTGGCTTTAGACTATATCTGGTTTCCCACACAGCTCGTAACTGAACTGCTTTGATGCAAATTTCTGTTATCCTTGTCAACACAATCTGTTTGCAGTCTGGACACATTTACCAAACATTTGATTTAGCTGTAAAAATGAATTTCTGGAAGCACAGTCTCAAGGCAAGTGGATACAACATCAGTGACTTCAGAGGATGACACATTCTTTTCTATGTGAAACCTTTTCATGCCTCTTCTGCAATATATGGCAGCTTTAAGTAGAAATTAATTGCTTTTTCCTCTATTTTGCCGCCCTTTCACTCTTCTGTTGAACAAAACAGAAAAAATCCAGATATTTTGCACATAACATCTTTAAGCCTTTAATTGTTTAGATGTTTAAGACCTTTTAATCTCTATCTATAATTTTAGTTAAAGCCATTTTTGTTGGGTACCTTACTGTAAAATGATAGAATCAAATCATAGAATCACAGAATTACTTTGGTTGGAAAAGACATTGAAGCTCACTTAATTCCAGCCCCCCACACCTTCCACTAGACCAGGCTGCTCAAAGCCCTATCCAACCTGACCTTGAACACTTGCAGAGTTGGAGCACCCATAATTTCTCTAGGCAACCTGTTCTGGTGCCTCATCATGCTCATGGCAAGGAGGTTCTCCCTAATCTAAAACTGTTCTCATTTCAAGGCTTTTTACCCTTGTCCTGTCACTCCAGGCCCTTGTAAAAAATGACTCTTCACCTTTCTTGTGGGCTCCCTTCAGTTAGGTCACCCTGAAGCCTTCTCTTCTTCAGGCTGAACAATCCTGTTGGGAAAGATGAGACAGAGAAATCTTGCAAATATGAATGCCCAGATTCTGAAACCATAAGTGAAATTGAAATTAAAGCCACGTTTGAGATGCCAAGCCTTAGTTACTGAATTACCATGAAACAATAGGATGGCCCCTGAAGGTAATCCCCTCTTGATTAAACAATGCCCTCAGCCAGAGAGCAATTCCAAAGGTCACAAAAAGACTTGCCAGGGTCCAAAGATTAGATCTTAGAGTTTAAAATGTAACACATTATGCTAATATAAGGATTCCTATAGGCTCTATGTAAATGCTATAGAATTTGTATCTTGTATTACATTGGTTAATGGAAATTAGAATATTCATCATGGAGGAAGATTTATTGTATTGTAAACGGGAAATCACTCTCTTACTCCTCTTCCCCTCTTCTCCTTACTCTCTCTCTCTTTACCCTCTCTCTTGCTCTTCTTCTTGCTCTCTTCTCCCTCTTCTCTTCTCTCTCTCTCTCCCCGCCCTTTTATCTCTTTAGTCCTGCTTTGGGGCTGTGCTGGGCAGCCCCTAGCAGGCTCTTTTATAATAAACTGCAGCTGTAGCCTTTAGCTTCAACAGAGCACTTGAGTTTTGTCCCCTACCATGTACCCCGATACAAAGAATCCCTGAGAGTCCCACACAGTCCTTCTCTCATGGGAGAGGTGCTCCATCCCTCTGATCTTGGTGCTCTCCATCCTCTGGGCTTGCTCCAACAGGTCCATGTGTTTCTCATGCTGAGAGCCCCAGAGCTGATGCAGCACTGCAGGTGGAGTGTCACCAGAGCAGAGCAGAGCAGAGGGGCAGGATCCCCTCCCTCATCCTGCTGGCCACTGCTTTGGATGCAGCCAGGACACTTTTGGGCTTTCTGGCCTGTGAGTGCCCATTGCTGGGTCATGTCCAGCCTCTCATCCACCAACATTCCCAATGTTCATCATCTTTTCATCATCCTTCTTATTCCTGAGGGGTTGTAGCTGTGGGAAGTAGGCAGAAAGAAGATATTTTTGTTTCAATAACCCTTAACGCAGCTGATGACGCTTCAGTGTTGTGGCTCAGTGACCCAGGTCATGATTTCTGCAGAACCAGGGCCTCCCAAAATTTCATCAGAAATTGCAAATTAAATGGAAATGGGAACACATGGGAACACAGCAAATGGATTTTGGTTTGCAGTTGTAAGTAAAAAGGTCACATACGTCATTCAGTCCAAGCAAACAGATGTAGGCTAAGCCATACGAAACAAAGCCTCTCACAAAATAATACCAAATTAGACCTTATATCTTAATGCATCAATTTTATTTGCACAGTAGCAAGAGTGTTTCCCAAAGGCAGATAGTTTTTAAGACTGTGCTCACACAGATCATTTCCTATCATAAAATTGACAGTATTCCAGGTAATTTCAGAAACTTGAGTCTATTCCAAAGCTTTCCAAAAACTGGAAGCTGCAACAGTGGCCTGGCCAGGGAAAAGCCCAGTATTCTTCTGAGTGCTGCAAGGGAGGATTCATTTCTGTTTGCTGAAAGCAGCTGGGTAACAGGAATTTGTACCACTCCCAGGATCACTGTTTTACAGGGAAAATCTAGTTCTCCAGAAGTCTCTGCTGGAACAAACCTAGTTATTTACTTGGTTAATTTGTTTATCTTTTTCCCTGAGCCATTTGAGGTACCATGAGTGAGGGGCACTTTAGACCATAAAAATTTCTGTAATAGATTATATTTGTTGTTTGATTTACATCTTTTTCAATCCAAATTTTTTAAAAAAATAAAATCCTCCTGCTTGATTGTCAGCATTTAAGGTATCATCTACGGTGACTTTGTCCTTGTTCCTATATAGGAGACTCCATAATTTATGAATTTTTGGGTTCTGGTTTGATTGTTGTTATTGCTGTCTAGAACAGCTCCCAAAAATCTTGAAGCACAGTGGCAAAACCAGGAAAGGGGCCAATCAGACCTGTACAGGATCCATAGGTCTTTTCACCTCTCCCAGACTGGAAATTCCCATCTGTATTCCAGGCCTTGATTATGTGATATCCTAACTGCTCCCACCAAAAAAAAAAAAAAAAAAAAAAAAAATCCTCCTCTGCCTTTCCACCTCCCACTTTGGAACTCAGTGTAATGAGAAGGTACCAGATCTGTGGCAGCTCTAGCTGCCTACAGCAAAGCTGAGGGATAAACTGGTTCCCTTATCTTTGAATTCAGCACTGGCTCATCTTTTGCCCCATAGGAACAGCCTGCTCCTCCACCTTCAAGATTTCTTTCTTTCTTTAAGTGTGTCCATCCTCCCTTCATCCCTTTGTTTTAAGGTATTCTCCTAATCAGCATCCTGGGTAGTAATCAGAAGGCTGAATCAGTTCAGGGAGTGTCCTGGTAATACCCCACACCTGGGCCCAGGGAGGCAGCAGAATTCCCTGTGGGAAGGGTCCAGTTGGCATACAGGGTCCTCAGTTCCCCTCAGAAGGGACTCACCTACTACAAATGCCCTTCTCTTCTTTTTAATACCCGAGGCTGTGATCTGTGATCCATCTGATAGAGTAAGTGCAACTGGGAGACCCTCCAGACAGATTTGTATCTCTGGTGTCATCTGCCTGATCCTCTGGACTCAGGGCTTGTCCCTGTTCTGTAAGGACCCCTGGGAAGGTGATGAGTGTTGGAGGGGACCCATTTACATTCCCCCATCTAGTAGGTCTGCTCCTTCTGCCACATGGCAAGAGGAGTGGGGCTCCTTTGACTCCTGCTGAGACTCTCTCAGGGTTGGAAGGGAATAACTCCACACATCCATCTCCTTCCTTCCCTTCCTTCCTTCCCTTCCTTCCCTTCCTTCTCCCTAAGACTCCTTTCCATTTCTTCCTTGATCTGTCACAAGACTCACAGTAATGAGGAGAACATCTCTGCAGCAGTACTGTTCTGAGGGGTCAGGTTTCCCCATAGCCCCTCAGTTTAAATCCTGTTATGCCACATTTGTGACTGTGATGCTATGCAGCATTTTCTATCATGTTACAGAGGCCTCATCAGCCCACAGTGAAAAACCAAGATGACTCCAGTGTTGTCCAGTTTGGGCCAAGGGAGGGATTACTTCCACAGAGTTTTAGGTTACCTTGTTTTTCTGCTCCATTGCCTCATATAAGTTGGGAGTTTTGGCAAATGTGAATGATACTTAAAAGAGAAGAGCAGGCACACTATCTAGAAAGTGTCAAAAATATCATTTTTTTTAAACAAAATAATCTTTCTCTCCAGTTCCATGTCACGTGGCATTTTTACTTTGCTGCCAGGAAGAGGTTTCTTCTTACTTTTCCAAAGCTGAGTGTGGCACTTGACCACAGTGAGAGCATAGCAAGGGAGGGAGGTCATGGAGGTGTTACAGGAGAGTATTGTCATCTCAGAAACAGCAGTCTCTGTTCCATCAGCCTTATTAAAGTTTTTATTTGTATTATATCCGAGGATGAGGGAAGAGCTTCTGATAAAATAAATAATAATTAATGGGGCAATGTCTCAAGATCACAGATAACAGTATATTTCCTCTGGATGTGGGAGTCATCCAGATATTGTTTGAGAATATCTTTCTTGTCTTGTATACAGGCTAGAAAATTATACTGAAAAACTGCCTAAATCTAACCATGATTGTCATCAAAAATCTTATTGTAGTTTATAAAATTTTTGTTTATAAGCAATAGAACTACAGGCATGTATCAATTTTATTAAAGAAAAAGAGAGCCATTTCTTTGTAACATTAACAAACAGGCTGGCATTTTAGTCTCTGAAATATTTGATTTTTTAGATTAGAGTGCTGAAACTTTCACCACAGAGAAGTCATTTTCGCTATTGTAACAGTTAAGAGACCATCTCATATGTACCCACATTGTCCCCTTATTCTGGAAATTAAAGATATCATTGCCTTTAGCAGTATTTTAGCAGTATTCAGTATTTTGTCTTGCTCTCCTGCTGAAGTATAATAAAAGACTGGTGAATTTGAGTACAGTTGGAGTGCTGTACCAGATATTACAGCTGTTTTCCTGAGAACAGGACAAAGGGTTCTCAAAGACCCAAGGCACACAAAACCTCCTCCAGCAGAACAGATTACACATGTCCTACATATATATCTAGGTTTGTTTCCATCTCTGCAATGGAGATCAAAAGAACTGAGCAATTGTATATGTTAGAGTTCTCTGAAATAAATAGACCTTGTAAGAAAGAAGTATTTAAATGTTTTTCTGAGTTCAGGTTAGAGCTGAACAATCCTAGAGAAAGCAGAAGATTGGATTTTATTACACTCACTTGAATGCAAGCTGAATTGTGTGGGTTTGGTGTTTTTAATCAGTGAGTTTATATGAAATTTTAGAAAAAGGATTGATTCATGACATAAACAAGGCAACGCTAATAGAAGTATCACCTATGACCTCCTTTTTTATTGTCTCAGAAGTTGAGCAAGAACCTTTCTATATAAAACTATCTTTCTTTTTTATGGTCTAGTGGCACAGCAACAAAAAGGTTACTAAAAGAGCAGTTCAAGATTTTGAAGCAGAAAAACATAACTGTATTGCACCCTACCCTAGGAATAGCTTTCTCTTAATCAAGGTAGCTTTTGGGCACTGTTAAGTATTTGTGTATTTTGTTTTAAGAATTTGGACCAATGGGATTTACCATATGAAAAATATATTTCTACTCCCTGTCCTTATGCATCTCGTCACAGTATTTGAATGGTCTGTTAGCACTGGGATTCCATTTTCAGAGCCAATGAGAGAAGAAATAGTTAAGAGTCTTCATATGAATAAATGCTAAAATAAAGTTACCCAAACTAAAAGCTGATGCAGTATGCTGAATTCTAAATTTTTCTCTCAAATCCACAGTGCAATTTAAACATTACTTGCTTTTTACTGTATTAAATTCTGCATTGTAAAAAAGCCTGGCCAGTGCTTTATATTCTTCAGTTAAGTGTGATGGAATACAAGGAAGAATGGTTTCCTGAATGACAAAAATTAGAGTAATTTAGGATTCTGGACTATATAGCTTTCTGTCAAAATGTGCAAATATTATATTTCATTATTTTTTTCTGTGTTTGTTACCTTGATAATGTGGAAGATGGTGATGATAGAGCAAACCATTTGGCTCAGCTGTTAAGTCAATTATAAAAATTTTGGTTTAGCAGAGTCAGAATTCTTTTAAGGGATTCCAGTCTTGAATGGCATCAGATTGTAAATGTGGGACAATTTCACAACATTCACTTTCTAGACATAAAAAGCTGGAAATCTGTTACTGATTTGAGGAAGAGAGATGAGAGACTGGAGAACAGCATCTCAAGGCAATTTTTCTAATATCGGTACAAGATTTATAAAATTTTGAAGTTATGCAATCCAGCAGAATACTTCAAAACCATGCATGTTCAGTATGAATACAATAAATCCTGTCTGTGTTCCATGGAAACAAATTAATTGCTAGCAACATAATTAGGCTTTTTGTTACACAAATAACAATATGTACAAATGGAAGCTTAGTTTTGGAATTCTCTTTGTCCCCTAAAATATCTCCAGCTGACAATAAATATATCAGTTTCTACCCAAGAGGAATATCCAGTTAATTTGCCTAATTTTTATCTATATTCCTTCACAAAAAGAAATACTGATCTAGATTTTGAATCAGCTATATTCTGCATGTAATCCTGGAAAGGGGAAGTGCGTGATTTTGCAACTTCAGTAAAATAATGGGCCAAGAAATGTGCATTTTGATTCATAAATTCATAGTGAAGTTCACAGCTTCTCACTTAGTCTGCAGAAACCCTGTGCTGGCTTCCATTTCTTTCCTTTCCAGGATGAGTATTAATGTGCTCAACCCACTAACTCTCCTTCTTTGCTCATTTGCACATGGAAGAGGAAACAGGAGCCCTTTGGATCTGTGCAACAGATGTCAAACAATTCACATTTTCCCATCAACTGGAAATGGAGATGTTTTCCTTTCCATGACCATGAGGAGATCAGTCATGTACAGCACTTTACAGAGCTGTCAGCACAGCCTCCCTGGGGAAGGACAGCACTTGAAGTTCCCTCAGGGTGCCACAGCTTCAGCATGAGTCTCCTCACTGTGAGATGTTTTAATGCTGAATTATTCTCTGATGAATTAATAAGCTTTCTCCAATGAGTCAGTTGCAAAGGAACTTTAAGTGGCGTGCCCAGAACATTGTATTATGAACAATCCCACAATTAACACCAGAAGGTTAAGGTGTTTCAGATTTTCCTCACTGACTTTTGAAGCTATATCTGAATTTTTCTTCCTTGTGCTATCCCTACAGGGCAGAAGTTATGTAATGATGCATTTCTATCCTTCTAAAGGTTTTCATGCAGAAAATTATATTTACTCTGACCTATAGAAAACCATATCCCTTAATTGCACTTTAATTTTTTGAGCTGTTTAGGAATTTATTTCTCTTTCTATTAAATTTTTGCAATAATAGTACAATTATTAAGAAATCTAAGGAGATATTATTTTTATTTCATTTTTGAACTGCTCTATTTGTAATCACTTAGGAGTTGCTAAATTTAACCAAAGCAGTCTAGCAAGTAATACCAGGTTCATTAAGCAGCACGGTGATGTGTTACTTTTATCTTTTGCAATAAGGACATTACTTTTTGGTTGTCTTCCTGTTACATGCTTACTATTGCCTATAGGTATATTTGTTTAAACATGCATGTAAATTATACCTGCACTAGTGGAAAATAAATATCTAAGGGGAAGAGTCACTTTTGCTGCTGTTTCCAAAGCAACTACAAAAGTTCACACCTCTTCAAGTCATGACCTGTCTGTCTCGTTCAGAGGTGCTGGATGGCAGCAACGACCATCACACAGAATCACAGATGCATTTAGGTTCAAAAAGGCCTCTAATACCAGTTGTACTGAGTACAGGTATTCACCTAACACTGCCAAGTCCACCATCAAAGTGTCCCTAAGTGCCACACCTATACGTATTTTAAACAGCTCCAGAGATGGAGACTCAACCACTCCCCTGGGCAGCCTATTCCAATGCTCATCAACCCTGTCAGTAAAAGAATTTTTCCTAATATCCAATCTAAACCCCTCCTGGTGCAATTTGAGGCCATTTTTTCCTGCTGGCCACAGAATCAATTAGGTTGGAAAAGACCTCTGAGATCATGAAGCCCACCCTTCTGCAGACACAGGCCAGGATGCCATTGGCTTTGTTGGCTGCCTGGGCAGGGCTGGCTCATGTTCAGCTGCTGTCAACCCCGGGTTCTTTTCCACTGGGCAGCTTCCCAGACCCTTTTCCCAAGCCTGTAGCACTGCATGGAGTTATTGGAGTTATTGCAAACCTCGTGCAGAACCCAGCACTTAGTCTTGTTGAACCTCATACCATTGTCCTCAGCCCATCCATCCAGCCCATCCAGATCCCTCTGCAGAACCTTCCTGTTCTCCAGCAGACTTGGCATCATCTGCAAACTGACTGAGGGTGCTCTCAATCCCCTCATCCAAATCACTGATAAACATATTAAGCAGTACTGAGCCCTGGGGAACACTGCCCAGGCCATCAAGCAGTTTTATATCCAGTGGAACACTCACTCATTCAAGCCATGAGCATCTTTGACAAAGGAAATTTTTGCTTCTACTTGCATCAAGTGCAATGGGAGGTAGAAGATCCTTTATACACAGCCAGAGTCCACCAAATTTTGTTAGGCCAGCAGTGGTGCTTATTCTCCTGAAGAATATTTATTAGTGTCCTTCAATTCTTTAAAATCTGTCAGTGGAGGATGGATTCTTCCCACACAGTCAGGCAGGTGCCCTGGAGCAAATCATGGCTTAATTGCATTGCCTGTAAACAAGCACTTGCCTTAACTTCAGAGTCAGAAAGCCTTTGCAGGTCAGGACTCACACCTACTGAAACTAACATTGTCTCTCTCTTTTTTTATTTTTTCCTTTTTTTTAATTTTCTCTATGACAGCCTCATGGATAGAATATTTATATTAGTTTAAACACAGTCTGTATTTACCTGACTCCTTTCACAGTTGTTTCAACTCATTAATTTGATTGTTTTTGGAACATCTAAGTATATTCTGTTACCTAGAGTTATATTTCTCATATCTTCCACTAGTAATAAAACTAGGAGCCAAGATTGCTCCTTGTTTGTTTCCTTCAAGCTTTAGAAGCAGAAACCAAGCAGGGTTTCTTCAGGTATTTTTTTTTCTAGATATGGATAGACTAGGTAAACCAACAAATCTATTTGCTATAAATAATAGTTCAAGTTGCCAGCCCTAACCACAGTTTATCTATTCCTTTTATTCTTTGTATCATAGCAATAAATATTCATGATAATCTTGCCCCATTTTTATTCATAATAACATTGAAGACAGCTCAAAAATATCTTGGGTTCTCCAGATTTTAACTGTACTAGTTAGACAGGCACTGGAAGTTTTGTTGGTAGAAACAGCAAATGGATATTGATGTTTTCATTCCTACAGATTATATTCTCATCACGCATTTTTAAATTAACTAAATATTGGGATAGAATAGCAACAACAAAGTGAATCATGCTGGTGTAGTGACAGATTCTTTCCCTATGATTTCCTCTGAATTCCTTTTCCATACTCTTTATGGGTATACCCAATTCACTTTATCTGTTTCAATTCTATCAGAGAAGGATTCTGTTTATGATAGAGGTTTCGGTTTCAGGATGTGTTATGTCTCAAAAGAGTGAGAATGGAGAATTACCACAAACATAAAAACATCTGGCAATATGTATCTTTTTTTTATTTTAAATGGATAACGCAGAGGCTTATTTTCAAAGGACTTAAATGATGCAGTTCCTGAGAAAATAAAGCCTTTGTGAAAGCAGGTCCTACGTATTTTGAAAGACACATTTTGTTCTTTGCTAAACAAATATAACTTCTAGTAATACTGTTTTTATTGCCCATTCTCAATTGGGATTTTATGTTGATATATGCACTGTTTTCTCTGTAAACAAGGATGACTTCTTAACATCTGCTGTGCTATGAGGTCACTTTGCCCTGCACTGACTTATTTAGACCAATATACCCTTGGTTTGTGTGTTTCTCTTTGTTGTAATGGTGACTCTAATAATAATAATAATAGTGCATATACTGAGTCTTCTGGCAACATCTTTGAGCATTCCCAAAGAAATTCTAGGACCTTCATATTAACAGTTTGTTTTGGTCAAAATTTCTCAGTTTGGTTTGAAATAAAGCTTATCTGGGTATATATTTTTTGGATCCTTTCTGAGTCAGTTTTTTCCCTTGGAAATATAAGTCTTTGTCATTTTTTTCAGGTAACCATTCCCAACATACAAGTTTAAAAAATAAGATTGAATTTCTCTTTATCATACTAAAATTCAACTCATTTTTACAAATTAGAAGAGATATCATTATTCTTCCTCTCAAAACAACTCAAATTTCCCTGTCATACATGCAGATATTTGGGTGAAGATTCTGATATTTGTTTCTGTTGCACTTATTCCACTGCCAGCAGAAGTTCCATGGAAAGGGGCAGAGGTCAAGCTCTTTCATGAAACCTTTAAACTTCTGGTACTTCTGCTTTTGTAGATGCTTATGAATAAAAAATTAGGAAAGGCATTTGATAATTCTGCACAATCTGTATTTCATCCTGGCCTCAGAGTAGCCATTTCTCCGTCCAAATTTGTGTGGTAAAACTCTAGGGAGACTCTGTCCTTCAGAGTGAGTAACCTCCACTCAAGCTAGATGGAGGGATAATATTTAGCATTTGCAATTTCACATTAAAAAAAGCCCATGGATATTAGAAAATGTTGTGATGAATGTTAGTAATAGCAAAATTTCAAAGGCAAAAACATCAGCTACTTGTCTGTTTCAACCACGAGGAATAATGACTAATTTTAAATAACAGAAGGTAAATAGTATAATCATAAATGAAGAATAATTTTCTTAATATCAGGATGACAATGAAGGAAAGGTTTTTGCTGACGACATTGTTGGCTGCTTTTACTTTATCTTACTATTTTTTCTGATTTTTGGAGGGTTTTCTTGGAAAAGAAAACTCCAGGGAAGAAAATAATATCAAATAACAAGACTATCAAGAATTAAGATTTTTATACAGTTTTAACTGAATTATTCTCAGCTGCTCTTCTAATGTTTCTTTGCTTTATTTTAAGTTTATGTTTTACCTAAATAAAACTCTTTAAAAGTAAATATATCTTCAAGAACACATTCCCTTTATATGCACATTTTCTCAGAGTCGAGCCAGAATTTTATAACCAGTTCCAAATTTTTTATTTCCACACTCCCTGAATGACAGCAGTATTTCTCTCTGGAGACTTTTGAATGTCCCATTAAGAAGAAAAACAACAACCAAAAAATGTTGGGCAGTGGTCAATGAACACATGGAAATCTGGTGACACAAAGTCTGCTCCAAGCCTGTGCAGCTGTACAGTGGGCTGGTGCTGACAGAGCTCCCTCACCCTCCTGAGAATGGAAGTGTGTAAGGACACAGCTCATCCTTCTGAGAGCAAAGTTTCTGGACACAAGGTTATTTATTTTTCTGCCCACAGATGGTCAGGCTCTTCCCAGCCCTGCTGCCCAGACGCTGTGACACGTGGTTGCAGCTCAGGCTGCAGAATCACATGCTCCTGCTTTTCACAAAGGCATTCAACCTGGATCCCATGCCTGAAGTCTGCCATGAATTTCACTAACCAGAATCTTGTGGCAAGGCATTCTGGTCTTTAATATCTTTGCAAACTAATCCATCAAGATCTGGCATTACAACAGCAGCATGGAAGATCATTTTTTCCATCTTCATTTTTTCCCTCTTCAATTTAGAAATCAAGAAAAAAAGCCTGAAGGCTTTTTTATTTGTAAACTTTAATTTTCACCTCACTGCTCAACTAGTTTAGCATTTATTCTCACAATGATGCATTACTGTGATGTGACCAAGGCCCCACAACATTAAGAACATGGGCAAATAACTGTAGTCTCACTCCTCCTCCTTTTTTTCCAATATAAAATGTAAAACACAGCATAAATAAGGGATAAAGATGTCACTACAGAAGAAAATTAATTATGCTGATTGAAAGAGTACACATAAAGCTTGTATAGAACATAATCCAGTTCTGCAAGGCTCCATTCAAGTCTTTACTAGTACAGAACATTGTTAAACTTACTAATGCCCATATAATGCATATAATGAAAGCTTTATTGCACCCACAAAGGATAAATGCTTTGCTTACCTGTTGCAGGTAATTCTTCCAAGAAAAGGATATGCAAATACATATTTTAATAGTTTTAAAGATGAGACAAACAATAGGAGAGGGGATCAAATGGTTTACATTAGAGATTGCAAAACAGAATCTGTAAAAAAAGCTCTTCTGTGTCTATAATTCCCAGATTTTAACCATGCAGCATAACTTGACATGCATATGAAATACTGAAGATTTCAGAGATTTTTTTTGCTTCCAGAGCAACAGACATAAAGCAGCACCTTTACTGAGTAATAAAAGTTGAAAACAAAATATTAATTTATCATATGGGGATACTACCCTACATCTTTTTCATTACAGTCAGGTTCTACTATAATTATCTTATCCATACCTGCAGTTAGAAATTAAAATCTAAAAATGATGAAACTTAAAAAATTTAGTCTGTAAAGCAAATAATCTGTAAAGGGAATAAGCTTAAAAACAAGATAAAACAAATTTCTTTCCTTGTTCCAGATAGTAAGAATTTAAAAGATTGGACAACAGAATTTGGATTGCTAAATCCAGTGTTTAGATGTCAAGTTCCAAAATGAGTTAGAAATCATAACTGTTTAAATCATGACTCACAAGATGTGCAACAGCATGCTTGGTTTTGCTTTAGTCACATTCATTAAAAATACGTGGATCCTGCATCAAAAAGACACCACAGAAGAGATGCAACTTTATTTAGCTTATTTATAGTTCTGTACAAATTAAAAAGCAAATTTTCTTATTTAGCTTGAACAACAGCATTCTTTTCTCCTATTCAAATTAATGTAAGGAATTAAGAATAAGACCTTACATGGTAACATACACTCAGATGCAGTCACATGAAAGCCCTACTTACATGAGTCACATCATATCAAGAAAATGGGATGCAGTAGAGATTTGCATGGAACTGCATGCAGACCCAAGTTCTTCATATTGAATATTTTTGTTTTTGTACAACAGGCTTCTTCACATACAAAATGTCACTGCAACAAAAGTGAGTAGAGATGCAAAAATTTCCTTTCCCAGTATGATTATTACTGATTGTTCTTGCTCTTCATGCACGAATGAGGCTCAGCTTCACAATGCCAGCCCCATCTTCTCACATTCATTCACCCCATTACAGAGGAAGAACAAGGTGCCTATGGCTCCTGTTCATGGTCATTCTGTTAGAAGCAAAATCTAAGAAGTTCCCATTCATTTAACCTTTACTCTTTCATACAGAGAGTGACATAAATATAGCTGAACAGGGATACAAGATGAATTAATAAAGTGAAAAGAATGACTAGCTGGAAGCAAGCAGAGATTATTTTTTTTTAAACTGGCATTAACACTTGGAAAATGTTAACATCAGTCTGGAGTCAGCACGGCATCCACAAAGGCTGGCACACAGTGCAGAGATGTTCACTGTAGGAGATGGGCATCTGGAGACCCTTGCTTTTCTACAGGTTCTGAATACAAATCTCTGTACAGGAAGGAGTCCTCTCCTCTTGCAGAATATTTGAAGGCATGGGCTTCCTCACTGAGATAATCACTTCCTCCTTTTTGACTACAGCTCCAAAGAAAGAAGCATGTCAGTCTTTATACCAGCAGTTCAGCAACCCAAATGTTTATTCATAAGTAACTTTTCTCCTACGTTGGCTAAAATTGAAGCTAGCGAAGCTAAAATCTTTTATCTGTCAGAGAATAATAGCAGTGTGTCCTGACCTGTCCTGGACCATATTCAGTTCCTCCTCCTAAAGATTATTTATTTACTGGCTCAATATTCCACTAGGATATGGCTGGGTATCAGGCTGCAAAATTCTTGGCCTTCCATATTTTTGGCTCAGTATTTTTAACAGTGATACTGCTATAAAACAGAAAAACTAAAGGGGGCAGCTTCCCACAGCTCCATAATACAGGATCCCATTACTTTCTACAATGCTTACCATTATTATTGCAACCTTAAAATAAAAAATAGCCAATGAAAGTACTATTTTCCCTACAATTTCCATCTGACATAAGAAAAATTAGTACAACAGTCATGTAGAGCAGAGCCCTGAGTCCTAAGAGGACCAAGAGGAATTTATTTGTATCTATAGTGCACAGCTGGTTCATAAGGAACCATTTTGAGGCCTTGCATGCTGGAGATCAGATATTTCCTAGGAGACACCCACAAGAGTGTTTGGTGGCTTCTCATGTGCCTTCTGTTTTCAAGGTACATGTGACTGTGGGGAATTGTATGCAAAGATTCAGATGGCACCTTTCAGTGCTGCTCTCCTGAAGGATTTACAATTAAAAAAAATATTTTATTATAATGTTTTCACAGCCTGTTGAAAATGAAAATAAACTTCACTCAGAAAGGCAGCAAAAAAATGCCTAGCAGCACCAATGGATTTTGTGCTGCTTCAATGTGCTGTTTGCATCTCTGGCTCTGTAAAGAGTTTGTACTAATTGCCTGAATTTCAGTGTCATTTCTATTGTAAACAACACATGAGATGCAGCTGTAAAATTATCACTTTTGTGCCAAGGAAGGCATAAAAAAAGGAACAGGCTTTGTTATTTCATTTTCATTGAGGGTACCCCATTGGTTTTAATGATCTTTACAACTTCTCAATCCTATAACTCTGATAAGACCTATGTCAAATGATATAAAATACCGTTCTGCTTAAAATGTAGATATGGGGAAGTTAAAAGAAATAGAGTTTGAGAATAATTCGCTTCCAGTGCAATGGAAATCTACAGAAGAAGAAATATCTGTTATAAATATGTGGAAGTAGGAATTATTTGCTTTGATTATGGAATGTAAAGTAAATCACATTGTAATACACTCGATCTTTTTTAGATTTATTGACTGTAATTTGTATATACTACTCTCCTCCTCTAGTAGGTTTAATTTCTCTGTATGTTTTTTTCTCCTATATGTGTTCCAGCTAACATTTATATTTTAAATATCTCTGTGCCTGTAGCCATGCAAAACTACCAGTGACACATTTTATGTGGGGTGGGGGAGGGAAAAATTAGAAGATACTTTGTTCACACTAATAAGACACAAAATTTTGCAAAGCAGGTAATTTCTTTTTTCCCGTTTTGTTCTGGCATCTTTTATAATCTTCCTGCAAGTCTTGTGTTTTAACACTTGCTAATACCATTTCTTCCTGTAAGCACTTAATGCTATGCACAAGATTCCCTGACATCCTTCCAGAGCCAAGCTCCTCCTGTGATGCTGTGGAAGTCACAGCTCCAAGCCAGTGCTCCTGAGCAGAGGATTTCTCCTGGTCGTTCCCATACCATGCAACAGATGATGTCATCACGAGAACAGGCCTAGATAATATCCTCATATCCTCCTGCTCCTGGAAGAGTTTGCCTCTCTGTACATCTTTTACTTATTTTCCTCTTCATAGCATATATTGGCAAGTGTTTTAATTAGTGTTCATCTCCAACACTGATTTCTGAGGAAACAAAGACATCTCCATATAGACATATCTCCATTGCTGTGACTACATAGTGCATTGGGATGAAAAGTTAACCCCCTGTTGAGACAACTACAGTGGTTAAACAACTTTTAGAGTTATTTTAGTGACAATCAACGATCTGCCAGTGTCTGATCTACTTCAGCTTCTGAACAGATTTGCAGAATCACAGATTAGCAAAACCATTGGGTTGGAAGGGATCCCCTGGGATCACCTAGTTCAATGTCACTGTCCAAGCACGGGAGCAGGTTGCACAGGATCATGTCCAGGCAGTTTTTAATCCTTCCAGAGAGGGAGACTCTATAGCCTCTATGGGCAGCCTGTTCCAGTGTGCTGTCACCCTCACAGTAAAGAAGTTTTTTCTCATATTCAGAAGGCATTTCCTGTGTTTCAGCTTGTGCCCATGTACACTGGAAAGAGTCTGGCACCATCCTTTTCATATCCACCCTTAAGGAATGTGCATGTATTAATAAATGATGTATTGATTGCTCTCTGTCATTTACAGGCTAAACAGTCCCAGGTCACTCAGCCTTTTCTCATCAGAGAGCTGTTTCTAACCATCTTTGTAGCCCATCACTGGATCCTCTCCAGTTGTTCCTCATCTTTCTTGAACTGAGGAGCCCAGAACTGGACACAGCACTCCAGGAGTGGCCTCACCAGGACTGAGCAGAGGGGCAGGATCACCTCCCTCAGCCTGCTGACAATGCTTTTCCTAATGCACCCCAGGATGCCACTGGCCTTCCTGGACACAAGGACACACCGCTGGCTCATGGACAGCCTGCTGTCCACCAGGACCCTCAGATCCTTCTCCACAGAGCTGCTTTCCAGCAGGTCAGACCCCATCCTGCACTGGTTATGCTTCCCCAGGGGCAGGATCCTGAATTTCCCTTTGTAGAGCTCTGCCCTGCCAAATGGTGGGTATACCAAGGTGACAAATAAGACAGAAGAAGAGAGTTATAGATATGCATAGAGGAAAAGGTTTAACGGAGACAAAAAAAAAAATGCACTAAGGTGTAGTGCTTCAGGGTTCTATAAATCCCCACCTTCATTATCAGGCCATAAATTATATTTAAGAGGCTATAGTCTAGACAAGTAAAATGTGCTGATGGTAATACACTGTAGCCTAATGTGAAGTAATACATTTATGAATCAAACATGATAAAAACTGCAGAAACATACATTTCAAAAGTGGCCATACACTGGCTCATAAAATATTAAACTAGTCTGAATTGTATTTCCACAAATATATTTGTACTACTAGTTTGGAAGCTTTGTTTTAATAAAAGGATATTGCTTCTGAAAATGCTACAAAGATTTCATCAAAAGAAAAATGCATTAAATTAATCCCTACAGGTTCATGGTTTTCACATATTGAAATAGACCATCTTTATGAAAATACAGAAGAAAAACTAACTGAATCAATAGCAGTGAAAGTAATGGAATAAAGTTAGCATACCATCATTGCCACAACCATTCAGGTGTCAAGTTGAATAGTATCATAAATCATCTCAGGCTAGACAGCAAGGTCTGACAAAAAAGGAATTTTTGACAGAGGTAGCTCCAGATAAAACAATGACCAAGAGCTGAAGGCAGTAAAATTTTAATCTTGATCTTTTCTACTTCTTTATAGACAATGGTTTTTATTACGGAGCAGTGATTAAGGATTTTTTTTTTAAATATTTGTAGTCAAAGAATCCTCTTGACCATTTGAGCTTTTATAGGCAAGACTAAATGTTTTAGAACTACAAGGCACTGTCACCTCTTGCTCTTAAAGGCTAGTTTCAGTGTACCAGAAAGTTAACAATGACAAACTGATGTGGAAAGGTCATGACATTTCATCAAGAGAGGGCTCTTGTTCTCAGGCAATTTGGTCTGTAAATATACACCATTCTGAAAAGTTCTGCTGCTCCAGTAGCTGCCAGTTAAGAAATGTTCTTGCCATGAATCCCTGTTCTGGCAAATCTGTTTCCATAAAAACAAGAGTCTTACCAAAATATAATTTCAAAGAAAAGAATCAATTTAGATTAGCAATGCAAATATTCTGTTTCTGTCAAAACTATTTATTTAATTTCTTTCTGTCATGGTCTTTAGAAATACAGGAATGCATTGAAAGGTAAGAAAGGAAAATTTAACTGCAATCAAGTGAGCTGCAGACAGGTTTACCAATGGCATAAAATTTTGTGTGGCAATGAAGGCTGCTTGTCATGAGCACTGAGAAGAGTTGCACTGTGAGCTGCTCTGCCCAAGAACTCATTGAAATCCCACAAGATGTTTCTTCCTATATAGGAACAAAAAAATAGGATTCCATAATGTTTCCTCTCTGCTCTTATTTTCTGTTTCCATGGATCAGTAAATGCAGCTATTTGGGAAAGACCAGTGATTAGCTCTTCAAAGCTGAAGTTATGTTTCCTTAGGATTCAGGGAGAAATGCAGCCACCTTTAACAGGGTTAAAAAGTGAACCTGGACACAAAAGACACACATGCCTGCTAATCATGGTCTTAGGGCACCAGGAATCCTCTGTTGTATTTAGTAGTGGTGGGGGGGCAAGGAGAAGGAGATAGATTGTGTGTGGTTCTAAACTATGGACTAGCACAGCTTCCTACTGACCAAGAATGGTAATTTCTGCCATTTAACACATCACTTACAAAAAAATTGCCTACTGGTATCAGCTGAACTGGAGCACAGCTCCAAGAGTTCAGAGGAGCTTTCCTGGAGAGAAAGACTAGCTCAGCAGAGGCAGGTGGAAATTTCAGAGAAAAGAATGAGGTTCTGCCAGCTTCCCATCAACAACACTGTGTCCTATAAATACTTCCACTGATCCATGGGTCTGTTCATGCAGTAATGTTCTTTGGGCAAGGGAACAAAACTTTAAATGCAAATTAAAACTCAACGTGGTT
This sequence comes from Oenanthe melanoleuca, assembly GCF_029582105.1. Classification (NCBI taxonomy): domain Eukaryota; kingdom Metazoa; phylum Chordata; class Aves; order Passeriformes; family Muscicapidae; genus Oenanthe; species Oenanthe melanoleuca. The sequence goes on from NC_079335.1 coordinate 29,135,087, forward strand.
AAGGTGCACAATCTGGCTCATTTGTTTTGTAGCTACAACCCACTGACTTTCTAAATTATTATGGAACATCTGTTCTCCCCACCCATTTCATATTGAGCTGGAATGCACACTTATCTATCAGTAATGAGAACCAGGCTTTTCAGAGACTATGAATAAGCAAAGAAAATCATATTGGCCAAACTGGAGATGTAAAAAGTTACTTAGGGATCAAAATATCTCACTGAAAATAACACATAGTTGATCCACATGAAAAATCACCCTTATGAAGGGGGGTGAAAAAATGTGGCTGTGCTACAGGAATGAAAACCTTTGACAAATTTGGGAGGACAGATTCATCCACCCACTGGGGTAGAACGTTATTAGCATTCACATACACAAAAAATGACAGCTGTTAACAGCTGAAACTCATCATTTCCTCCTGATCTTTAGTTATCAGGGGACTTTACAGGTAGTCCAAGACAGAAGGACATTACAAGCACAATGAAGAATTCTGCACTGCATAACATTTCACAGTAAAACTAGAGCTCTCACAAAAATATCTTTACAATATTTAAAGGTATGAAATAAAAGGAAAACTGGCACCTTTATTATTCAACAGAAAGACTGTTAAAGCCTAGATTCAGAAAAGTGTTCAAGAACAGTTCAATTTTGACTTCAGTTTTCATGACATGCTATTCAGAAAGAAAAGGGGGTAAAGAGCACTCAAAAATTCCTTTCATACATTATGGGCACATTGCTTGCTCTTGACAAGACCTCTCATCTTTTTTTCTCTATGAAAAATCTGAGTTAGAACTGAGATGGGGACTCTTGTACTGTTCTGCTTACTTCCACTGTGAATCTCAGTGGGGATTGCATGAAATGTTATCATCATCAATAGCACCCAGCCAGCACCAGCACTGCACCTAGTATAACTTCAAAACAAACAAACAAAAAAGCTTTGATATTAAATTTAGATGTATGTTATTTATTCCACATTAAACATCAGAAATGTAGCTAATGCATTTTTGCACATCTCAAGCTTTAAAGCTGTGTTCCAACCTGTTTGCAGGCCACAGAATAGCAACTGAAGACAGCAGAGTGCACATGGACTGCACAGATTGATTGGGAGGATATCCTGCACCAGATAAGGCAGGCAGGTGTTGATAGTTGTGCAGCATGACAACTCATTACTGGGTAGAGACAATGGCAGGAAGTAAGCTAAAAATCTCAAGCAAGAACATTTAGGCTGTGATTTAAGCAATCACCAGCCTGTTCTTGAAGCCAAATGTGTCTCTCATACTCCCTGACGGACACTTTAGTTGATAATTGGAGATAACTAAGCAGAAAATGTGGGTTGTTGCTACAGTTGAGGGGGAAGATTGGCATTATTCATCTCCTCTGCCCATGCTGTGTTGCTGATAATGAACAGCTATTTAGTCCTGTAAGCTCTTCTGGAATTGCCCAATTCTGCAAAGTGCCAGAGTAGTGGGATTTATGGCCAGTGCAAGCTAGAGCTGTCTTGCATAATAAGGGGTCATAACTGGTGGTCTACAGGCACCACAAAACTGGCAGAGTAAGAGCTGGTGCAAAGAGCTACATTAGCAAACAAACAGGCACTAGCCCAATCCATTATCCAGTATAAAAATATGGGCATGGAGATGGGGTCCAAAGGAACACTATTTACTCTCCATCATTGCTAATAAAAGCAGGAGAATCCCACACTTGGTGGTTAGAAGGATAAGAGCAGTGAGTAACTAACTGTTCTTTGCTGCACCCAGCTGGCACAGGATGAGATGAAATGAATCCCTTGGGATAAGGACATTCATAGGGAAACTATTCCTGACTGCAAGCCATCTGTAGCTGTGAGTGAGTGTTCCCTGAATAGCAGAGTCTATGAGACATGTTTGAAATTACTGAGCAGGTCAGCAAGACTATTTGGCCTTAGATTTCAACACAAGATTTTTAGCTGAATCACTGAACTGGTACACCAATTTATTGACTCCATATGACTTTAAGGACCTTGGCATGTTCATAGCCAATGAATACCAAATGCCCAGAGTGAGACCAGCAAAAACAAAAGGAGGAGGGAAACAGCAAAATAGCAAACATAATTTAGAGAATTAAGGGTATTTTAGGAAAGGTAAGAGATCTGTTTTGTGCAGCAGGAAATCCATGACATAGTTGCCATCACAGAGGCATGGTGAGAAGATTGACACATCTGGAGTGCAAGGATAGGCAAGGAAGGAGAGGCACTGGAATGGCCCTGTATTTTAGGGAGTGGTTCAGAGCTTAGTGATGGCAACAACAGTGCTGAATTTTTATGCATAAAAATCAGAGGAAAGACTAACAGGGCAGGTATCATGGTGAGAGGCTGTTATAGACCACCCAAACAGGATGAAGAGGTAGAGGAGATATTCTATTTCTATTAGAAATTAATATTTCTATTTTCTGCTGGGAAATGTCTCAGAATCACCATCCCTTGTTCTTTGGAGGACTTTGGCTTTCCAGATGTCTGCTGGGAATACAATTCAGCAGAGCAGAAACAGTCTAGGAGGTTCCTGGAGTGTGTGAAAGGTAATTTTCTGATGCAGGAGGTGAGGGAACCTACAAAGGGAGGCACCTGCTGCTCCTGTTTCTTGTGAACAGAGAAGGACTGGTGGGGGATGTGATGGCCAGTGGTCACACAGTTATAGAGTTTTCTTTTTTGGTCAGCAAAATTGCCACCTTGGACTCCCAGAGGGCAGACTTTGGCCTGTTTAGGTGACAAAGACCTTGGGAGGAAATCCTGAAGGGCAAAGGAGTCCAGGAAGTCTGGACCTTCTTCAAGAGGGAAATCCTAAAGGTCCATGAGCAGGCTGTTCCCATGTGCTGGAAAATAAACCTGTGAGGAGGAAAACTGGTCTGGCTGAACAGGGAACTTTGTATGACATTTGGGAGAAGGAGCAGACAATGTGGGAAGACTACAAGGATGTTGTGAGGTTAGGCAGGGAGAAAACTAGAAGGGGCAAAACCCAACTAGAACTTAAATTAGGAAAAAAAAAATCTTCGTTAGAAGAGTTATAAAGAAAGAATTATTGGAAGTGGTTGAGTCACCATTCCTGAAAGTGTTCCAATAAAATTGTGGCTGTAGCATGGCCTAGTGGTGAAGATAACTGTGTGAGTTAACAGTTAACAGGACTCAATGATTTTAAAGATCCTTTTCAACCTAAGCAATTCCATGATTCTCTGAAAAGTCCTAAGATGCTCACTGTCATGGTCTGAGCACTACTGATGCTGTTACAGCTGCCTTTCCTTTGCCAGCAGTGCCAGGCTGGGAGAGGGCTCACACTGCCTCAGAGCTCACTGCCTGCTCTGAGTTCCCACCCTTGAGCTGAACCAGTTTAAACTTCCCTTTTACACAGCAGTGCCCAACAATGTAAGCTTGCTCTTGTGATGCTGGGGAATGAAAGAAATCAGCTCCAGCTCTCCCTCTGAAATCAACTTCCAAATGATATTGGATAGAAAGAGATTAATTATAGAGCTCTATGCATTCATTTTGGCTTTTTCCATTATTTTTCAATTACTTGAAAGCATGTTTCTCTTATCCATATTAAACACCTAAAGCTATTGCAGGTTTTTTACTTAAGACAGATAAAATGGTTATAGTATTCTATGCTTTTGGTGTAAACAAAAAAATTAGAAACTTTAAGGCAGCTGATACCTAACAGTGACCGAAACATCATCTTTCCCAGATCAAAGTACCTTTGTGGAAATATTTAATTGGTTTTCACAAGCAGAGAACACTTTACTGATTAAAAAAATTACTAAAATCATTTTAAGAGACAGATATTGCAACAAAACCTGAAATGATGGATTTCTTTGAGGATCTGAACCCAAATCATAGGTAATGACTACCTCAACTAGGAGTAGTTTTTCTTAAAGAGTCCAAATGTTCTTTTAATCTTCTATTTACAAAAGAAAAGAAAAATATTTGGCGGTGAAAACTTTTACCTTCTATATGTCTAGATGCCAAATTAGCAGTTGCATGATTTATAGCTGTCATGAGATACATTGCTAATGTGCATTAAAGTGAAGCCTCTTGTTCCCCCTTCATCCATGGTATGGTGAATTCACATGTCTTAAATTACAAACTAATTATGGGCACTAGGGTTTACTGGGGAGAACCACAGTTATCCTGAATTTCTGTACTACAAGGCAAGAAGGGCTGCTGTAACACCATTTAACTTGATACACTAAGATTTTTAGAGACTAAATGCCAGTGAAAAGGAGAAAACACATCAGAACAGTAGACATTCATGAAATATTTGGTTCTTAGTCCACACACAACCTGTTTATTTATTTGTTTTGTAGAAAATGTGGCAGGACTTAGGTCTCTCTCCCCCTCTCTACCTTTGCACACAAAAACTAAATCACAGCCCCAGCCATGCATGGCTTATAAATTTTTTTAATTGATCTTCAATTTAGTGCCTTTTAACCTAATATATTACTGAGTTTCACTAAAATATGGCAAAGTGTAAAGAAAATAATTTCTCTGAGACTTTCATCATCTGCAGTACCTCAGGCAAGTGCTCCCAAATTCCTCTGTGCTTCAGGCTGAATAATACTGGCAATTTATTTTCAGTTTTTCATTGTAATATAATGGTATTTTCCACTACAGATTCCTGTAATTGCTCTATTGTTCATCTAGGCTATTATCCACAGGATAATGGTTTTTTTAAATGGAGAAAGAGGAAATTCTTGAGATAATTGATACCTAGTATTTGTGATTAGGTGTAAATCAGGTCAATGCAGAGATCATTAATGGTTACAAAGACACAATTTAAATCAAAACAAAAATTCACTAGAAAAACATGGGGAAAATAAATAATTTGTTGTTTCTTGGAATTTTTGTTTGCTTCACTTTCATAAGAAGAAAAAAGTCTCGGGAAAGTAGAAACTTGCATTGGAAATAAAGCCCAACCTGTCTGTGTTTTGACTGTTCTTTCATCACTCTTTCTTGGTAATTTTGACCAAGTGACAATAACATGCATTTGCACAGATATATTCCAGACTTTCTTATCTAGATCCAGTAGTACTAATTCCTTCAGGCACTCATATGAATTTTTTCTATTAAATATTTTTAAAGATTTTTGTTGACAATTGCAAACCCAAATTATGCTTGTTTGGTTTTTTTTTTTTGCTGACAGGTGTGTCATAAGCAACACTGGACAACCAAACAAAGCAAGACACCTGCACAGACTGCAGAAGTTTTTCCACCACACCCTGTGAGAAGAAGATGAGAGATGCAAGTTTGTCCCGTTTTCAAGCCTTATTTAGCTGAGAATGAATTTTTTCCCAAAATGTCATGTTCCTTCTTTAAGTAGAAAACTGATATATCCAAGCCAGCCAGAACTGGAGCTGGAAACAGTTAAGTCCATTTTTAAGAGGGTTTTTTACTGCCCTGAGAGCTAGGGAAATGAACAATTTCTCTGACAAAGGAACAAAGCCCTCCATAGGAAGATGTTGTGGAATAAAATGCACCACATAAATGAGATGTGTGCTCATGGCTGGGATAAAATATTCTTTGATGTATTTCAACAAGATGTTTGAGTCATAACTGGGAACTGTGATGAATAACAAAGCAACAGCTAGAAGAGGTCATGAGAAAAGGAAAGGAACACATGCCTGGCTGTGGCAAAGTACTAATTCTGTCTCCCACCTTCCAGCCTCTACCTGCCTGTCACTGAGGGTCTTTCACCCAAGTGTAAACCTCTTTAAGGCAATGGGGCACTTAAATCTGAGTATTATTTTCTTCTAATAGCACTGGTATATACTGAGGTGGTGGTGTGAACTGCTCATGACACTCAAACCTCTATTTCTTTTTGCAGTAAAGTCAAGCACTGCTATGTTTGCTTCCTCTGGATGCAAATGCTGATGAAGGGGACCTTGCAGCCTGACTGACAGAAATACTGTCATGGACAAGACTTATCTGCTTGAACTAATATAGCAAAGGGAGATGGAGAGGAAAATAAATATATGGGAGGGAAGAAATGTTCTCACCTCATTAAAAAAAAAATTAAAAATGTGAAACTATTTTCCAGTAAATCAGACAAAGTGGATGCTGCCAAAACACACAAACCACATTTCTAGCAAAGTGGCAGGACAGTGATAACTTCATTGAGCATGTGCCTGTGAGATCACAGCCAAGAGCATGTTCCAGATTGACAAACTGTCAAAATACAAGATAAGTGCTTCTGTTAACACAGGGCAGCATAATAATGGTTGTATTATTAGTTCATCAAATAAACACAGGGGGCTTTTTGTATGAAAAAAAGAAAATCAGAGAAGTTGGATGGGAAATCACAATTTGCTCATTTTAAGAGTGCTACATAAAGTATTACAGCTTTTCTTTAAAAAAAAATGTATTATTTTCTTGCTCACTTTCATAGTAATCTATTACATCTTTAAACCAGGGCCAAAGCAGAGACTAATTTATTCATGGAACAATAAAAATAAGGTGCTCTTATAAATTTCATTGCCCTCTCATCTCCCTCTGTGGCTCAGTTAGCATTCCTAGTTTTTCACCAATTGAAGTAGTGTCTCAACACATCTGGCAGACCCAGGACCACCTGCTACCATAACAATTAATGCTTTGTAAAACCTTTCATGCTTCACAAACCCAAAGTAATATGCAAATCATATATATTATATGTGAATTATATATATAGAAATGGTGATGTATAGAAATTTGATAATTTACATATAATGATCTAGGAATACCCTGCTTCAACAGGAAGGTTGGATGACATGACCTGGGTCCCTTCCAACCTTACCCATTCTGGGATTCTGTGAAAAATCATGTTGTTGCCTGATCTAGTATTCGGCAACCTCTTGTGCTTAGCATGCCTGCCCCCATAAAAACTATTCTATATCTGTAACTGGCCCTAAAACACATTCTCTTTCTGTGATGGTTTTCCCCAAGCTTGCTGGTCCACAGGCAACAAAAAAAAGTAGCCCACCACTTAGATTTTCTTATAGACCTGGGGAAGAAAATAATCTGCAGAAAGTGAAATAAGACAGTTTCAGAACCTGAAAGTTGGGGCACTCTGTGTTGCAATTGTGGCAATGAACAGAAGTGGCTCTGTTTAATTGAGAAAAAATGTCTGGCAGCATCTCCCTTAGCATTGTGCTGATCTAAAGATCTACACTAACCAGTTTTGATACAGAAAGGACTTAGGTCAGTCACCATGACTGCATACAATCACAAATTTCTAGGAATCACAGGAAACAAGACCATACAGGAATGACTCCTGCTTTTCAAGGCAGGTATTACTTAAGTAATTACTTAAGCTTTGAAGAGATCCTACTGAGTATTCTGGTCCACCCTAAAGCTTGCTCCATCTGGAGGATTTGACAAATATTGTTTCAAATCTCTATGGCTACGATTTCTTCCAAGAATTCTGATCTTGTCAGAGCAGACCATGCCCAACATGACAAATCATGAGCCTGCATAGCAGATGTTATTCACTGAATTCAAAAGTCACCTTTGATCATGCAGTGTGGGTATTGTCAGGAGTGCAAGCCTTCTATGAGGACAAAATTCATGTGTAACATCAGGGCCACAAGCCAAAAGCACAATTTTGTCTTTACTCCTCAGGAAACTGATTTCTCTTAATAGTAGTTCCTGCTGTGCTGAATCTTAATTAAAGGGCAAGTAGATTGCAACATCACTAAGGGAATACATATGGGTCATTAATTTCTCCATATAAAAGCTTACAGTTTACTCATTGCACAAGTTATTTTAAGGTAGCTGAATACATAGATATAAATATTTTCAGCAATGAGGATCTGGCTATTACCCATGGGACAATTTTACTTGCAGTCACTGCAACAACAGCTATTGCAGGAAAATTTGTGAATCCTCAGCAACTTCAGACAGCCTGTATAAATGCTTTTAAGTCTGAACTATAAACAAGCCTGTGTTACTGAGTTATGTGCAAAGCCTGGGAGCTGCTGATGGCAGAGCATTTGCAGCCTGTGCCTGCAGCCAAGGATCTGGGGCTGCTGCTCTGCCTCCTGCCAGCACTGCCACGCCAGCAGGGAGCACAGAAAGACACAGGGACACTGCACACTCACTGCTGATGAACACACACATCAGATTTATCTGCCTCTAAAACAATCTCTAGTGATTTAGTGCTCCCAAGTTATATGCTCTTAGCCTGAGCTTGTGTCACTGAGATCACCTTCTGGCAGAGGGACAGAGCCAGGGCAGCATGAAAGCACATCCTTGGTGCTGTTCTGTTCTGACATGTGCAGCTTGCTCACTGTCTACTGTTGTTCCCATGGCTTGTTGGGACCTGTTTCATATTAGACTGCCAGTTTCTATGAGCAAAGTGTGTTTGTACTTGGCCATACCTACAGAACCCTGGCTTGGGGTTTAATTGTTTTCATTATAAGTAATGCATAATAAAATTAGTCACATAACCCAAGAGAACAAATAGCACTAGGCAGTCTCTAAACAATTTGGTGATGGGAATTATACCAACAATAGCAAGTATTCAGTATGAGATATTTGACAAAAATAAAATTGTATCATGCATCACTATCTGTGGGCAAAGCTGTCTGTGACAAATTTGAACAGAACTCTGCTTCACGTGCAAAGGCTTCACTTCCAATTCCTTAGAACTTTTTTACTTGTTAGTAGTTTTACATGAAAGTTCTGTATTCCACTTATTACCTGAATTGGACCTTTTCTCCCTCCTAATATTTCATTCTGAATATTCTGACCATTTCAGAGAATGAGGTTGGGAGAAGACAACCTTGCTCTTTGGTCTATATGAAATTGTTTTAATAGTATTCAGGGTTTTACAGTTCAAAAGGAAACATTATGCTCTTTATCTTGATCAAGAACACAAATAAGAGAGTTCTGCTAGGAAATACTTAGAGAAATTTTCATGAAACCTGTGTGCACTGTGAATATTCTTTGAATATGTTTGTTCAATATTATTATTACTGTTAGAGAATTTAACCAGGGAAAATGAGTCATGAATCTTTTGGCTATTGACAAAGGTGTACACCCCTTGCTAATCAAAAATTAGGAGGAACCTAATTGTCAGCTTGTTAGAGCTGGTATGTCAGTGATTTATATGTTAGTGATGAACATACTGCTCACTGCAGGAGGTTTGGATTAGCTGACCTTTAAAGATCCCATCCAAACCAAACAATTCTTTGATTCTATGAGTACAGTGTATGTTAACAAGATCAAGCTAACCCACAGTCTTATAATACTAAATTAATTATATTTCATTTTTTCTTTTTCATGGAAGTTATTTAATATTCACAAACTTATTTAAAAATGTGGGCAAATTGTCTTAAGAAAAAGGTAATCAAGCTCCAACCTGATGGAGTTAGCATAGTGGGTAACCTGAAAGTATACTAAAATTATGAAAAAAAAATCAATATACTTGTCCTCTGGTCTCATTTTCAAAATTGAAGGTGTTTCCAGTCCCCAGAAGAGCTCTGCTATTTCTGTAGTAAAAACAGCAAAAGTCAATGTATTTTATAAGTTGCTGTTTATGAACTTTAATATCTTGTTTTTTGTAGCTCCTTCCCAATCAAATCTATAACTAAAACCATGACTCCTCCTCAGTAGCACACAACACTCAGAGGGCTGAATATAAAGGCTGGGGCTGCACCTACTACAGTAAAAGAAGTGCAAGCATCACCATGGTTTACATCCAAACCACTGAATCCTTTTTAGACCCTGTGCTATATCTTTTTGTTCCTGAGCAGGGAGTTTTGGCATGGATAGGGTCTAAAATGTTAAAAATTTAACACATTAAATGGTAGTCCATAAGCCCAAGCATGGGCCATGCAAAGTGTGCTGATAGTAGAGGTAGCTCTATACTCTAAATTCAGTTCTCTTTCCTGTACACATCTTCACTCCTAACATTTGCCATCAGTATGATAAAGTTGCCACAGAAGCTGACATTTTCACTGTAGCTGAGCTTGAAAGCAAGAAGCCTGCATGCTTTAAACTGGGAAAAGAAAGACACAATGACAGTATATACACAGTAGAACAAAGTATACATATATTTATGTATATATTTTTATTTTTGTACTTTTGTATTATTTGCACCAGGATTTCACTTGCTTTAGGAAAAAAAAAAGGTCCTAATTCTGATCTTACTGAATATGCAGGTTTGTGCATTGCAATGACATAAAACATCAAGATTATAATTTCAAAAGTTTATATAAGACTATATTTGACTTGTTAGTGAAAATGGTAGGGGAATGATAGAAGTAAAATCATAATCTCAAGAAAAATGGCAGAATATGCACAGAGAAATCTGAATTCTGTACTACTTTCTACATGATGAATGACAAAGATCATCAGAGTTCCAGATAATAGGTTTTTAGACATAATTTAATTCATGCAAAATATAATGAGCCATCCAGTTTACATGGTCTGTCATTCTCAAGAGATGAGCCAGTGCTGATGATTTGGGTTTGTGTTTGTTTGTTTGCTGTAATATTTACAGCTGAAATCTTGAGAAAGACACAGTGAGTCTGTGGTCAGTCTGTGACATATCAAGATCAAACAGTACCTTAGATGGATTTCAGGTGAAATCTCAAAGCCTCTGTAAGTACATCTCCAGCAACAATTCTATCAATCTTCCATAATCTGCTTTACTTGTTCCTGCCATCACTTCATGGTGTTTGGAGAACTGAGTAGAGGTGTTATAATTGGACTAAATGCTAGCAAAACAGATACAAAACAAAAATTACCCAGGGGAGACAGGTCACAGGAAAAGCAGACTATTATCTTTAATTCTTAACTGAGTAATTCCTGATCAACACATTCTATTAAAGGCAATAAGACTTCCCAGATTTTATTGTATTTGTTTTATTTAGGACAGATTCCTCCTTTTTAAAAATCATTTGTATGAGTCACTGTAGACTTTGAAGTTCAGGTATTGTCTGACAAAAAATCAGAATGCACAGGCTCATAGAACTAACTTTCTATCTTATGCTCTGATATTTATAGGGAAGAAATCAGGACATTTTCAGAACTTCTATTTCTCCTATGGACCCAACTGCAGAAGAGCTGAGAAACTCAGCAGTGATTTCCTTGGACACCTTCTTTGCAAAGGTGAGCACTCAAAAAGATAGCTCATGCTTGAGCCCAAATTCATTGTGTCAACAGCAAGACTTTCTTTTTTTTCAGGGCTTTTTCGGCTGGATTTTCTTATACTTCTAGGAAATTCTGAAGATCAGAAAAAAATAATGACTCTGTATGCAAAGGATATTTGTCTGGCTTTAAAAGGATTTTAGGGAATTTAAAATGTTTTATGTTGTTAATATTAACATAAAATTATAATATGGTGAACTTCCCACATAATATTCAGTGGTAAGATAGAAAAGATGCTGTGTCATTGGGCAGGTCTATTATTATCATAAAAAAGCACATGTAATGATATGCAGCATTTTGAACAGCTCAATTTATTTGCCTTGATTTAGGATAAAACTGAAGCATATACTCACTAGGACAAAGCTTGAACAGTTTCCTGATTGGCACTTCATTAAATTTGAGAGAAACCAGCCTGTTTTTTCTTTTTCAAATTCAAAAACTGTGGTATGAAAATTGCTTTCTTTTCCTCTAGTTAAAAGGAAAAGAAACCAGGTAGGAGTTAGTACTCTCCTAGTTCATATAAACCATGAATGAAAATACAAGCTTAATTTACACTACAAAATCCATTCTAAAACATGCAAAGAACCTCTATGAATATTCTGTTCTCCCTTGTTTTCCTCTCCTTTTTCCTACAAAAAAAAAAAAAGTCCTCTGAAGTTGGTGGTGATTTGGCAAAGGCTTTAAGTTCCCCATCTGGTTCAGCCTTTTCTTCTGTCTCAGAGCAGAATTGCTAAGGTATCTTCCCATGCCAGACTAATGCTCCCTGAGGGAGCTCTGACAGTGCATGTGTGACTGAATGACACATCTCACACTGCACATTTCTGACTGTGAGAACTGAAGGGATTTAATGACATTTATTGCCTAGTTAGAGTCCTCCTCCTCTGTTTGCTCCTTCTCTCTAGCCTTCTTTTCAACCTATAAATCTATGCAGAATTGATGGATTGAACAATATTGCTGAGGAGCATACCCATTGTTTTAGCAAAGGAAGAGCTATTTTTCAAAGCACTCATCCAGAAATTTGGCTGATCACAAAGCAATCTAGGTCCTTTAGGGCATTTCCCTTTTCTTCTAGATATGACAAGACACTGGAGAATATGCAATTTTTAAAAAGTACCAACCAATTAACAAAAACAAAAACAAAAAAACTCCAAACCCCACATATGGCAAAGTAAAGCAAACAAGCATTGGAATATTTGCTTTTGTGACTCATTATGTTCCTTAATAGGGTATGACAAGTATGCTGAAGAGAACAACTGGATGCTTGACTAGCTCTGGATGTCCTGAATTTGTCTTACTTCAATTCAGGAGTGTACCTCTGAGATGAATTTTCTGATCATCCTCACTTACCAGTTAGATTCACTCAGGGACCAGGCTCTGAATACCCATGTGAAATTTCTTCCAGATGAAGCCAAACCTGGAGTGGGGCCCCAAAACATTCTCCTCCAAAGCCTAAAATATTTGGTGCACAGCCTGTAAAGCTGTAAACTTCCCCTGAAGTCCATCTGGTGTCAGTGTCAGACCTTAGCACTCATTCATTTGCTCTCCAAATGCTCCTGTAACTCTGCCTCTGTGGCCACATCAGGATACAGTTTGTGCACACAGCCATGAAATCTATTTGTGCAAGTAAGAAAGGATTTTGCCTACAACCATTCTGGGAAATCAGGCTCAGTGAGGGCTCTTTCTTTGGTACAGTTACTCTGCAAGTGCTGCAGGTCAGTATTTCAAAGCATATGACAAAGAGACTATGGATGAAATCAATAAAGGCAGAAACTCGGAGTGTTTAATCCCTTAGGATTTAAAGAACATTTTTATTTGTAAATGAAGATATGTCTAACAACAATTACTGTTCTGAGATAATCAAAATTTGTTGCAATTTTCATTGTTGTTCTTATATTAGCATACTTACACCTATCTATAGTTTCAGATTGATGAACCATCAATTAATTTGATTAAAAAGATCATTTGTAGACCCATTTTCACAGTGCTTCTATATGCCTACAGAGGGAAGATCACAGCAAATTATTAAAAAACCTGATCAAAGTCTCCAGAAGCAGTAAAATTTTAGTTTATTACCAACATGTATGAACACAGACATGATGAACCCCAAGAATGGCATTTAGGAAAAGTATATATGAATGAACATGTAAAAGTGATCAGAGAAATCTGGATGAATTACTCTATGAATCACTACACAAAGGAAGTGTAGTTTGGCAGAAGCAAGTATTTCTGCATTCAGAACAAACTGGAATATGCACATGTGAGTTGCTTAAAAAGTTGCAGTCATAATATTTGTGTCATATTACAGACATTTTTGTGAATTTGAAAGCAAAGTTGTGCTGTATTTCTTTAAAAAAATATATGAAAAGTAGATAAAAATGGAGTCCATGTTCACACTGTCTTAGGGGACCACACAGGTAAGAGCTGAAAACAGTTACTAATGGAAAAAGCTTTGTAAAATCTTCTCCTTCCTTGCAAGGAACAGAAACAGAAGACAGTTGAGTAGAACAGCATATCAGTGTGCACAGCTTATTAGGAAGAATTTTTGAGTCAGGAAAATGTGTGAGGAAAAAGTGTTGCTCTGCTGCAGTTTTCCCAGAGATATAAAACCCTATACTTTTAAGCAAAAATATATAGAGCAAGCAGACAGTGTACTGTAGAATTGAACTTGTGTTTATAGGAGGTAGAAGAGGGAGGAATGCAATAGATCTTTTTCAATCCAAATATGCTGTTCTTTTCCTTGCTGAAATTAATTTTGTAAAATAGGTCCATAGATACTAATCACTGTTTCAGAGCCAAAGCTGCCAAATCCAACAGAGTATAGTGTCAACCACAGCCAGGGGGTGGTTTACAAGAGAAGAAATATGGTTAATGTGGCTGGTTTCTCAGCTCTTTTTCAAAAGGGTACTCTGAATTTTTTCAGAAAAGCTCCAAAAAATGCAGAAAGATGAGAACATTGAAGTACACTTTTAAGGATTCTTTAATTATCTTGTTTCAGACATTTCAAACTTGTGACACTCTGAGAGAAGTCCCATATTAATATATTTTTCTCACAAGTACAGTAGTCTGAAGCCAGAGATTAAGTTAAACTAACCTATGTCTTTAAAATATTTTTTCCTTTTCCTTCAGTGATGCCATAGTACAGACACTGGTCAATGTAAAGAATAAAACAGGGTGATTACTCAGACTTTTGAGATGTCAGTATTAGGCTGGAACACAGTTTCACTGGCAAATGCTGCTGGATACAACATTGCTTCTATCAAGATGAAGAAGAGAGCTCCAAAGACTGAAACAGCCCCCAAAAATGTTCAAAGAAGAAAAAATCTTCATATTTTCAGAGTTATCATATTTATTTTTTTTATTGCACTCTAAGGTTCATTAAGTGTAGCCAGGCCCTACATTTAGCCCAGGAGTCCATAAAGTCAATTATACAGGAGAGCAGTCAGGCCTGAGCACCAGAAATCAGATCAGTGCATCTTGAGCCTTGCCAGCTGCCTTTGTGCTCCCTCCTCACTTCATTAGGGCTTTGCTTACAGGGAAGTGTGCTATAGGGGGTGTATCATTGTCTTAAAATTGTATTTAATTATTCTATTTAAAATTATTAAATGGCCTTTTGGTGAAGATGGCTTGGCAGTCCAAAATCTTGGACTGAAACTCATATACATTGACTGATCTGGGTTTGGGGTTCCAAATTAAATGGGTGAGACACCATGAAATGCTCCAAGATGACCTGAAGTATTAATTAAGAATTCACACTAAAGTCAGCTTTCCCTGATGATGAAAGACATCAGTCCATGGAAAACTTTTTTTTTTTTTTTTTTTTTCTGTGGGCTTGCAGCCTTTTTCTTGCAAAATCTTGTTGCTTTTAGGCTAAATGCTTGTACTACAATATCTAAAGTTTATAATGGCATTCTAGAAGGAGAGCTGTCAGAAAAGCTAAGGCCTCTTCCTTGTCCAGTGACAATATGTTTTGTGGAAAAGTTTTTAGTAGTATGTGTAAAACATAAATGGTATCTCTTCTGGTAATACCATAACTGTGTGTCCCACAAATAGTACTTGGTCCTTCAAGGCTCCTGCATGGTAAATCCTGGTGATGCATTTCCTCTTAAAAAATATCAATAGTCCAAATCAGAGAAAAAAAACCCACCACTTTATCAAACATATGAGATTTCAGAGACTACCAGAATATTGATGTGTAAAAATCAATTTAAACATAATCATAGAAACCTATACTCTTTATTTTACACATCAGTGATTAGTAGGCTTAACAGTTAGTGAAGTAATATTTCAGGTGACATTTCAATTGGCCATGCAATGACATTATTACCCCTGGAGGCATTTAAAAGATGTGTAGATGTGGCCTTAATGACATGGTTTAGTGCTGGACTTGGCAGTGTTGGGTTAATGGCTGGACTTGGTGATCTTGAAGTTCTTTCTCAGCCTGATGATTCTATGATTCCACTGCCATAATGGCTTTGTAAAGGTAACCATTCCAAATGCTCCTTTCTGGAATTTCACTCTGACCAGACTCCACAGTTGAGACTATTTGACTTGGGTGAAAAAAAAAAAACAAACTACAAATCAACAAAAGAACTCAAACATTTTTCTCATAGGATTTACTCCTTGTGGAACAGTCTTTGCAAGGAGAATTGTGAGTGAGCAGAGGGACACTCAGCACTGTGACACAGCAGCCCTGCTGATGGGGTGCAGAGGCACCTTGGAGCTCCCTGATAAAATGGGGCACAGCTGAAGAAGCAGCATCAGAGAGAGGCTTTGCAGATGGAGTATTAGAGTTCATGACACTGGCCACAGGAGTATTGCCAGAGCTGATTGCAGGGCAGTTCCTCTCCAGTGACCTCCACAAGGCTTTTTTACTCTGCTAAGGAAAAAAAAATTACTCTTCATTCTTATCAAGTAAGATGGATCCTTTTCATTTCCAATTCTACACATTTTCTATGTTGATTGCTTAAAACTAGTCACCCATCACCAGCATATTAATAAAAACTCATTAATTATATCAATTTAGCTGCTGGCTTCTTTATGAGGTTTGTTATTTACAGGATAGGAAATTAAACTTTGCATAGTGAGTAAAATCAGATTGTTGCTATTCCAATCATTAATTGTATTTCACTTGTAATTTTCATACTGTCAGACATATATTCCAGTTTGCAATTAGTTCAACAGCTTTTGTTTATTCCAACATATCAAGTTTCCTCCTAATTTTAAAAAATGTTTACATTTCCTAATCTGAATACTATAATTCCATGATAGAATTATGATTACAATGCTGATAATGCTTTCCAAGGGAGTGTTTAATTATGTGGGGCAGACTGAACCATGTGTTCTGGAAGAAAAAGAGAACAAAGAATACAATATCACTCACTTGATTTTTTGGCATCATCGGGGCTTCACTCACTTATTCTGACCTGGACTCTCAAACAGCCTTCTGCAGGTGCAAACATGCCTGCTCACCTACAGCCTGGATGTTCCACGTGCAGAAAGAGGAATTTAACTGGATAGCCAGCCCCACACACCAGCCCAGTTCTTGCAAACACCTGCAGAATCTGCACTCAGTCTGAGTCTACTTAGAAGATTCCCTACCTTGCATTGCCTGTGCAAGCATGGGGAAATGAAGCTATAAATGTCCCTTACCCCAGGAGTTTGGCCACATAACATGCACTTCCCATTTAAATGCCCACATTGTTTGCCACTTGAATATGAACTACAACTCAGTCCCATTAAGAGACAATCCAGGCTTTGCACAGATACCATGCAAAAGCAAAATATTAAGGATATTTAATGAAGCCTCATCCTCAAAACATAATGGAAATTGTGTGATCACAAAAAATTAAGTGAAAAACTGACAAATATTTCAGGCTGTACAATATTAAAATTAATCCAGCTGAGCAGAATAAATTCAGTTAGGAGCTTTATTATTATTGTTTAATGCCAGAACAGCAGATCCTGATGGAGACTCCTTTTTTTATAAACCTTATTTATATTTAATTCAATCACTTTTGTCTGATTTACAAATAATATTTAAAATCTAATGTTAGACACGCTAATAAAACTTGAATAGTTCAGGCACATAATTTGGAAAACTGAGCCATGAGGCTTCTGGATGGAGATCCCATCACTCAAGAATGTGGTTTTTTGTCATTTGGCTAAATCAGATCCAGACAATGTATCACTAGTTGGGAATAATCATCATCATCAATTTTTAATACCTTCAGAGAAATTTGTGTTGGTACTTAAATACACAAATGAAATCCACAGAACTAAATATTCATATGGGGTCATCCTGAAAATTGCAGAAGTGGGGAGAAGCCTCCACTGAAGGAGTTCAGCTTCTTCTGAAAGACAGTAGAAAACTCCTGCTAAGCTTTTTAAGGGCTGAGTGAAATGGTCACAGTGCTTGCTTCACTCCTTCAGAAAGAATTGAATCATTCTCCAGCAAAAATCCCAAGATGGCTTGTAGCCCAGTGTTACTGCATCAGGCCATATGTGCTGGATCATTACAGGCAGTTAAAGTAAACAGATAAGCAGGAAATCCAGTCTGGCTTTAAGAACCTAGAGTGCAATCAACTACTTCCACAAACTTAGTTAAGTGACCCAGAGCTCAGCCATTGGAACAATGAAAAATGTTTATTCTTACTCATAAATTGTCTTTCACTGAATGCTTGGGGCAAATAAAATGCTTTGCTTGACCATTTGTGACTTTGGGAGAACAAATATTCTTAAACCATAATAAATGTATATTTTAAAATCTGTTCTTTAAAAAAATTCATACATTTAGAAGAAAATAGCAGCCAGTATTGAAACAAATAGGGGAGTATAGACATGCAATACCAAAACCAGTGGTAAAAATACTGACTGAAGTGAAAACTGAACTCATGCTGGTCTGGATCTAAAATTCTTCTAAGGGAATCAGGTATAACCTGAGTTTGTTACTTCTGAAGATCCAGTCAGCTTGAACCTGACACAACTGGGAACAGCCAGCATTTGACAGGAGAGGAAGGAGGCTCTCCCCAAGCCCAGGTTCCCTGACAGCCAGAGGCTCTTTTAGGCATAAGTGTTGATCCTGCAGGAAAAGGCATTTTAGGAGAGCTGAGGCTCTCAACAGCCTTTACAGGCTGATCCCAAGCCATGAAACCACAGAGGTGAACCTTAAAACCTAGCATTAAGAGCTTGGTGAAAAAAAAAGAGAAATGTTTGTTTTAAAAAAAAATGTTTCATTTAATTTAAAATTTTAAAGCTCCTTCTTGATGAAACAAATTCTCTTCATTTGTGGTCCCAGCCTCTTTCTCACATAACTATGGAAGGAGTATCCTCATTTTCTTGTCTGCAGCCACCAAGAAAATCCAGAAAACCTGAGATACTGCTCTTATTTCAGGTCATACCTGCAGTGACGGCTCATAAAGATCTTTAACCAAATGACTAAGCAGAGGATTATATTATTACAGCATAGGGTATTAACAAAAATCAAGAAATATCAGTATTCTAGTTTTCAGTGATTTTTAAAAAACAGATATTAATAAAAGTAATGTATTAATGGAAGAAGAACCATTTTCACTTGATTTTAAGGTCCTTTAAATCTAGGTGATTGATATCCAGAATGCACAGTCTTGTTCAAATGGTCTGCTGAAACCAGAACAAAACAGCTAAGTCTGAGCCAAAATTAAACATTCTCAGAAAGAAACAGGAACAAAGCTAGTTATTTGTAAGGCAGATGTTATATATTGGTGTTTTTAACTCATTGTAATTTATTTTGCCTGGAAGCAAGCCTGCCATTTTCCTACAGCTCTTTGGGAGTTTTTTACCAGTTTTATGCCACTGGTATTTACTGATGAAATGCAGTCAGAAGAGCTTTCTGCATAATTGCACTTTCAGTGAAGCAGCTCAGATCCTCTTCTTCAGCACTTGCTTGTTCTCACACCCACACATTCTTATTCGTATGCAGAGTCTTATCTCTTGCTGTCTGGCCTGTGAGTTATGTGTCTGCTTTGATGTTTTCTGCCAGTGTTTGCTCATCACTGGTTGATCATTTTTCACCTCCCAAGTTACACAGTCATCACTGTTACCACTTGTACTTCCATGATAGAAAATGAAGAGTATGTCCCTTCACTGCAATATTTAACCCTGTTTCTGCTAAAAGAGGCTGAGGACTATGTTAATCACAACATATGGGAATTTTTTTTCCTAATCAAGATCAATCTAAAGCTGAAAAACTAGGTAACATTTCTGCAGTGTATTGTTACTAAAATTATCAGAGTAAGCAACAGTCTTGGCCTCTGTGTATGAAATACTGGGATCACTGTGAGGTTAACTCTGCTTTTCCATATTATGGTGCACAGCAGGCTGAGTGGGGGAGAGACAAATTAAATGGAGATGCACACAAGTGTGTGTGAATTAGAGAGCAAATGGCTTCCTGAAAGCAGCAAAGAAGCACTTAATCACAGGGACCATGTGCCCAGCAGGAATTACGTGCTCCTTTAGCTGGGAGATGTGACAGCATCCACTCCAATGCTGCCATTAAATCACCATGAACACCTCCCATTCTCTGCCATGCAACACTGACAATCAGATACTGGTGGAGTGCCTGTCTTTCTGGTATTACTGCCAAAAATACTTCAAGGGCATGTATGAATGAGGAAAAAAACCAAGCAGTTTGCTTTTCAGACTGAATTGCCAGCACATGCATTTTAATGAAAATTCTGTTCACATAGCAGAGCGTTCAAGAAATTGAAATACTCATGGGATTTCCAGTAGCATATCCTAAGAGGCTTCCTGTATTTATTGGGACTTTCATTAATAAATTAGTTCCTAACAAATTTATCACATATTGTGTGCACAGATCTTCAATTGTCTTTGGCATTTCTTTAAAGCACTTTGATCTTGACAATACCAGAAAAGTCTCTAGGCATGTCAGAAATAGTAACATTCATGCAAATTCCTTGGCCCCATAAAAGGCAGGAAAAAAGACAGTTCACCATTTGCTAGTAAAACATCAGTATTGCTCACAAAGGAAAAAATAGACTTAAATAACTACTTATTTATAAAATGCTGAATCATGAAACCAGATATGCCAGGAACCTTGCCAGGATATATTTCCCATCCTGTTTGTTTTTTTTTTTTTTCTGAAAATGGATTGAGAGAAATGAGTGCATTTCCCAGATCATAGACTCTTTGGCAGCAGTTACCAGAAAAAAAGATTGATCACATCAGAACAAACCTATCTCCATCTGGGAAATGACTTCCAAGGGTTCCATGCCCATGGCAGGAGGGCTGGAAGCAGATGAGCTTTAAGGTCCTTCCAGCCTGAACTGTGGTATGACTGTATGAAATTACAGTTTGACAGCCCACTTTTCACAGCAAACCCCTGTGGACAGACACAGGTGGGACTCCAGCTTCAGAAGCATGACCTGACCCCACGGTCCACCACACCCCTCCAGGGGGTCACTCTGGGGGGAAAGAAACCCCCCTTGCCCACCAGGACACTAGCAGCCTGTTAGCTGGGGTGAAGCTGAGCTGACCACAGGCACAATTACATGGTCAGCTACCACAACAAAGCTGCCCAGTCCTCAGAGAGCTGCAGGTTGAGTAAGGTTCCTGCTGGAAGTCATGGCTCCTTGTTGAGCAGACACTCAAAACAGCACCTGAGGCAATGTCAGAGGAATGCCATATAGGACAACTTCTGAAACACCTCCAGTTAAAGATTAAAAAAGCACAAAAGCAGGAATAAAAAGAAGCTGAAAGTTGCTTTTCTGCATATGGGAGCTAAATCACAAGTCACTCAGCAACCTGTTTCTCAGGAAATCTCTGGGAACAATCAGTGAATTTGCTGCTGGGAAGTATAAAAGGTAACATATTCACAACAAATTACCATTCCTGAAATGGCTGCACAGCCAGCCATAGTCTATAGCCCCTGTGTATTCAGTGCTGAAACTGCCCTTTCTTTCCTGAGAGCTAGAATTAGGGTGAGGATGTTCAGGCAAAGAGTGCCTGGTCTGAATTAAAGACCAACACTGCAGCAATGAACATTGAAGAATTCATTGTCATTTTCTGCAGTGTGCAGCAGATAGGTATTCATCCCCAACCCTGTGAGCCTGGAAATGTACTGGAAGCCCAATTGAACAAAACAACTGCTGTAGAGCATGGAACAGTACCTTGTACTGGTTTAGAATGCTGCTGTGCTGATGGTGGGAGTCTTTTATAGAACCAAAACAAAGGGCTGAGAGCAACCTGTGAACAACACACCTTGGGTTTTGTGCAAGTGACCTGTGCTGCCAACACTCTTCTGACCAGGGACTCGTTTTTGACTGTATGGAGAGAAGAGTGCCCTAAATAAGGCTTGCTCCTTGCAAGCTGACCCACCTGAAAATGTATGAATCATGGGGTTTACAGAGCAAAAGTTTAGACCAATCTAGGAATTTTAATATAGTTTGAAAGGCTCTGAGGGGAAACACTTGACACTTCTCTCCCATTCAGAACCTAGGAGCATCTTCCATAGTCACAGTAAAATACCTTAATTTTTCACCCTCCAGCTCACTGGAGTGCACTTTTAACAGTACATATTTAAATTTACATTTTATAAAAAAATATGTGTCATTCTGGTCATCTATGCCAAATACTTCACAACAACAACTGAAATTTGAAAACTTCCCCTGATATGCCACATACAATTTTCCTGAGGGCTAAAAGATTTTTAGGACATCTTTTACATGAGTACTCCATTGCCAAATACCACCTTCTGTTATCTGCAATTTCAGAGGATGTGTTTGAGCTCCACTGCCCTTGAAGAGAAGAAAAACAAGCTGTTTTTCTCCATCTTGGGAGACTGAAACCATTGAAAGCACATGGTTCCCTAACACAACAGCCAATTTCTGTAAAGAACATCTCGAAAACAGATCCCAAACCTTTCACCACCTTGAATATGTTCTAGAATAAAACGTATTTTATCTTGCACTTGTTATTTTGATTTCAGAAGTATCATGGGTTCAAAAAGTGGAACAGCTGCACAAATAAAACTAGATAAAAAGGAAAAGGAAAAGGAAATCACAGCAAAGAAAGCTGATGGAATGTTCAGTTGTGGAGAAATATGGAAACAAGCTCTTCCCTACCCCAATGGGCTGATTCCTGGTGCCTGGGTTTATGCACCAGTCATGGCTTTTCCAGCTTTGCAAGGGATGCTAACACAGTGAGCCCTTGCCTTCCCTCCACTCTCTGGCAGGGGGACAGCCACGACAGAGAGAGGGTGGCACAATTTGGGAGGCAGCAATTCTGGGAAACCCCCATCTCCCCAGGGATGCTCTCCCAGCTGGCTTCCCTCTCAGGGTCCCACTGTGCCTCCACATCATTTCCCCTGCTGCTGTAAGACTCTCAAATGCTCTGCTGTGGGCAGCTAGCAAAGGGTCACTTCAGGAGGTGAGCAAGGGGAAGCAGTTATTCCAGGTGCAGAAGGCACAATTCCAGGTAAAGCTCTCTGTGCTGCTGAGTAAACAGTCTGGCTCATCCTGTGAAATTGCTTCCTATTTACTGTGAGATGAGGACTGGGGCAGTCCATTGGGACAGTGACCCTAAGTCTTTTCCAATGCATAACAGATAAGACAAAATTGAAACCAAAAGTGATTACATTTAATTTCCTAGCTGCAGCCAGGAGCTGTAACTCGGTGGGAAAGACTCTTTGTGTGCATCCACATCTCCTGTGCTATAGGGAGTGGTCAATGTCTAGTGTTGCCAGTAATTGTTGTTTTGCCTTTCAAGACAAAAGCTCCAAAAAGGAGAATGCACTGAAGCATGATTTTAGTCTGGGGATGCAATTACACACTTCCACTTCTTTTTTCTTTTTTTTTTTTTTTTTTCCAGTGGCTTTCTAGCAAGTTTTAGAAGTGCTAAAACCATGCAACAGTGGACATGCACCTCTGAGAAGTGAAAGAAGCCTTTGTTCCTGAGCCACTTGTGACCAAAATGCAAAATGTAATTGTGAAAAAGGAATGTGAAAACTCTGCTAAACCTTTACGTGGTCTACTACCTCTCATTGTGCAAAGTCACAGGGTTAAAATCTCAGATTTAGAAGGTTATTTTTCAACAATTAGACAAATCCCTTCTCAGGCAAGCACAACACATTCTGAACAAATTATTACTGCAAATGCTGTGTGCAAACTCTTCTCCTTTCCTCTTTCAATTATTTTCATTCAAATTAACTTGTATAATTTCCTTTTTTTAAAACAAAAAGTACTTCAGAAGTAACAAATACTCTAAATAACATTAAACTACCTTTCATGTTTCAACTTTCATCTTTCAACTATCAAAAAGAGTAAAAAAATCTCGTACAACATTTAATTAAAATAAGATTGCTACTATTTAAGAGCACAAACAGGAAAGTACCCCTGTCAGATGAAAATCCCGTGAGCTGTTATAACTTTTCTGATTCAGCAGACATAAAATACTGTAGCATAAAACTAATTTCATGCTGCCAGATAAATCAGCGTGTCATGCTCACATTACCACGTCTTGTTAAGTAAATGTTCACTTGAAACAAAGTATATGTTACATTGTTTTTTTAAAAAAGCATGCAGAAATGCATGTATATACATTATGTGGCATTTAATGTAATTCCAGCTGAGCTGAATTCTGCATGGAAATCAGGATTCACCTAACTTTCAAATGTCTGCAAGAATAATTTCAGCCTGAAAACATCAGCCCCACAGTCAAGAACTGAAAGGAGAGCTTTATATCAGAGATTCAGTTGACCCATCATGTATTTTTACTTCATTAAAATATTTTTCTTCATTTGCATCTAAAACAATTAAACATATCTCCAAATGAAGAGATTAAGTAATTTTATACATCTTTACTGACCCTTTTTTTTTATATGCATTGGTAAAGCTGACTTTTTAGCTTAAGATTGTTTTCACTAATCATTAACAAACATCATCCTACCCAAGATGTTATTCAATAAATGTGTACTTTAGAGTTTTCTAGGGAATATTTATTGGGAAATGCATTTAAGACCATGATCTTTTATAAAACTTATTATATGAGAATCGATGAATCCAAGACAACTTCAGTTTTTTTGGTTTTTTTTTTGTATTTTTTGTCTACTAGTCCTCTTTTACTCCTGAATATATTAAAGCAATCTCTCGATGTATTGTTTATAAAATCCAGAACAGCTTGTATTTTCCTATATCCTTTTAGGTAAAAACTTTCTTTTCCTTGCTCTGTTCATATTCCATGGAGATTTTTTAAATTTCAAGTTTATCTAATTGTTCATTTAACATTTTCAGTCGGCTTGTGTTCAGCATTATTACCTGTATTACTTTTCATATACTCTCATGCCATGTGGATAAACCTCAATAATTCTTGAAAGCTTCCAGTTGTATCAACAGCACTAGCACATATTGAAGTCCCATTTGTACCAACCTGTACCACAATGCTTTAACCTAAATTGCTTAGCTGGACTTACTTTAATTCTACACCAGTTTCACACACTTAGTCAGGTTACAGGGTCAGTGTGGGAGAGCCAGGCTACCTTCCTTCCACTGTATTCTGCTCATTTCCCACTGTGCTGGGCACCCATTTGCAATTTTATTTCTGCAATAATTCAGCTCTTACATTGGGAGTTTGCATCTTCTGATATAGTTCTTCTTCCCCCTGCATTTTTTCATGAGCTTTATTAGAATTCCACTGAACGAGAGCACTGCCCAAATGGAGCCACAATACTTTTTTTAATAATATTTTTCAACAATGGTTTTGGCTACCTTTATAAGAGAAGTTTTAACAAACAAGAGAAAATTTGTAGCCATTCAATCTACTGTAAGGAAAACAAAAAAATAGAGACTGCAGCTAGCAGGTACCCACTACTCTAGATGTCTCATCTGATAACTAAAGTCAGGGCTTTTTTATTACATTATATTTATTTTATTTTTTTCTAAATAAACATGTTGAGCCTGAGGTTCCTTAATTTCACAGGTTAACCATCTATCCTAAAGTATAAACATTTGTGTTCACATAATGAGCTTTAGTACTATTGTCTGTACTATGATATAGATATGACACCTATACCTCCCAGACACTTCTAATTTTTACTCTTTGCTTTAGTAAATATTGATTATTTAAAGCTATTTTTATCTCCATATATGCATTGGGAATTTATGCCTTTTGCATAAGCAAATGATTAACAGAGAACCTTGTAATACAGAGATGACACAGAGAGTTATGTAGTATAATAACCAGAATGCGAAATTTGGGATTATGGGCACAGTGAGAAAAATAAATACTGAAAGTAAAACAATAAATATTTTAAAAATATTGCCTTGAAACACCAACAGATAGCTAGCTTATTTGATTAAACTGAGTGCATTAGAGTATTTTACAGTTTCTGCAAATGAGATGTTCTGTGTAAGTACACTTTTAGCCTTAGAGAAACAATAGCCTGAGGTTGCATTTGACTCCCTGGGATAACAGATGACTTAAACATCCTCCTTCACTACCTTTAATGGTTGAATTGAATAGTTTCCTGTCTGTCAGAAGGAAATCTTTCCCCATGGATCTCTTCTTTCATAAAGGTCAGCACAGCCTCTCTTTTGCCTTTGTCACTTAAAAAACATTAAAGAAGTCAGTAAGTGTACCAGTATATTTGCTAACCCTTGACTTCCTAAGGCTTTTTTTCCCTTTTATTTAATGAACTAAAAAAAAAAAAAAAAAAAAAAAAGATAATAAAAGAAAGATATTTCTCATTGAAAGTGTTTGCTTTATGATTTTGTAATATTTATATAGCAGCAATCTTCAAAAAAAGCCACCCATACTGGTAATTTTGCAAGTATTACTTTTACCTAACAATTAAGGCACTTGCTAAGATGTTTCTTCCCATGCAACTATTTTGTAATAATATTGCTAACATTAAAAAGAGGATAAAATAGTGTTAAAGGCTGTTTTCAATGAAAAAAGCTGTCTGAAGAAAAATCAGAGTGCACTTCCAATAGCTGGGCATGAGATATCTTAAATGCATTTAGGTTCTAAACATGTTTGCATTAGCTGTCAACCATAAGTTAACTATAAGTATTAGCCACGCATTACTTGGTGTCTGCATTACTAGTAATGTGCTTTGTATTTTTAAGAATTAGTCATAATTCATACAGCATACAAATCTAACAAAAAGCCTGATTATTATCCTGCTCAGTGTAACCTGAGGGGACACTGTAAGGCAGATGCAAATGTCAATATTATTCTCTACATGTAAATATTCCCTCTGTTTGCATAATCCTCATGGGTATCATGTTTCAGTATTTGGCTGCTTCTGGCAGACCAAAGGGCAAAGCTGGGGAGAGATCAGCAGTAAGGAACATTACAAGAAGCATTTGAACAAAAAAAGCTTTTTGGCCTTGGCAAAACCAAAGTCACCAAGTTTCTGGTTATGATTAGGTCAGTTTTGCATATGTCAAGTGACTTTTTAGGAGTCAGACAAAGAAGACACTGGCTGGTGCTTCACCCTTCTCCCACAGCCCCCACTACAGCACAAGGAGGGCACATTAACCACTCCCCCCTAGGATGTGATGCAGCAGGTGTTTGTTCATCACTCACATTCACACCCCTCTACAAATAAATGAAAACCATACTCTGCAATCCAGAACATATCCCCTGCCTTAAGACAAAATTTTTCATTCACTCTTTTAACCAGCTATCAATGCCCTCAGCCCTGGCAGTGATGCCCATCAGACCAGGCTCAGGCCAACAGGACTGACTGGGCACACACAGTGGATCCCAGTGGTGAGGCAGCTGTGGGGACCTCATCCATGTCTGAAAGTAACTGAGGGGAGGCTGCCAAGAGGATGGATCCAGGCTCCTCTCAGTGGTGCCAACAATAGGACAAGAGGCAATGAACAGAAACTGATGCACAGGAATTTCCACCTGAATGTGAGGAAGAACTTCTCTACTGTGCAGGTGGCTGAGCACTGGCACACCTTACCCAGAGAGGTTGTGCAGTCTCCCTCACTGGAGATATTCAGAAACCATCTGGACACAATCCAGTGCCAGGTGCTCTGGGATGACCCTGCTTGACCAAGGAGGTTGGACCAGATGGCCCAATGTGGTCCCTTCCAACCTGACCCATCCTGTGATTGTGTCATTGAGGGGTTTGCCTCTCTTTCACACACATTACTGTCAAATCCAGAAGAACAGTGTTTTTTGCTTTGTAAAATCCAGTGATGCAATAAACAATAGTTTTCCCTGCAAAAATTAGACTGTTCTTCCTTGAAATTGTTGACTTTAAAACAATGGCATTTTTATATTTTCTTCGTTTAAAAGTTTTCAAAAAAAAAAAATGTTACATTTTCTTTTTGCACCTATAGACTTTCCTGCTTGCAGACTTCTGTCTCAGATTTTGGATACTTGTTGACCCAGAAACCTTTCTGGAAAGCATCTTCACAGGCAACCCTCAGTGTACAGCCTTGCTCAGTTAGCTCCACATTTCCAGCACAGGATTCAGTTTAAGCTTCATGTGTTCAACCAGCAGTTCCAGCTGACCTCCTTAAGGAACACTTACCTACCACAGGAAGTTTTTTAGCAATAGGATTTTTTTTTAGTATCACTGACTCTAATTTCAGATCAGTTAACTTTTATTGCAGTCAACTTCAAAACTCCAAGTTGTTCTGAAATCCATTATCACCCACTATCTGTCTATATGGGTCTGGGATTTTTCCATGTAGCATATGTATTCCTAGAAGGATTCTAATTAGAGGCTTTGTTGCTTTGTTAGTGTTTAAGTCCATAGGAAATGTAACTCCGTGATCCAAAAAGCATTCTCACTTTCTATTGCACAGCCAGGTGTTGAATATTTTAATTCCAGTTTCACCCCCCAGTTTGGTCCCTGCATTTCTTGCCTCAGCTAAGCCAAATAATAAACCCCAGGTGCAGATAAGGGACAGCATCCTTTGCAGATTATCCCAACAGGGGTACCAGCAATGCTGCATGTTTTCACAGGGTTTACTGCTGAGATTTTAAAGACAGTTCTGGCTCCCTCTCGTGGAGCACGAGCCGCAGGCAAGGTTTTGCCATGCACTGGTTACACGTTTACATATTCGTGGCCCTAAAGTTTATAGAATAGAATAAATGCTTTCATTAAACAGATTAAAAGAACCTCATACTCTGATTTCTAAAAAAAATAAAATAATTCCTTTATCTGCACTACCTAAACCACCACACTCATCAACATAATGCTCCAATTCTTCATGAGATGTCAGCAAAGCTCCAGAAGGCTCCTTTCCTTCCTCAGCACTTCCCTGACTCTGCCTGACATTCACCTTCACCTCCAGCTCCTGCATGCACCACACCTGAAGATGGAAGGTGCTCCTGCCAGAGCTCTCCTTCAGCACACAGCATCACACAAAGGCCTGCCTCTAGGATAAACAGAGCCAATGCTGAAGATAATATTTGTATTTCACTCCTGTGGTTGTTTTCTGAGAGGTTTCCATTTTTTTTACAGCATCTGTTTCATATAAGTGAAATAAAAAGTGACACTGCAATGTGGTAAGAATAGCTAATGTCAGATACAGAAGTAATGAATATTTTCCTTTTCTTCCTTTGTGTTTCAATTCAGCTCTCCATGGATCCATAAAATATGAAGATGACATCATCTTACTAAAGCTCATGTTTATTTGATGGTCTCTCATGATCTGAAGTCCTTCATTCCCTTCATTAAGCAGAAGAAAATGCAAAGTGAAACAAAAACCAGGGGGAGAAACAGACATTATTTAGACTTAAATCCTTACAAGAGGATCCCACATGGACTGGTGAGAAAATACCTTGTTTTTCCACTTTGAGATGAAGTTTTCCATGTGATTTTTATTTGAGGTACTAATTGGTATTGCATATCAAAATAAGCAACATTTTTTTAGGCCAGAATTCCACCACATGCCGTGTTCATCCCTGCACTCAAAGTACAGACCACAAGAAAAGAAGTCACATTTTTGGAACAAAAACAGTTTCAAAAAAAGCAATTAGCCTTATAGATACAAAAAGGAAAGTGATGGCATTACAGGCATACCAGAATTGTTCTGCAGCACTTAAAATGCCACTCATCAGTCTTAATTTTCATTAATAAACTAAAGCAAATTTTATATTATGTGTTTTATTTTTGTTTATGTGGTAATAGATATTGAAACTTATAAGTAAAAAAAAAAAATATAAAAAATGATAGGTATATGACTTTACTCAGAAGCATACCCTAGAAGAGGGTTACCTGCATTTTAACCTCCACTGAACCAGTGAAATGTTTCCAGCACAGTAAAATGTTGCTTTTCCTTCCATGACAGAAAAGAGAACAAATACAACAGCTGCTTCCTGGGTAAGTGCAGCCAAAATAAGTAAATAGGGGCTCCTGGAGAAAGAGTGGACACCTCCTACACCTCCCACATGTATTCTAGTCTTGAAAATGTCTATATAACCAAATCCAATTCACAGCAGGCTACAAGCCTTATCCTTCTTACTATGTAAGCACTCATGCCAGCAGTAAAGTAAATAATAATAATGCTGCTAAGTAGTTTTCCTTGAGAGAATGTAATAATTTTGATTTGAAACTTCTGTACTAGTGAAAGCTGACAGAGACAGCAAAGATCTTTGGAAAATTCCTGCTCCTCATAAATTGAGGCTGTTATGCCAGTTATATTTTTTTCTCTCATATTTTAATGTGTTTTATTTTCACTCTTAGTTTTCAGAAAAACAAGAGCCCCTTGTAAAATATCTAATTTGCAATAACTCAAATCTATGAAAGCACAAATGATGCTCAGTCAATAAGAACTCTTATGTTTCAATAAGAACTTATTTCATTATGGTTCTTGTGACTGGTCTTTACCATATTTTCTTTCAGTATTTTGAGGCAGTTCACAGTCAGCAAATTCACATCTACAAGGAACTTACCCCCTTACTCAGATGAACTGGGAGAATTAAGTGGCAAACACTGATTCTGCCAGTATTGCTGGTTCTCAGCCAGCCAAAGCTCTCAGCAAAGATGACTTGCACAGAATTACATTTTTCTCACAAAAATATTTTTAAAATATAATATGATAGAATTAAAAAAATAAAGCCAAAGCAAAATGAAAACCCAAGTCTGCCCCCTTATTCCACCCTTGAATAGAAACACAAATTACATAATGGAAATTGTTCCATGCATAACAAGAAATTTGCAAAAGGCTTACAGGAATGTCAAAAACAATGCACATGTCTTGCTGAAACCTCCAAAACTCGGATAAAATCACAGCTTTAGGCTTCTGACAATCATTACAGGCCAAGACAATATTTTATTTGTCTGTAAGTAATCAAATTACATAATAATTGCTTGTCACTAGGCAACCAATGATTTTTAGATGTTCTCAGCTCTTGGGGACAAAGCATAAGGAAAACATAACCAGGAGTCACTAGTCAATTCTTTAAATACTGATTAAAATCAAAGAAATTTTTTTTCTCTCCCCAGAAAACTATTCTTTTTAACTCCCAACTTCAAAGAATCAAATAAAAAAATCCTATTCTCCCTCTTTGGTAGCCATAATCAGCCAGTTCACTTCCTTTTGCACCAAAGGATCTCTGCCCTCTGATGTCAACTGTATGCATCTGTTCTTGTCAACTTTTATTTGCATTTTTATTGAGTATGCTTCTGGATCTGTATTTCAACAGCACCTTATTAATATTTCCTCTCTTCACAGGAAGTGTCTTTACTGATGATCTGCCAATTCTCTCTGCCTAGAAATGAGAAAGTCAGCTGGCATGATTATTCTTTAAAACAAGTCCTTAAAATTCCTTAAAATACAAGCTGGCAAGGGAATGAACACAAGCAGTCCTTCCATGAAACATTTCAGACACTGTACCAGTGAAAGAAATGCAGGAATATGAATGGAAGCCCCTAAATATAGGAAATGCTAAGTGTGGTTGTCTGGGCCAGTTAGCATAGCTGAGAAGGGACTGGGTAATTGATGTAGGATGAAGGTGTGGCAGAACAAACCTGGGGGAGAAGAAACATCCTGTTACCTTGTGCCAGGAGAGCACAGCCTGAGAGAAGACTTCCAATGGTCAGCTGTGCTGCCAGCAGAACCAGCTGTGCTTGCATAGAGAGGACAAGCAGCAGAACCATTCTATGCTAGCTTAGCACTTCTGGGGAAAGAAAAAAAAAGAGGAAGAGGAGCAAAGGACACCAAGATAGAAGATACCACTTCAAAGGAACTGATTATCTTTCACTGTTAGAAAAGAAGTATATCGCCAAAAAAATTTAAGCAATTGAATCATCTTAAAAAAAAAAAAAAAAAAATGAAACTTAAAAAGAGATCACTTGTAATTATCTGAAGTCAAGAAGAAAGTATACAAGAGGAAATGAAATGAATGAGGGCAGAAATCTTTTTGAAGCATGAAGGACAGAATGAGACTGTCCAAAGGACAAAGGCAGATCCATCAGGCAAAGGTCATAAAGGACAGAAGAATATACTGTCCACACATATTGTAATGGGAAAAGCACAATGAAAGAGATGGCACAGAAAAGGTCAATGTTTATCCATTGTCTGCTTTACAGCCACTCACAACTTTGTATTGGCTCACTGCTACCAGGTGCAGATCTTTCACATCTTCCTATTGAAATGCTTATTTTCCTTCTCCTGCTCCAAGATCTACCTTAGCTCATGGAGGTTTTTTGCAGTATTTATCCTCCAGAATGCACCATACCCCTCAGTTCCATGGCACACTCTCCATTACTCAGGCAATACATGGGTTAGCAGAGGACACAAAACACACCCTTCCAATATATATCTTCTGTATCTTTGATAGTGTTCTCAGTGACAAGTTTGTTTGAAATCTGAATTCTAGGTCACACAACCAGCTAGTTACATGTTGCCTGGGCCATATTTCTCTTCCTGTACAAGCCTGTCATAAACACAGTTCCAAAAGCCCTAATAACACCAAGGCAGATTAAATTTATGGCTTCCTCTCTGTTCAAATGACATGTTATCCTAACAAAAAAAGAAATTATATTGGCTCAACACAACTTGCTGATTGTAAATTGTCACATTTTGATCTTTCAAGTACTTATACATATTTAAAATTTTCATTCCAGAATTTATCTAGAAATTGGAGATAGTTGACTGGTCTACAACCACACACCTATCCCTACTTTTTCTCTTTCCCTTTTTCCTCTTCCCTACCACATCTGTTTTCTCACCACTTTTCCTGTCTTTCAAGTCATCAGAGAGTGCCAGCAGCCCTAATTTTCAAACAATTTCTAACAATTTTAATTTGGGCTTGCATAAAATGTTGGCTGAAACAACATCCTGCCTCTTAATTGCTACTGTAAATTCTCTTACTTGAGAAGGACTACTATTGAGTAGCTCTCAGTAGTATAAATTACAGACATGTCTCCCAACAAAGATTATTTGTAAAAGTTTGTGCTTCACATAAGGTTAAAAAATGAACAGGAATATGTTCAAGTAACCTGTAAAACCTCTGTTAATCTTTTATTTGTATCAGATAACCTATTAACAGAAATGAATAAAAAAAAAAAGGAAGATGGGAAACAAAGAGTGAAAAAGATTAATCTGTTACATTATTATGTTTACATTAGTGAGCATCATAATTTATTTCATGTCATTTCTTTGTTTTCTCTCCTCATTTCTGAACCAAAGTCCTAATCACTACATTCTCAAAAGTAGAATACAGAGTAGTCTGAGAAAGGAGAGTATTGGTGGAAATGGAAGACAAGAAAACAATTCATATCTCATAACAGATGTCTGGTCTTTGACATTTTAGATATTCTTCCTTCATGTTGTCTGATTCATTTCTTGACTCTCTCTTTCCTGGAAGTCTCTGCTACTTAGTCACACCCTTCACTCATGTATCTTTAAAAAAAAAAAAAACAGCATAATTTTTACCTAGTGCTGACAGTTTGTAATCTTTCTCCCAAGAATTCATACTGAGGGGTGCTGATCTTGAGGCACAACCAAGACTGAAATAATCTGCTTTCGGTTTTCATTTAGTAAACTAAAATCTGTAAAGAGCTGTGGTACATGAGATTATACTGAAGTACTGAAATCCATTTGCAACTCTTCTCAATGTAATTCTCTAATTTTTAACCCTTTATTTTACAGCAGCTTGTCAGAGAGAGCCTTCCCTGTTTTAGAAGAACTTGAAGGATTACAGCTCAGGGTCAGGACATAGACACATTTTCCCCCAGAGCAAGCATCCCTGCATGGAGCCCTGTTTTGCAAAACTGGTACAAAGCACTTCTAGCTCCTTGTAACAGCAGTTTGACCTCCTCTCAGGAGCAGGCCTCCTGGAGTAATTTTGCTGTTCCCAGTTCCTTGTTCTTTCTGCAGTGAAGGGTTCAGAAATGATAGGCTAGCCTACAGAAATTGTGGGGTTATACTGTCACCAATTTTCAAGCCTGAAAAGCTTTTAAAATGTGCACACCATGCACAAAATCATGACAGTAAAGACAAATGGAGTTTGTCTTATATAATAAAATCCTCAATAATTAGGCTAGGGAAAAATCTATTTAAAATATATCTTCATGTATTAGACCACCACAATGCCATGTCATATAATTGAAGAAGATGAAGACTAACAAACACACAAAACCCCCCAAAAATCCTGAGAGTGGATATGCAAAGGAGCAAGTAAATTCATATAAAAGTA
Organism: Oenanthe melanoleuca; assembly: GCF_029582105.1. Lineage (NCBI taxonomy): Eukaryota > Metazoa > Chordata > Aves > Passeriformes > Muscicapidae > Oenanthe > Oenanthe melanoleuca. Next base: position 29,168,898 of record NC_079335.1, read on the forward strand.
ATGGTTTGCTTAGTTGCTTGTTTTGTTTTGTTTTGTTTTGTTTTGTTTTGTTTTGTTTTGTTTTGTTTTGTTTTGTTTTTAATTGAGAGAGAAGGCCTGGGGGGCTATAATTTCATTACAGGAAGCATTACCCATATTTAATAATAGAATGGGAGTTCTCAAGTGATTTTATGGTGTGGTTGTATCACAGTAAATATACAAAACTCTCTACTTCCATCTGCAGTCACAGAAGATTCCAGTCTACCCTGCAGAACTGGATGAGATACCATCCTGTAAGCATGAAGTGTCTGGAGCAGTGCCTGCTCAACATGATCAGCCAGCTGTCCTGAGGCCACCAGCAAGTGTTCTGCACATCAGAAATTCCAAAACCCTTCAATGAACAAATATTTAGAGCATCCATGTCTACAAAAATGTTTTCTTGCTGCATTTTTGGAACCCACAGAACAACATTCAGAGACGTGAAGGCAGTGGAAGGTTGCCAGAAAACACCATTCCAACATCTGTGCATTTTTAAGCCCTGCAAAACTCACACATGACAACTCATACAAACTCACACATGATCATAAATGTAATATATCATAATTTGTCAGGGCAGTACAAATCTGGGGATAAAAATAAGAGCACACTACACTGCAATCTACCTTTGACCTTTGCTATTTAGAAAAGAGCAACAATTTTTGTTTCTGCTCTGTTAGGACAAACCATAATGAAGAATGACAGAGCTGTGTTAGGACATTTCAGACATAACCCTAAGCCCTGTTCCTGCACAGAGTGGTGGTAAGAGTGTACTGAAAGAAAAACCAAAACAGGGAGTGAACCCTACTTGGTTGTCTGTAGCTTTGCCTATCTAGTTGGCTGCAAACTGTAAGATTTCATAATTCCCTCTCTCATGTTGGACTATCTGATTTACAACACAGCACAAGTTTATACTGAAGCCATTCCTCCTGTCGAGGCATTGAGCTCCTTTCAGCCAACATGGAAGAACTGTGTATCTTCATGATAGCCAGCTTGCTGCTTGTATCAACCAATGAGACCAGCATTTTGAGAAAACAAGATACAAATCCTGTGGCAGCAGTGCTTAAAAGATAGCAGTAGGCTAAGAGGAGGGAGGCTGCAGTGATGATGCACTGTGTAGGGAAGAACTCCTATATAAATTCTCTCCAGGAAAATACTGACAACAATTAAACATTTCCAAAATTGACTTAAGTTGATTCTATTTTTAAGGTTTGGAAGTCTTGGTTTTAACAATCTTATTTATTCTCTTGAGCCTTTGAAATTTTTTTTCTCCTGACTACAAAAATCTCATTTATTTTTTTTTTGCACAAAAAGGGTTGAAATGAGAGTCTAGTTCCTATATAATCCTTTCACTAAAAAGGAAGACGATCTAATGGAAAAAAGAGATTATAAGTGTTTTATAGCCTGCAACTACATACAAAATGTTACCAGTACTATGACAGGATGTTTTTGAATGCTGGTAATTAGTTAAAAATCAACTATACAATAACTTGGAATACATTACACATAAAAGGATTCTGTCAAATAAGAAAGTAAAACCTGTGCTTTTCCAAAGACACTGCTTGTGCAATATTCAAACAGTGAGTTTTGGTTATGGTCCAACTATGAAAGAAGCTTTACAGGTCTACGTCCAACTGCATTATAGTGTGACTTGGTGCTACAAGGAAGTAAGTTATTAAATAACTGAATCACTGAAGTTTATAAAAGAAGAATTTGCATCTTTCACTTTCAGCACTTTACACCCCCACATATCAAATTGTTATGCCGCCACTTCTCAGAGTAGTAGCCTGGATAGATTTATAGCCCAGAACTTTTAGATTAATTAGGAAGACAATAGGTATTCCAGAAACCAATCCACTTCTGCACAGGTTGTTTTTTATTTTTTATTTTTTTCCAACTCTGTCTTTCCAAGAATGAAGAGTATGGATCCAGAAAGACATCTGTACAAATATGGCCCATTAGGAAAGTTTGGTGCATTTGGAAGGAATTAGTAGAAGTTAAACTACTATGAAAAGTCACCTATTCATTTTCGAAGCATACACAATTTCAGATAAATACATACAATAGGAGGTCAGAGTGTTATAATCTCAATTTAGCCAGCAGCTATAGGAATACTTACTAAAACTTCTAGAAGTATACAGCATATCTGACCTTGTTAAACTGGCATCTATTAAAGACATGGCCTAAGCCAGAGATAAGCTACAGGGAAAGTTTCATACCCACTGCAGTTTTGTACAGCAGTACAAATTTGATGTGTAAACCATCAGCCATTTAAGTTTCCAAACTGGCAAGGGGGCAGCTCCGGTTGTCAGAGCACAGCATTTGATGTAATCCCTCAAACGTGCTTTGTAGCTAACAAAAAGGTAAACATGTCTATGCAGAATTGAACTTTGCAGGCTGCCCAGACTGCCAAGTTTCACTGCATGTTGGCCCAAATCTGTCACACTACACAAGGATTGCAGAGCATGTCTCTCCCAACCTCTGAGCTCTGCTCCAGTCACCTAAATGAGACTATCAGGAGGCAGAAAACAGGGAGCAGAAGCACTGTTGGGCCTTTGTGGCTTTGGAGATGAGACTGAATATACATTCTCATTTTTTGCAAGCTGCTGAACTTAGGCAACTTTCTTTGTTAGAGACCTATTCAGAATTCTCCAATATGATTTCAGATAAAACAAACAAACAAACAAAAAAAAGGCATTTTTATTCAATGCATCTTTTTTATTCTGAACTCAATCAGTTTTTGTTCCACAAATGAACCTAAAATAACATGGCATCCTAAGGTGTACAATTATTCACTTTAATTAAAAAATATCAGGTGCTTTATGACCATCAGTTTTACTCAATACTTAAATGGCAGAATTCAGAAGTTTTTGGCTTTCTGAAGTGTTCGACTTCACCAGACATAATAAGCAAGTAACAGAAATAATTCATCTTTCATTTCTAACTAGCCTTCATATCCCATAATTATCTCCTGTTTCATGAAAATGTAGAGCACTACTGCTACCTAATGGGTCATTCTCTTCAGGGCAGGAGGCAAATGACCTGTTAGATAAGAGACAATTTTATCTGTATGCTTCTTTTTCCATGTCAGAGAAACAATCAGGAGGACACTTAGCAGTGGTAGTTCTGAGTGTGTCACCACCACGTTAATTTTTAATGACAGTTCTGACAGTGGCACTTGGATGAAGCAGTTAACTGCATAATAATCACTGTGGCAAATACCACTGGGTTCAGTTAGCAATGCTCTTAGCAGTTTATCAGTTTATAAATCAAATAAACCATCCTGCAGCCTTGGCCCTTCTACTGAGACTACTTTTTTGCATATCTTATTCAGAAGTAAGTACCCTTGAAATCAATCTGTATTCATGGGCAATCTGTATTCAAGGGCAAAAAACTGATTGTCTCACAGATGACACAGAAGGGGGAAAGCAAACAAAATCTTCATTGGTTATTGAAAAGGAGGATAGGGAATCAAATTACTTGTTGATAAAGGACAAAACAAATAATAAATTACATAAGAAACAGCGTGCAAATGTTTCCACTATATGCAACACTTTTTATTTTGGCCCTAACTCTGTTGAACAATGAAACACTTCCCATAAAGATTTGCCTCTTATTTCCATGCTGCTCTAAAGCAGCTCCTTCTTCCCCACTCTACTGTAAGCACCCTCAAACAGCAAGGGAAGGCACCTCTGACACTTGCACATACAGGCAGACCCAGCCAGCACTGACAGATACCTGCAAAAGCCAGAACAAATATTTGCTACAGCTGGCAGATCATTTCAAGTTTTAACTGGAACATTAAAAATGTTTTGTGTGAGCTATGCCAATTTTCTCCCACTTGTGGGCAGCTAGAGTGAACAAGTTCCATCCTAGCAAGTAATTATCTCCAGTGCTTCTCCTTTCAGAAGTCAACCAGCCTGTTTTAACTTAAATTTTTCTAAAATAATCTATCAATAGTATTGTCAGGTTGGGAACAGACATCTTTATTCATCTTAAAGGTAAACAGACACAAGAAGAAAGCAGCAGCCAAGAAGATCTTAGATCACTAATTTTACATATAACTAATGTTAAAAATTATTGGGGGGGTGGGGGGTGTTCCAGCTTAAAAACTCTGTTCTAGTCTACTTTCTCCCCTCAAAGTAGCCTTGGAAAAAAAGGCATTCAACCTTTTTTTTTTGGTGAAGATAATAGTAAAGGATGACATTGAGATATCCTGATAATAATAGAAGGTAAAGAAATCTTACTTCAAGAAATACTTTATTCACTTTTACTGCACCTGTACTGTGCATTTTTTTTAAATCTCCTAATTCTTCAGCACTTATTACAGAGATATTGAAAACCAAAACCTATATGTCAAACCCAGTCATCACTTCCAAGTGTTTTCAAATTGTAAGAAATGGACAAATTAATTTTTAAAAGCACAAGCACTGCAGAGAGCACCAGCAGGTTGATCTCTCCTAGAATACATAAAAACAAAACAAAATAGCAGCAAGCCCCTTCCAGCCTGTCCTTTTTTCGGGCACATGTCTCACCTGAGTCACCTTGGGTCCTGTTTAGCTGCTGCCCCTGTCCCTTTGCCATGTGCCACGTGGCAGTGCTTCACACAGCACAAGCACAGCCTGTTCACACCCAGAGCATCATGCAGAGCTGCCTGGCTGAAAGATCAGAGCCATTTCCAGACTATCCACCTCTTCCCCTTCTCCTCCTCCCTGTTCAGACAGGAACAGACAATTGTGGAGATGTAATTCACCAAGGAAAAGCCTACGTGGGAGCTGCACATGTGTACATGCTTTTGTCATTTTACTCCTGAACTCCTTTCCTTGTTTCCTCTGAGTGCAGTGATGCCAACACACTGTAGGAGGTCAAGGTGCTGGGCAGTGCCTCATTCCCTTCCAGGCACACACGGCTCAGGCCAGCAGAGCTTCATCCCTCACCCCTGGGATAGTCAGCACAGGAAAGTCATGAGCCAACCCCAAATCCATCCCACCCAGCCATCAGCCCATCTCCTGCTGTGATAACCAGACTCACATCTGTGTTTCAGGCTACCCCTGAAGAAAGAGTTTATCACCAGACTGATTTGATTCTGGCAGGCTCCCTATGGCTTGAGGAGAACTGATAAGAGAAAAAAAAGGCCAGTCCTTAAGCTTTTCCAAAGGGGACCTCCAACATTTTAATAATTAGTGCTGCACCAGAAGAACCATGTGCACTTTACCTTATCACTATTGTTGTAAACATTATTTTAAAAGAAACATGAATCTGCCTTATTTATAATTTTCAATTCATGTCTGTGGTGAGGCAAGATAACTAAAAAGTATTCTCACAAAGTGTTTTTGGAGCAAAAAAGCAAAATGATGCAGCCTTTACTGCCCTGTGCCCACAAATTCTGCAGAAAATCTGGGAAGAGGAGAGTGTCACACCCCAGCTCCCTTCAAATATGGGACACTTTATCACTCCCATGGAGCCAGCTCCCTTTCAGCCCTCTCAGGTTGGCACACCAGGCCATCCATCCCAGGTGCACACCCTGGGCACAGGAATGAAAAGGGAGGCAAAGGAAAAGGAATCCCTGAGCATTTGATAACTTTCTTACCAGCTGGTCTGGCACTGTCTTGCCTTTGGATACTCCTCCTGGTTCTACCTAAGTCACTCACCCAAACTGTGCTCCAGGGCTTAGCAGTGACAACTCCAATCACAACAACCCTGAGCACTTCTTAAATTTCTGGACCTGGCATATTTTTCCAATTCTTCTAGAAAATGGCAAAGAATAGACTAAATTGTCACCAGAAGGATCTGGGAGGCAGGTATCCCACTGAATCCAGACATCCACGGGAGGGAAGCTGGCATCCCATTGGATTTTCTATAGATGTGCCTTGTGAAAAATGTCTTGGTCACTTTCTGAAGCTTACATAGGAAACAACTCCCCAGCAGAAGGATGCCCTCCTGTTCCCCCACCCTAATGGGGCTTTTAGGTGATTTGCCAAGCCAGAAGTTACTGGCAATGGAGGGACTCTTTACAGGTCAACCACCAAACAGATCTTTTGACAGACTCAGGAAGAGGCAGTTTTCAGGAGCTTAAGCTTCCAGCACCTGGTTAAAAGTTATTCCAGAATCCTTCCCCAGGTGGCTTCTAGATGACCAGAGCACACTTGTGATTTGACTTGTTGCAGCCTTGTGCCTCACATTGACTCCAAACAGTGGGAACAGGAAGGACAGACTAGGAAGAGACTGACAATCTTTGAAGGAGACAAATGGAGAAGCTGGTAATTCCTAGTGTTTCCCATGCACTAAGCAACTCTTGGCAAGCTGTATACACACTAATAGCCATATGCCAAAGTGCACTGAGAACCCAGCCCAGGAGAAGTCAGCTCTTGGGAGATGGAGCCTTACTGGGGGTGATGACAGTGGTGCCCATGCACCATTACATCCCATATTGAGCTTTATGCAATCCAGTGTCAAGGGAACACACTTCTGATATTCCAGTCCAAACTCTCATATAATGAATGTTGTCTTCACAGTTTCATATGCTCCACTCTATCAGCTTAAACACTTCTTGTGAGCCACCTTGGCTTTTTAATGATTTTGTGACCCATTTGGATAGCACTGGTTTGTTTCTGCTCTTTTACTCAGCTATGGTGAGGCAGCAGGAGCAGAACTTCAGGGTCACTGGCTGCTGTGGGACCAGTTTATGCAATAGTTTGGGTTAAGAAGGAGCCTTAAAGATCATTGTTTTCCAACCTGCCTGCTGTGGGCAGGGACACCTTCCACTAGAGGAGGTTGGTCAATGCCTCAGCTGACCTGGCCTTGCTATCTCCATACTGAGACCCTTAGTGCAACCCCTTCTGGGTCCATTCTGTACTTACCATCTCCAAGCACTAACAAGCCAATGTATCTTGGTTTATGCAATAGTAAAGATTTCTCTTATTCTTTTACAATAGTCAGAAAATTTGCTGCTTTCTTGGAATCTGTCTCCTAGACTCACATAGAAACTCTTTTCCTGAAAACACACAAACCAAGGAAGTTCCCATTCTTCTACCTGCCAAACAGCAACAGTGAGCTCTGATTCCCACTGAGGAGAGCTTTACATGCCAGGAAAATGGAGGGGACAGCAATTTCAGCTTGTGTCCCAGGATGTGCTGTTAGTGAAAGCAGTCCTTACATCTCTTTAACACCTCAATCCAAACCCATGGAAGCAAAAATGCTAGCATATCCACCAATTGGCACTGGGGAGGACTCTCATCCAGATTCACAAGCTGTGGTGTGACCACCACTGGGTACAGTATTTGCATTCAAAAAAAGTCCCTTACAAGCAGAGCAGGGCACAGGAATACACAGGAATATCATGCTGAGGCAGGATAAGTGCACAAAGAATGTCCCACGGATTTGAGACTGGTATTTTTCCCAGGAGTGCTCCAAGTAAGGCTGCATTTGCTGTACCAGAAGTCCCTTAAGGGATGCAACCCAAGGTAATGTGCATGATGCCATAATATCTGCAAGGCTCTGCCTCTGTGGAAGATGTGGCAATTCTACCCCTTACAAAGCCATCCTGATTTAGGGGCCCAGGGTGCCAGTGGTGCACTAGCATTCCCAAAGAGACCCATAACCCCCTGCTGAAATCCCCTTAAATGCCACCTCCTTAAATGTCCTGGGCACACAGTCTTGCCTAAACACATCTTCAGCTGCCTTGCTCACAGCCTTGCCCTAATCTTAGCCAGACATGGACAAAAGGCACTAAGTTGTATCATCTGGGTCAGGAAAGATAACTGATAACACTGGGTGTGCCACACAGAGAAAATGCCACAGCTCCTTAGCGCCCATATAAAAACATATCAAAGAAAACACGTGGCAAAAGGGAACTCTGTCTGTGAAATAACTTGTGAACTACTGGCCAGTTAGTTTTCCTTCCAAAATGGTATGGCCCAGAATTCCAACAAATAAACCAGGGATAAGAGCTAAGAGATGTGTAGCATATTTCTTTAATACTTCTAGAAAGGAAGGGGTTAAAAACTGCAGAGTCAGGAAGATTTTATTATTAATATACCAACCTTTATTAGCTGCATCTCCTATTGGTACCTTTTTGATACCTTGAAAGGGACCCAAATCTTCAATTCATGGTGGGATATTCAAGAATATGTCTCCAAAATCACAACAGGCTATTAAAGACTGATTAATTAGACAGTAGTAATTGTGGATGCAAGACATGGAAAGTCTTAACAGTCATGTTTAGCTTGAGTCTTCATCATCATTCTGAAAAATGTCACTGTTGAATATTTTGGGAACAACTTGTGAATGCTATTTAAAAAGATAAAAAATATCCACTACTGGCACTCACTCATTTTTTCCCTTTCATTTTATAGCTCACATTGTTATTTGATCCATTTTCTGCTGGTTAGAATAATTTCAGGTCATTTTTTAGAGCTGGTGGTGTTATCTGTACGGAGGGAGAGAACACAAACCAAAGGCAATAAAAGGTTCAAACATAATAGAACAAGCACACACATATCAATTCACTGTTTCAAATTCAGCCCTTTTAAATGGATACATAAAACAAAAAACTCAGTACCTGCACACTGTTCTTATGAAATACCCTGGCAAGATCTTTGCATAATATATAAGCATACATTGTTAAAAAAAATAAATCAAGTCTCAGCATGCACTGACTATTTTGATTTGTCAAGTGATACTTATTGGGCAAATTGCATCAATACATCATATTTTAATTGCAGTTGTTCTTTGTTCACCACCCCCTCCCACTCTAACCACGCACAGATCAAGGAAGAAAGGCACATTTGTAATGGTTTCCACTAATCTTACAATTGTCATTTATAACCTTCAAAGATAGAGATGTGTTTGGAATTATTTTAGGGCAATTCCAGACAGCAGCAAAATAAATGTCAGAAATAAATCAAGCCTTCAAAGGGGAAATTTCAAAGTTCAAGTTTTAAATTAATCTTTTGCCTACAAATAAGCATATAACTTAGGTATGTTAAACTCGGGCTAAGCAGGCACAGGCTTGTAGAATTAGGCCCACAAAATCAACACTTACAATAAGAGTTCTCTATTTTAAACCACTGTATTGTATTCAAACTATTTGTATTGATTTTTTAAAATTAAATTAGTTTTAAGAACAGGCTTCCTCTTCAGGATAGTTTACCATCATGCAATAAATACAGCTTCTTGATAGTAAAGAATACATCTTGTAAGGTTTTTTAAGTGGATGGATTAAAATCAAGTAAAAGTTGATCAAGTAAAACCATACCAAGGCTGGAAAGGTGTGATTAACAAAATCAAAAAGCCCTGAAGTGTACAGAATTCATCATACTTAATTAAGTTTTCACACTGTAAGAAAGGACACAGCTTTATGTTATGTATGAAGGACACAGAATATCTCTTCCTAAAATAAACATTCAATCAGAGAAGGGATTTTATAAGAAAAAACAAAGAAAAACTAACAAAATCCCTCCACACCTCTTTCAGATGGAAAAAAAAAAAAGTCTTTTAATTAATTTAGGACCAGACTTAAACCCTTAATCGAATACAGACATTTATTAAACTAATCAAGGATAAAATAACCTTTAGCACCCCATATCATATTTCTGAGATTTAACACCTGACACTCATTCCTCAGGTAGTCCCTCTGGCTCTAAAAAATTGTAGATATTTAATTTTTCTCCCTGCCACAGTGATTCCAATTAAGTTGCTGTCGATTTTCAGGGTGATTTTCTGGCTGCCTTTAAAACCAGGAGGAAGACTTCCTGTTCTCTTGAAAAAAAAATAAAATTAAATGCATATTAAAAGGAAAAAAAAAAGAAAAAAATGGAAGAAATTGAGTACTACTTCAGGGACAGTTTGCCTGAAATCAACTCACTAACCATATTTTATCAAAACAAATAACGAGCAATGAAGGAGAGGAGAAAATTAAAAATGTCAATAGATTTTTTTCGTATATACAACACTGTAAAAAGAAAGACTATTAAGACACATGTTCACTCAAATCATAAAAATATTTTATTATGATTTTGGAAAATAAACTCTTCACAGCATGGCAGCAAAGCCAAAGGAAATTTCAGGATCCTGAAATACAATGAAATTGTCATTATTTCAATGTGGGTTAATATTTGCAATGATTTTTGCTGTTACCTGACATCCCTTCCTCCCTAAAAAGGCACTTGTTGAAGTAGGAAAAGTAAAAGAATATGCATTGACAGAAACCAACACCCAACCCCTTCTTTCTTCTGTGCCTCACTAAAGCAGGAGCAGGATTTTGATAATTTTTCCTGGCTGAAATATTCATTTCTCCCACATTCACCTCACCAGAGGCACCACAACAAACAAGGATCAGCTCCAAACCCCACAAGGTGAGGAGGGATGTCCCTGGAGCTGAGGACAGCAGGTGATGTGAGCAGGCTCAGTCCAGCTGGGCTCTGGGCACACCCCAGGCTCCAGCAGACAGACAGGAGCAATTCTGGTGCCTGACAAACCTGGGCAAAGCCTGACTCGTGCAGGCTCTGGGCAGAGAGGAGCCCGAGTGCCACCACCTCTCCTCACTGGCAGTGCTGCTCTCCCCCTTCTAGTGGTGGTTTCTCAAAGTACTCTTCTATAGCATATTGCTCTTGATAAAATCTTTATTGGCATCTTCCTGCACAGCAAGTCAGGAAGAGAAAGTAATTACCACTTCTATTCTGCAGCTTGATAACAAAACATTCCTGTGAGTCTCCCACACATACACAAATCTTATCTTAATAAAAATTTAATAATTTATCTTAATAATTTTTCCAGAAATAATTTTTTTCTTTTTTTTTTTTCTTTAATTTTCATCCATACATTACATTTGAATGAACGGAAGATATAATTCCACATTAAAAACAGTTTATCAGTCAGTTCGTGTGTTTTTTTCAATGCTCACCTCAGTGACAGGACAAATGATTTATACATAAAAAGTAGCAACAATAATTAATAAAAAGTGGGTGTTCAAGTGCAATGGTAATATTAGGTCCCTTGGTCTTGCCTAAATACAGCAGAAGATTAGAACTTCCCAGACCTGAGTATCACTGAGAGTTTTGGGTGCTCAATAAACATAACTCTGAATCCCAGTTAAGCAGGGATTCTCTTGTGGGTTCAAATGTATTTAGTGGAAGGAGTAGGGAGGAATATGTCTCTTTTTCTCCCCAACCCCCCTAGTTAATTAATAAAAATGTAACTATCAGACATATTTATTCTTAAAAGTAAGAACATAGCAATGGTCACACTTTCCTAAGTTCCACCAGTTTGTGACAACCGAAGCATACACATTTTATTCCAAAATGACGTGAAAATATTTATAGCTTTTTAACTAATATTATTAATTAACATAATAATTCACTAATAGTACTTTCAGTTTGCAAGTAGCCTAAAGTCAAATCTAAAGTCGTGCTCTAAAGAATTTTTCAAGCTGACAAGCAGCAGCTGGAGAAAGACAGCCACAATCCCAGAAGTTCTTAGTCTTGGGAGAACTGAATCTTAACAATAAATTATATGTTTTGCAATCATGTAGTTCTCATGTAACAATATTAGTACCTAGGTGGAGGTTAATATGTAATGCCTGCTTTTCTAAGAATTTGACCAGAATTTTTTCTAGGAAATTTGACCATGTCAGGAGACAGCTGAATCTCTAAATTTAAACTCGTTTAGAGAAACTGTCCTCAGGAAATTTATGGAACGTGAAATATGCTCATACACAAGCAGCTAAAATTACTGGTGCCTATCAGTTGTTAGATATGCAATTTATAGTAACCATTTTTGTGGTTTAAAAATTTATTTTCCAAATTAAGGTGAAAGAGAAAACATTTGCAGCAATGCCCTGCATTGGACTACATCTTTCCAGAGATTGCTTATTTGGAATCTTACTCAGTCAAAATATCTACATAATAAAGCTAATATGTCTCCTATTAAAACAGTCAGCTATATAAATTCTCAAGATATAAAAGTGAAGTGGGACACCTAATGTCTCAGAAATTCTACAGAAATATTTCAGTCATATTTCAGGTTTTTTTGCCTCCAAAGGTTTTACCCACAGCCCCAGACAAGCTGAAGCTTAATTCCCCTCCTGGGGAAGAGGTCTCTATTACAGCTCAGCATCAACTGTGTTTTGAAAAACAGGCAAAGTGATACCAGTCTTTCAAACAAGGTAAAACTCAGCTGGGATAGAATTTTATATGTTCAGGACTCTATTTATGATTTCTTGATTAAAATGGGTTGTTAAGACAATATTCGCATTATCGATCTTAAATTCCATCTTTTAACTTTTCAAGTCTTTGGTGTTTATTTTCCCTTCTAAAAAATACAGTATTCTCCTGAACATTTGAATATGATCTTTTGGCAGGTAATCTTTTCAGCAAAAAACTCCAAAATATTGCTACATCACTAAAGAAACACTTTGAAAATAAAATGCATATAGTGATTCAAGACGTTTTTAAAAGCACACAAAAGTTACAAAGTGTGACTATTTATGCACCCTCTACATACAAAAACATCAAATAACATCTTTATCACAAGTTTATATCACAGTCCAGGGTTAGGTCACGTAAGAAGAATTGGGATCTAAACACATGATATGGGGCAAAGTACAGATCACACCATCTATTTGTCACTGACTGTCCCATACATTTACTAGACTTTTCATTAAAGAAAAACAAACAAACAAATAACAAAAAAACAAACAAACAAACAAAAACCCCCCAAGACCAAAAAAAACCCCAAAAAAAGTCTTGCTGCTACTGAAGAAAAGGGAAAAACTCCTTGCAAAGACTCCAGCATCACCTTTCAGCCAAGTTTCCATTAATTCATTAAGCTATTATGCTGACTTCTTCCATCAATTACACTATTTAAAGAAAAAAAAAATAAACTGAGGCAATTATCAGTCTTCCTGATGTTTCAGCCAGAAAACTAATATAAACAAAGCAGCTAAAGAAGTTTTTCCTTGATATTTTGCACGCTGACAATCTGCATAAACTATCTCACTTTGTGAACACACCACACATGTACTATAGCAAGAAATTGGAAGAACTACTTGCCTAGAAGGAAAGTTGATCTCGGTCATAGTTTTGTGTGACTGGAGCTTCATAGTACAGCTTTTTTCAAAACATTTGACTACTGAAAGTGCAAGTCTCTAAGTACCAGACCGTAGAGCAGATAATCACAAATTTGTTTCCATTACTCCAAGTACTAATCTCCCCCAAAAGAAGAGTCCTGTGGCATTCTCTGAGTTGCACAGACCAGCAACTGAAATGCACAGAGGTGCTTTCAGACAATATTTGACAGAAGAGAAAAAAGAGAACAGTAAATGAAAACAAGCAAAAAAGTGACAACTTAAGACAGAATAAGAACTAGACAATTTAGCCATTAATGAGGCAAAATCCTTGTTCAAATTCAAGAACTGAACAATATATCACATCCAACCTGGCACTCATTTAAGGAACAAGCAAGCTCCTTGTGTGGAACTGTGCTGATATTGATCCCCATTCTTTGCCCAAGCTGTAGTCATGGGCAATCATTAGTAAAATCAAGCAGCTCAAAGCTGAAAGGGTGGAGAACCACATCCCTCTTGAATCCTGACAGAATACTTATGAAGAATTGATTAAATTATTTTCCAAAGAAAAAGAAATGAGAAATGTAAAAGCAGAGTCTAATCTGCCGACATGAAAGGGGACAAAGGACCTCCTCACATAGGAAGGAAGCAGCTCAATATCAGCTCAAGAGAATGGGAGGAAACTATCCTGAGCATTCCACATATTTGCTCCTTAATATTCACACCTCATTATCTATCTCCCCTTAGAAGAACACTCTTGTGAGGAGAGAGAGGGGTTATGGAATCAGCTCTCTGTGGTCGTGCAGAGCAGGAAAAGTGATGTAGAACTCAAAAGTTTCTGGGCAGGAGATGCGAAGGGGACACTACCAAGATATTTCATAGCCTGTTTTATTCCAAGCCTTTTGAACTGCACGTGAAAATCTTTGCATTCTGAATTTACCTAGAAAAACACATCTTTCTACAGGTCTGGCTTTTAGAATTTGAGTGTCTTCAGGCTGAAACACCTTCCTGAGCCATTCACCATCCTTTCTTAATCCTTTCAGATTCCACAGTTATTTTGCGGGGGAAGAAGAGGGTGGGGGAGGAAGAGGAGGATGGAGGGGGAAGGGTGTAGACAACGAACTCTGCAGCAACCATCCACTTTTCGCTCTGAGCCCAGGCCAACAGCCTGGGGTAACCCTTGACCGGAGACAGAGCCCTCTTGGCAGTCCCGCCTTCCACAACCCATCCAAGGGCATCTGAGGGAGCGAAAGGGCAGCGCATCAGATTTCAAGCTAAGCAACACGCCAGCACGCTGTGACTTTTTCTCTTTCTCTCCCTATTTTTTTTTTTTTTTTTTTTTTTTTTTTTTTTTAAGGATATCCTCCCGGCGGATGAGCGTCTGTTTCCACGCGTAGTGCCAAGATCCATCCTTCCCTCCCCGGCCGCACACACTCACGGCACTGGGCGTGTAGCCGGGGCTCTATGTAACCCCGCGGGCAGCCCGTCCCGTCCCCGCCGCTGCCGCCCGTCCCGTCCCGTCCCGTCCCCGCCGCTGCCGCCGCGCTCCGGGGATGCCGCCCGGCCCGGGGGCCGCGCCCGCCGCCCGCCCGCGGGCTGCCCCAGCGCGGCGGAGCAGAAAGTGAAAGCAGCGCCCGCCGGAGCCCATGGGAGAGGCAGAGCGCGGCCGTCCCGCCGCCCCGCTCGGCGCCGCGGCCCCCCCGGGCGGGCGGGCTCCGGGGGGCTGCTGAGCCCGGCCCTGCGCGGCGCTCCGCGGGCTGCGGCCGGCATGGGCCAGCCGCCGACGCCACCATGACCGCGGACCCGTCGGCGCAGCTCCCCGACAGCCTCCGCACGGACCATGTTCCATGGTAAGGAGGCGCCCGCTCCGCCCCGCTCAGCTCCGCAGAAGAAGCGCCGCTTCACCTGCCCGGGCCGCGCTCCGCCGCTCCGCGCCCGGTGCTCACCTGCTCCGCCGGCTCCCAGCCCTCGGCCCCGCCGCCTCGCTGCTCTGCCGGCGGTGCTTCCCGCTGCCTTTTAAACCCTTGGTGACGGCCCGGGAAATTCCCGGTTTTGCTTTTTTTTCCTCCGCTTTCCCAGTAGAATGAAAGTAAAAGAGTTCGGTTCCCATCACGCCTGCTGCCGGGAAGGGCAGCTCGGGAATGGCAGAGGCAGCGGGACAGCGCGGGGCGGGGGAGCTGTGGGAGGCATTGCTGCGCCCGGTCCGCGCTGCTCCCGCCGCCCGTGGGCATCTCCCTTCCCGTGGTACCTGCCTCCCGTGGGCACCTCCCTTCCCGTGGTCATCTGCCCCCCGTGGGCACCTGCCTGCCACGAGCATCTCCCTTCCCGTGGGCATCTCCCTTTCCCCTGGCTCCCGCTCCCCGAGCAGGTGCGGCGCAGCGCCGGAGGTGCTTCGCCCCGGGTGGGAGCGCTCGCCCGCCCGCCCCTCCGCGCTGGTCCAGCAGGATGGAGGGAAAAGAACGGACAGTGACCCATTCCCCGCGGGGATTGCGGGCTGCGGAGCGGGGAAGGGGACGGGGGAGCGGCCCGCCGAGATTGGGGTGGGATGTGGGGCACCGGGACTGCTGCAAGGACCCCGCCGAGGACGTGCTGTGTGAGCAAAAAGGGGTTTTTAGCGTTAAAATGCCCAGAGGTTTTGGTTTGGTTTGGTTTGGTTTGACTTGGTGTTACTATGTGGAAATACTGGAATACTAGCTCTTCCCGACTTTTCTAGGAGAATTTTTGGGGCTTTCCAGTTATCACTTAGGAGTTTCTGGGAGTTTACTGGAAAGATGGGTTATTACCAGTAATACATGCTCTCTCTTTTGAATTGCTGGCCATATGGAGTGCCATAAATTCCCATTCTTTCGAAGTTGCCTAACTTTAAGAAAACCCCTTCCAATTTTCAGTCTACATCTCCTAGAATTTTTTATGACACTTGTCTAATGTTTTTTTCCAGAGGACTCATTTAGGAATGTCTGAAAAGGTTTGATCACCATCCTGCAGTGGCTCAAGGGACTTCATGAGTGTGCAACACGTGACCTGCTTTTATTCTGTAATAATTTCCTCATTTAAAAAAAGATTGGCAATCTGTACAATACAGAGAAAGTTAAAAATGACAAAATAAAAGTGACTTTGCGTGTTTCACCTCTTATATCCACTTGTTGTTGGACAAACCAAGTCTAAAGTGATGTAGTCAGATTGTTTTAATTTAGAGGATTGCTATTTTCATCCCTTGAAGAATGTTTGTGAAGCAGCATATCCAAGTTGTTTGTACTACCCTATTTGCAGACAAGAATTGCAGTTAATCTTTTGCACTGGAATCAAGAGGTGCAATGGGAGATTGGAAAAATGTCACCCTATAATTGAGTGCTTGAATGTTTTTTGTTAATGTCTTTTAAAATACTAAATTTTAGTCCTTCAAACTGATAAATCATTCAACAGAGATGTAGTTAGCATAGAGATTTACAAATATAAAGCTCTGGAATTCAGGTCACCTGGGGCTTGAATATTATAGTGGAGTCACTTTAGGTAGTTTTTAAATTTGCTACATGTAGGATTCATTTAAGATTCACTTAGATCATCAGGCTAGAATTTTTTGAGACATTAATAGATCTCGGTTGATCAGGATATGAAAAGGTCAGAAAATTGGGTTTTCAGCCCATCAAATTTCCCATTAATATTTGTCAGACAGCTTGCCACAAGAATTCTGTGATTTAGCTTGTACAGGTAATATTTTTCCAGTCCTGTTTCTAGGACAGAGGTGTACATCATAGCATGTTCACCTGCAATCTATCAGAAATGGAAGAGTTCATTTGTCAGGAAAAGCATGTATTCTTCTTTGAGGATTCAGTCTGCTGTGTGTGGTGGGAGTTGGCTGGGATGGACTGTAAAGGACTGTGTTTCTTTGAAAGGCAGTGAGCATGTGATGTGACTGTGGTTCTTGCATTGCAGAAGTTAGATGGGTCAATAAAAATTATGGCCAAGTTTTATTGATGGTTTCTTAGTTGTTCACAGTTCCTCTCTGAGTCTGTGATTTACCAGCAATGCCCAAGCCCAGAGGTGCCCATCTCCTGAGTGCTGGACTGGCTGTACCCAACAGCCCATCCTTGCCAGAGAGGAAGGAAAGTAGCAGCTGGGCCAGGGCATCCCCTCTCCCTTTCCTGGCTGCTCCCACAGCTACTCCCTATGCAGTTGTTGTTCTAACTCAGTAGTTGAGGTGGGCAGAAACACTGCATACTCCTCCAGGAACTTGCTGTGATCTTTGCTAATCCTCCAACATACATTTCTACTTCTGTTTTTTTTTTCCAAAACCTTCCATTTATCCTTTCCAGACTAGCAATAGGCCAGAGTCCAATTATTCCTAATCACATATTATCATGGACTCGGTCTCCTTCATTCCCAATACCAGGTGAGTCACCTGCAGCCTCCTGTAGGTCTCTTCAGCTCTTTTGATATTCTGATCTTTTCTCTCTGCCCATCCTCACAGAACTCATATTTTCCTGCATGTCATGTAAGGACAGAAGACCAGGGGTCAGAGCTAAGGAAGGCGGTCCACTAAAGGGACAAACAAAGTGAGAGGCAGTGAAATTTGCTCCAAAAGATTGTAAAAATCTTGGAGAGAAGGTTGTCTTGCTGCTTTATCTCATGTTATCACCAGTAACATGGATTTGTACATTTGGTCAGCCTGCAAATCTGTTTAAACACACCTTTGTTATAGAGATGTGTTCATGGGGATTTGTAGAAGTTATCAAAGGAAAAATGGACAGTCAAGATGAGTTTCAGCTGCAGGTTGAGATACTTGAATGTCTAAACATATATGATTAAAACACTCCTCTAAATATGTCCTATAAGGTTATGGTCCCATAAATTCAATGCTTGCAGTGAACCCTGAATTCAGCCCAAGCAGTCACCAAGCAGCTGGTCAATAGTTGTAGGCTCTTATCCACTCTGGCTGAATCATCTTTGGGTATGAGGGTATGAGGGAATTTAGACACCCAAAAAGTGTCTTAATTTGGAGCTGAATCTTTCCCTCTAGCAAGGCACGAGTCATTTGGTTGTACAAAGATCCTTTTTAAACCATTTTAACAAATTACAGAACGTATTTGTTAATATTTGTTAATACAGCACACAGTCTGTGACATTATTATGTACCTAACCATTCTTTTTGTAATCCAGCCTTTTTTAGATCTACCTTACCAGTTCTGCCACTGCTCCTTGTTCTGCCTCCAGTGAATGCATCTAGCTGTGCAATGGGAAATAGAACAACTGAAATCCGTGTGAAGTATGAGAATATACTAAGTCACGACATCAATGAGCTGGTAGGTAGTTGCTCTTGGGCTTCCAAAAGATAATTTTTAGATGCTAACAATTAATAATAAAAGTTCTAATGTTAAAACATGATAAAAGTCCAATTCAAAGTCACACCTTGTGCTGGAATGGTGGATTTATTTGAGGGGGTGCAACAATTCAGTCTCTTTAAAATCTCTGAAATCTCTGGATAGTGCCTATTTCCATGCACAAATACTGTGATACAGTATTTTGTGCCTGTGCATCACGTAGTTAGACATGTACCATTTGGCCATACATCACATATTTCATTAAAAGGTACTCTTTTCTTAAGTAATTTCATGACTACTTCTGTTTTTGTGTTTTCATCAAGAGAAGAAAGCATTACACCTGTAATTTGTTCTACTAATTAGAGTTCTTGACTGAAGTTTTATGTTGTCCATTGAATACAAATGCACAAAGGCACAAAATTCATAGGACAGTAAAAGCTTCTTTGTATCTTAATAGGTTTCTTTGTAGCTATTAATATATCTTGTTTAGCCAACAAAAGTTATATTTTCTAGA
The DNA here is from genome assembly GCF_029582105.1 of Oenanthe melanoleuca. NCBI lineage: Eukaryota > Metazoa > Chordata > Aves > Passeriformes > Muscicapidae > Oenanthe > Oenanthe melanoleuca. The sequence goes on from NC_079335.1 coordinate 29,187,808, forward strand.
TGGCAGCAGACATTCTCATGTATAAATCTTCTCCATTATGGCTTTATCAGCCACATTTATTACAGCTTTGCAAAATAGTTTGTCAACAGATGACCAATCTATGCCCAAAATATACTTTCCAATTCTTCTTCATAAATTATTAGCAATTAAATTCATCTGTCAAGAATACTTCCATGGGGGGAACACTTAATACAGTTGTACTAGTAGAGACATTCCCACAAAAAAATGTGATTTTTCTGACAGATTGTCACTAAATGAGAATTCACTACTCTGTTGCAGGTTTAAATAAACCTATTTGCATGAAATACAAGTAATATACAGCCTTTTTCCAAGGGCAAAATCAGGAGTCATTGCATTTCTTCACACTTATGAACTACCACCATCCTTCAGAGTGTTATGGCAGTGGTTTCCAACCCTTCTCTACCAAGACACATCAACCCTCATCTGGAAACAAAATATCTTTAGGGTCAGGGAATGATCTTTCAGCATTTTGATCATGTTAGATTGGTTGAGATTATGAAGAGAGAAAGGTATGTCTCTGCAGATAACTACTGTGCAGGTTTCTTCATTTTTTCTGTATTTGCTTTTCTCTGTTTAAGAGAAATTTTTCTTCTCTGTATAATCAGTATATTGTCACTGTAAGTTAACAGCAAATATTATGTGTGCAACTGCCCAGTAGGCACTTCCCTGCAACTGCAGAGCCAAAGTCAATAGCTTTCAGTTCCTCAGCCAGATGTTTGGAGCAGCTGTGGGTTTGCTGCAGAGCAGGATAGTGAGGCATATACTAGATCTCTGTAAAAGGTAATTAAATTTTCACTAATGCCTTTTCTGAGGTCAGGATTTCTCTTAGGTTGGTTTAGACACAGCCAATAAACTGCCTTCAGATGTGGTTATTGAATATTATATTAAAGGTGAACTGGGGAAACTAGAGAGGATGGGAAAATCTCAGAGTGGATAGCAAATGAAGTGACAGATATGTAGTTTGTAGGGTATTATACATATACATATACATATACATATACATATACATATACATATACATATACATATACATATACATATACATATACATATACATTTATAAATTTTGGTGCTATAACTGGAGCAATATCTATTGTGGTACAAGAAAAGGTGTTGGTGTCCCAATGTTGGTGGTTTGGGTTTTTTTATTTGATTTTGTTGTTTTGTGGGGTTTTTTTTTTCTTTGGCAGTGAATTTTTGACTCCCTAAACTCTTGGTTTTGAAAACACTTTCTGGATAAAGTTCTGTTTATCTTGGGTGAACTTCTGAAATACAGGCAGAAAAACTTTAAGAATTAGCTGTCTAATGTGCTCATATGCATGGATAAATGAAGAGATCTAAACCAATACTGTGGTGAGCTGCCTTTTTCAAAGCCCTTTGGCTTAACTTGTCTGACCAGGGGCAGTGGGCACACCCCAACACACAGGAGGTTCCTTCTGAGCATCAGGAAAGAGCTATTTACTGTGAGGGTGACTGAGCACTGACACAGTACTTCCATGTCTAAACATATGTGATATTTTACAGGTAAATATGTCTGCAGAGGATCGTGACAAGTGCTGCAAGAATAATAAAAAAGGAAATATCAAAGTGTTTTTCTGCAATGATACTGAGGTAAAATTTAACTTTTTAGAATTTTGAGAATACAAACCCAAATGAGTTCTTTGTACAGTCCAGGATAAAATAGTGTGATACGGCAGTATTTAGTTCTAAAAGCCAAATCACAATATTCAGGATGGTTTTTTTTTAAATCTGAAATTTTATGATGTGTCAAGTAAATTGATGTTTTAAATGTTTAAATATTAAGCAACTCCATATCCAAGAATTGTGGGTTTTTTTTCCTACTATGAAGATTCTTCTATATTTTTAATCCAAAACAGACACAACCCTTCTTTTTTTGCCAATGGAAGTAAACATTAAAATTTGCCAGTCTCTATTTTTATTTTTCTAAAGAAAATTATATTAGATAAGCCTTTCACTTCAGACCTGAAAGCTTTATAATAGTGGTTTGGGCAGATCTCAATTGGCAGAAATCACAGTTGCCAGCTTTTGCTCCAGACTTTATCATAACTTGATAAAAGGACTGGCTACACAAATAATTTGTTTTCCTAACTGCATCAATTGATTTGATTACAGCTGTGATTTCTCCCAAATATCCTTATGCTACTATTATTACTACTAAAAAGTGCTGCTTTAAATATCTCAAAAAGCTGGCAGGTAAGTCAGATTAGTTATGTGTTTTGTTGAAAAAGATTTGCACTATGAAAGCAAAAAAAACAATAGTAATTGATGGAGGGTTTTGGGTTTTTTAAACATAAACCAACATTGCAAAGAAATAATGATGCACAAACTTTTCAGGACATATTTTCCTTGCTCTCTTGACAGGAAATAGAATCACTACAGAGCATGGCGTGCAATATGCTCAGATTCTATAGGAAGCAGAGAATCAGCAAAGCCTTTAGAGAGAAAGCAGCATTCGTCTCATGTGGGACATTACAAGTTCTACAGTGTAAATGTAGAACTAAAAAAGAAAAGGTGAGTTGTACTCACCTTTAGTGAGTAATAGCTTAACCATTTGCCTTATTTTCTAGAGCTCTTTAATACAGACTATCACATCCACCTCCAGAAGATACAGCTATCAAGCACATGTTCTGTGCCAGAGGAAGTTTGCTTTTCTATACAGCATTTGTTTTGTAATAGACATTAAGCCCAGCACAAAGACTGAGACAATTATCTGGAAGTCTATGCTGAAGATATCTGCTGTGGTTCAGAAATTAAATAAGTGAGTTAATTCTCCAGTGAGAGACAGCAACCAAACTTGCAAAGAAGGTGTTTAAACTTCTCTAGAGTGTACAGTTGGTGTTGTAACTTCTCACCAACACTAAGAGAAATCTTTAATTTGGTTTGTTTCAACAAACAGGGTGTGATCCTCTCTTTTCTGTAATCTCTTTGGTCTTTAATTTTAACCAGAATGTCTCAAATTCAACAAGAACAATTAAGTATGATAAGATTTGTTTTTTCAGTCTTTGGCAGAATCTTTCATTTTTGAGGTGCCACTTAAATGTAGCACAGTGGTCTACAGACTACTGTAGCAAAGGAAGAGTGTTCTTTTTATGTGTGGCTCAGTGTTACCTATTGAACACAAAAATATTAACCAACATCAAAAAGTCTCCACATATACACCAAAGGATATAAGGCTTAAACAGTTGGGTTGAAGGCTTAATTTAACTCTTTATTGTTCTCCTGGAAGTGGAGAGACTTATAATCTGGGACAAGATCTTCAAAGTAATGTTGGTGTCCATATTTTGCTTTGGCACCTCTGGTGAATCCAACATTTGCTTTACTTTAAAGGTATCCCAGTCAAGTCATAGAAGTCAGTGTCACCCTTGCCCCTCCTGCCTAACCTTATGGATCCTGATTTAATTTAAAGACCAATTAAAGTAATTTAGCAAAAAATTATGAGTAGTCATTGAATATGAACATGAACCACATTAGTTTTGTCTGGCTAAGATCCTGAAGGCTAGTGCACAGCACCAGGCCCTGGAACTGGTCTGTCTTGTTCCACTAGTCTCAACACATATAGCCAAAGTTTGGCTCACAATTTAATTGGCTTTATTTTCTCAGTCCTCCAGACAATGGAGGATAAGTTTTAATTTGTAATGGAGGATGTACATGTTCTCAGTTGGACACATTGGTTTCAGGTGTCCTTGCTTGCACTGAGTTAAAGCCACGTTCTCACTCCCATGGGCAGAGTCTCTCCAGTATCCAGATGCAGTTCTCAGATAACAATACAATCTGTTCTGTTTCAGGTTTGCCCAGATGTATTTCGTATAGAAGATACAGAGACAGGCGAACAGTCCAAAAAGAAATGTAACCAAGAAGTTTGTGAACTGAAAGAAAATATATCTAGCCTTCGATCCTGCTGGAATAAATTTGAAAAATTAATTTCCAGGTGATTCCAGATGAATCCTGCTCTTTCCTTTCAAAGTGGCATTACTTGGTATCTTTGCATTTTATATGCATTCTTCAAGTAACCTTGCTCGCTTATATGAACACTTTATGCCAGAATTCTGATGGAAGGCTACTGTACTTTGTTTCTGGAGATGACAGAAACAGAAATGGCTGAACCAAGCTGCTGAAGTCCAAGAAGTGGAAATAGAAGACCAGCATTTGAAACAAAGAACTCTGCAGAAGTCTGTGTCCAGCCTTTGTGCTATGGAAACTACTTCGAATTTTCTGATTTTTCAAGTAACTTTATAATACTGTCATATGAAAGCAGCCACTTACATGTCTGCTGGAATTTATAAAAACATCTTAAAAAAAATCTGCAGGTAAAAAAAAGGGTATGAAAAAGTAGCTGGTTTCTTTGTATCTATGCAAAATGCATCAAAGACCAAAAGTAACAATTTACCAAAGCAGCAGCTTATCTTGGATATGTTCTCCTGACACAGAAGTGTTTTTGGTGTGCATCTGATGGGTGTGCTAACCAATTTGGAAAAGCGGAAAAAGCTTTTTGAAGGGTACTGATTTTTGAGAGATGCAGCATGCTTCTGCTGGCTGAAGCAGAGGCAAGACTGAATCCTGTGGAAGAAGAAAAAGGAAATGCCTGAATGAGCTGTTCAGTTGACTGGAAACAGCACTGCACTCACGCATTTGGTCAACCCAGAGTTAGCTGCAGGAGGAGCTTAGTTAGCTTCAGATTGTGATTTCTCATATGCAATTATTTTATATAACATGTTTTAAGATGTTAGGCAAACATGACTTAAAATGTGTGAATATTGTCAGAGAATAATATATTGGCATTTAACTAATAAAGTGCTCATATTTAATTTTGAATAAATATAAGTATTTTTATAGTTGTTTATTACTCTTTTGCAGTTTACTTTGATATAACTCCTTTGGTAATAAAATATTTGTCTTCTATGAAACTGGGCTGTTCAATTTTTGGCTGTCATGAATCCTTTTTTAGGTTTTTTCCAGAGACTGTCAGTTACTCGAAGCACTTCCTGTTTTAAAATACCCATTTCTTAGCTGCTTGTAACCTGCCCAGTTTAGGTAAACATTTCCATACCAGCCATCTACCTTGGACTAAATACTTCAGGAAAGCTTTAGTTAAGCCAGCCTGTTGTTTCCTGGTTTGAAGTAAACTAATATAAACTGTTTTATCTGTGCTAAAACAATTTTTCCATAAAACTACTCTGAAAAAATTCTGGTATTCAGAAAAAAACACCTGAAAAAGTGTAAGATGTGCTTCAAAGAACTGTTTGCTCAGTTGACTGTAAACAGCACTAGTTTTATGTATTTGACTGGAATAAGATTGCTGTATTGAACCTGAGAGGGAAGAGATTAAGAGCAAAGCAAGCATGCCATGCTTTCCTGAAATACACCCTCTCCAACCCCCATGTATTTATGGTGATGATGAGGCAGGAGTGGTAGCTTTGTACACTGTGGCTGAGACATTCACATATTCTCTTTAGCTCTTCATGTAAGAGATCACAACTTCAACTCCAAACACTTTAAAAAACTGAAACCGACTCCAACCCATAAATCTTTTATGGAACAGGGAAAAGAAACATCTTCCAGTATCATACTGCAGATAAAGAGAACATAACTACAATTGTAAGTATGGGAAATGCCTTCTTCTGAAAGATGACTCAGGAGACTGGATTCAGTTGGTCTCTGACACTGAAGAAGAGTTGTTTTCATGTATTTTGGAAATGCATGAACAGTTGAAAGCCAGCACTTATTTCCTAGTAACTACTTGGCAAGGAAAGGGCAGTATGAATGAAAGTAAAAATACACAGATGCAGTATTAGCTACTACAAAATTGAAAGGTCAGGCAGTTTAAGTTACTTAAGCAGCAGTCCACAACTTAAGTTTTGAGAGAAATAAAGTGATTCCAGGACTACCCTGGGGAAAAGACCAAGGGTAGATCCAGAGAAGAAATTTAAATAGAGCGATTATGAAATTGTAGATTTTTTATTATTTCTCTTAATAAATATCCTGCCTGATTCTTGTTGCCAAATTTCCTGAGTCACCACTTACATGGAGACATTAATGGCCAAATGCAGTGACTTTTGTTCTTTGGTTTGTTCCTTCCCTTTGAGAACTTCCTCTTGTCTCTTGAGCTTACAAATGTGGCACTAAAGTACTTTTCAGGAATTGGCAAAGAGACAAAAACTGTGCATGGTATTATGACCATCATGGCTACCTTCCTGCCACTTTCACTTACACATTTATTTATTTATTTTGGCCATAGAACATAAATTAGTAGGTTAAAACCATGATTTAGAAGTACATGGAATTTTTGAGAAGCTGTCAAGGATAAAACATTAGGTATTTAAATTAAAAGGATTTTCACAATGTTGCAAGAGGTTCAGGTTTGAGACCATTTAAGGAACCTGAAGGTGCACAAGTCCATGGGACTGGATGTGATACACCTGTGGGTTCTGAGGGAGCTGGCACTGCAAGTGTCTAAGTCACTATCCATGACATTTGAGAAGTTATGGCAGTCCAGTCCCTTTGGATGGCATCCTGTTGTTCTGGTGTGTCAGCTGCACTGCTCAGCTTTGTGTCATCTGCAAACTTGCTCAGGGTGCACTCGACCTGAGTGTGTCATTGACGAAGATACTAAAAGAGCACCAAACAAACGTCCCAGAACAAGAGTTCTGAGGGACAACACTTGTTACCAGCCTCCACCTGGACACAGACACTGACCACGACTTTCCAGCTGTATCCATCCAGTCAATTCCTTTCCCACAGGAAATAGTCCTATATAGTCTACCCTTCAAATCAACTAAAGAGCTCAATAAAAGGAAGTTTCCCCTTAAAAAAAAAAAAGAGGAATTGACATCTCTTCATCCATACTTAGGAAAAAAAAAAAAATCAGCAATCCAAACCCTTATTGTAATTTCTGGTCACATAAATGAACTTCTGAAGAAAAATATAAACTTCTGCTTTTTTTTTTCTTATTACATCAACAAAACAGTGCTGTAATGTCATGAAGGAGAACAAACCCAGATCAAGCTTAGAGTTTACTATCCCTTTCAGTTTTATTATTAAGAAAAAAAAAAAGAAAAAAGGAATGAAATACTACAGATGTCACAGTGATGGGCTCTACATAAACTAAATTCTCAGTGTAGTTGGGTAAATAGAGGAGATACAGAGTTAACTTTATATAAGCAGGTCACACTGATTTAAATACCTGGTATATTTTTCAACGTGACTTAGGAACCCAAATTACTCAATTTAAAAATCCTATTCTTTGTGCACCTGAGATCAGACATCACAATATTCGTAAGGATGAAATTATATTACCTACCTGTATTCTGCATTATGTAAGATAATTTTACATTTGACTACAAAAATTTGCACATCACAAGAAGTTTTATTGGCATATTTGCTTTATTGTTAACATGTGGCAAGTTAGCATTAGGTGGTGATTTACATTTATTAATTAAAACAGAACTGACACTTTAAACATAACATATGAAATAAGAGGCAAACAAACAGAGGAATTCTGTCAAAAAAACTTCACTGGATGGTCAAAAATAATTTATGTACTGAAGGGCAAGGCAAACATAATAAATGCAATGCTGAAAAGATTATTCACCTCCAACACATGAATGAACACGCCATTTAGAAACACAGAACATTAATAAATAAAGAAGTAAAACATATTAAATGTTATATGAAGGATGAACACCAAGAGTTAGAGCAATCAAATAAAATAGGTTTTGTAACAGTTGAAGCACACTCAGCACTTTACTGATCACACCCAAATCCATTAATGGTTCTGCCAGAAAACCTAATTGAAATATAGAACTATGGTAAACCATGCACTTCTGTTTAAAATGTGGGTTCAATTTTCAGCTATATTAAACTGAGTATTTGATTTGCTGACTCAAATGTTCAAATTGGGGAAATATAATTTCCCTACTAATTGTTTTTGTAAAGAACGAACACTTATTAAGACAAAATATGAAGAAATCGTTTCCTGGCAAGATGAAGTGGAATGGGACTAAATAAGGTTGTCCAGAAACATGTATTATTCTGGACTGACATAACACCAAAAAACCAAACCCAAAACAAAACAAAAAATGAACTAGTATGCAAAAGTAATCTCTTATACTGTGAATACTGGAACGAAAATATCAACCAAGTAACTACTGAATTCAACTAATGGAGTCTGTTACCTAACACTTCTTCCATCAACACAATTAGGTCACTCAAACCTCACTTTAGCAAGTTGGAAAAAAACCAACCAAGCCAACCAGCAACAAAACAATCACAAGTTGGAACAAGCTGTACTTGAAAGGCAATAAAACTATTTTCACCAGAGTCACTAAAACAAATTTTACCAAAGATGAAAATCTACCTTCTCATACAACCCATATAACTATTCATAGCTTAGTCAAACTGGATAGAAATGAAATTGGAAAAAGTGCTCTTACTAAACACAATTTTTTTCAGCCAAGATTAAAAACACTCATAACAGGCTTGTTCTTTGCAGATATACAAACTCTATGTGATGGAAACTAGCACTTCTTGTGACCTCTGTAATACATAGACAATACCACCTAATTTTATATGCAGACTATTTACATAGTCTGCATCAGTGTGCACACATCTTGCTTATTTAAAGTACTGCAGTCATACCTCCTTCCACTGACTCGGCAAGCAGGCATCACAGAAACGCTCTCCCTGCATTTCAGGCACCAGCTCCCAGCTGTGGTGGTGAGCTAGGAGCTAGTCCCTTGCAGATGACAGAGAAGTTCCATGGTGCATAAAGGCTGGGTCAGGTGTTACCATACAATCTGGAGTTCCCATCCTGAGCAGGCACAGGATGTGTGGCAGCACTGGAGCAGCCTCTGCTCTGGCACTGCAGGAGAGGCTCAGTGCCGGAGCACCATGGAGAGCTCCTCCTGCCTGACGCCCTCCCAGGCAGGGAACTCTCGGGGGGAGCTTTCCCACTCCCTCCAGGGAGTTCAAGGGCTCTTCCAGTCTCTTTGGCAAATCTGAAAAATTCTGCCTATATGTTCCTTTCATAGTTACAACCCGAAATGGGGGTGAAGCACCTCCCTGTGCCCACCTCCTTGCTGTGTAAGACTAATTATTGATACAAACACATATTCTAATTGCTATATTTAGAGATTCCAGTTCTGAAACTACCTAGGGTGGGCATCATGCATAAATATAAACCTGTGTAAGGTACATCATAAAGAGATAAAGCTTTATGCTATGCTGTTTTTACTACTGAAGCTAGCATTTTTCATAACTCCATTGCACTTCTATCAGTATAATTCTGATGATACTGCACTACTTCCTGGCACAGAGAGGTCCTTTGTATAAGAGAAGATCATAAAAGTAGAATGGGAATGCAAACTCCCTCAGGCCAAACATCAAAACCAGCCTCTTCATTGTTTCTTTAAATGGAATTTTACCTTCAACCTTCTCCCCCCTCCCCAACTTTCTTTAATGAACCAAACAACCTTAGTGAGAACATCAGGAAGATAAAATGGCAGACAGTAAATCTGTCAGAGGGTTATACATTGGTATAGAAATCATCACAACAATTGCATCACTAAATGTCACTAAAACCAGACAGTGCATAGTTCATGTTTTTTCCTCCCATGAAAACAAAGGCAAAAGTGTGTGGAGAAGACTAGGGCAAGAGGGTTTGGATGTAGACCACCAATAAATTATAATTGAGAACTTCCTGACACATGTAATACACTGAAGATTGAAAATTCAGTCCAACCAATAAATTTTTTTCACTTAAATATAAAAGAATTGTTTCCCACATTTAGTTCTTCAGGGACATCATGAAAACCAATTCACTATTTTGTAAAAACATCCACTGAGATGGAATTACAATGATCTGTGCTTGTGATGCCTTGAGTAATACAGGCTAGGATGTGTAATGTCACAGACTTTAGAAACCTATGTCATTCAGTTACAAAACCAGTTGACAAGCACAAAACATATTGGGTCTCTCAGAAATCTTACCATACAGCACCAAACTACAGTAAAAAAGAATTTCATTGTCTGCTTATACTTACTGTGGATTACAACATACACGCATTAGCCAGTGTTACTATCAATAGTCAATTATGTTTCATATGCTTTCTTTGTAGGGCCAAATTAAAAGATGAGTTTTAAAATTCTTTCTTTCCATTCAGGTTGATTCCCTATCAAATCCTTATGATAAATCACGTAACTGTAAATGAAGCAAATGATGTGGTACTCAAGTAATTTACTAAATGCTGCATTGAAAGCAAAGAAACTCACAAACAGCTCACAAAGCAGAAAATACAGTAACTGTACGAGTATTGATTTGAAATTAGGAAATCTGCCACCTACAATTCAAAGGAGAGTCAATATAGTTTTTCCTACAGTTACAATAATCCTGGAAAATCTGAAAGGTATTTAGTGCCATACTAAACATTCCCTTTGTAGAAAGCTTTTTTAATAAATGGAAAAATGCATTTTCCAGCAGAAACAACTGCAAATTCATCAGGTAATAGTAGATTCACTAACTGATCAAACCTATTCTGGACTGGTATCTTTGCTGGTGGACTCTCAGCTCACAATACTTCAGTGTGCAGACCTCCATGGCCCAAGCCCAGGGCAAGTTTTCCAAAGCAGGCTTATCTATGGAAAGAACTCAGAACTCCAGTTTTTTCAAACACAGACATGAAATGCACCCTCCCTAATATGGATCCTAGAATCTAAACTCCAAGAAAATAAACTGGCTAGGATTTATCAGCACTAACTATCATTACCACTCATCCATCATATCATGTCCAGTAGCCAGTTTACACCAGTTATGAAAAGCCTACACTGAATGAAGGATATTTGCTAAAGAAAAATTTTTTACAAAAAGTGCAAGACATTCACTGAACTAATTTTAAAGCATCAATAGCTTGTGGCCTGCAACATAACGACATCAAGTCTCTTAAATCACTCATTCTTTTAGACTGGTATTTGCTTTGAAGATGCTTTTCTTCAATCACACTTTCTTCCAAATTGGCCCCATTGAAAAATCACAATTTTTGAGAATGCAAGCAACGACTATAATGCTATCATGGAACACTACATTCTATTTTGTGTAAGTTGTAACAAAATTAAATAAATTGAAACTAATGGTGTTTGTGAGCTGAAAGTACCAGTTTCTGACCAAAAAAATGTATTTACTGTGAGAAAGGCACAGTTGTTTCAGATTGTTCTGTCACACATCATGAAAATGGTGCAAGTACTTCAAAGAAAAACTTCACAAAATAAACTACTAAATTAAGATACAAATTCAGTGATTTGGTTTGTGAAAGGTTTTATAAGTAAATGTGTGATTTACTAATTTACTGAGTAATTAGTAAAAAGCCCAACAACTTTTAAGTCTCTCTCGTCTTCCCAATGGATGAATGTGAAGTCTATTACTAACCTGAAGAGACTGCTGTTTTGAGACAGGGAAATAGAAAAAAAATCAGGAATTGACACATATGCCAGTGAAGCACAGTTACTCCCTTATGCATTCGTATGTGTAAGCTGTGCTATTTTCATAGGAATAAGAATTTAAAAAATTCACTACTTACGTCAAGATCTACTGCTCTAATAGCATTCATTTTTATAGAACTGTTTTTTTTGGTATTGAATCCATCTGTTTTCAAAATAAGAGTTCAACATTTAAGTAGGATAAGCATAGACTTCAACTTTCCTTGGATAAGTCTGAGGAAATGAGGGAAAAGAAAAAAAAATGAGCAGGGCCTTTGGAAAGAGGACAAAGACAAAACACAACACGTTTAGATATGCTAGTCATTGTGGAGCACAGGAGGAGGAAGACAAGTATTTTCAAACAAAAGGAACTTAATAAAATGAATAATAATAAAATTAATACCATATTTGTCCTTATAAATACATAAAAATATGAACACATTTTTACTGAAAAACAGAACATGGAAAGCCACAAAAAGAAAATCTTGCCTTTCTTCTTAGATACAAAGAGAATTCTCAGGTAGTCTTTCCATTTCAATTCTTTAAAAAATTCCTAGGAAGCAACTGGAAAGTCCAATTAGCATATTACTGTTGAAGAATTTAAAGATCCAAACCTTTTACACTTCTATTTGGGAATTTATAAGGAGTATATAAGGAGCTCATGTTGTTTTCACTTAGAATACAGTATTTAAGTTACTGTCACAGATGAAGCAAATGCCACCACAGAGAAACTTTTGAAGCCCAAGTTGTTCATGGCTAGTTCCCTATAGGTAAGTATTACCCTAAATAAGAGATTTTAAAAATCCTCTGCCTAGTAGGATTTAAAAAAAAAAAACCAGCATTGAACCTCTTCTGCTACCTAGGTTACTTAACGCATTTTTACCTTTATTTTAAATATTTTCAACAAAGAGTAAAGAGTATTTCCTTGAATGGCACAGTTTTAAGTAGATGCTATTTTTATATACAGTATATATCACTGTTTATAAATAATTGTGTAACCATAAGATTGCACTCAGAAAATTGTAAAACGATGTTCCAATGTTTGCAGCATAGAGTCTAACTGGATGGAGTGCTCAAGCTTTCCATGCAACAGTACATTGCAGATGTTCCAATTTCTTGTTTTCTTTCTGCTTTAAAGAATGTGTTCACACAACCATTCTTCGAATTCCACACTCACAGCAGAACTTTGCCCATTCCACTGGATACTTTGTTCCACATTCGTGGCAGAATTTGGATAACTGTAGAGGTGAAACTCCTTCGCTGCTTCTTGCACTTCCTCCATTGATTGAGGATGGGCAGTCTCCAATGTCACATCCAGTTTTCCCATCAGACCTGAAAATTCCCAGATGATGAATATTCTCTGTAAGTTAGTTCACTATAATTTAATGTAAAATTAGTCTAATCCTGTCAATGAATATAGTTGTTACTGTCCATTTCATGCCTGCACTTCCTATTTACAGTGGTATATCTTATACACAATGCCTCCCAGGGTCCCATATCTCCATACCCACCCTCCCTGCAAGAAAAAACACCAGAGTTCGAGGAGCAGGATCAAATATTTCATTGACTACTTAGATTAACTAGAGTGTTTGAAAACTTAAAACTTAGTTTGTGAAAAAAAGAAAGGCTAAACAAGCAATAAAATTTTCATCCTTTACCCTTTAAAAGGGCAAGACAATTTGTGTGCTTAGCATGCAGATTTCATTCAGTTTCTACTGAAATAATATTTGGTTATTTTTTTCAACAGCTCCCAAGCAGTATTTGACATTCCAACAGTTTTCTATGCACATCTCAGACAGCTGACAACAAAGGTGTGCTGTCAGATTATAAACAAAATATAATGAGCATAGATAATACTGATCATCTATTAACTAGAGAAGAATACATTCCCCAACTTCTTTAGTAGTAAGTAATCCCCTTTAATGAAGGCTCTATTAATGACAAAATCCTCAAAGTTAAAAGCTACCTTAAGTTATTGTCTGAATTGCTAGTTTTTCTTCTGTTTGATAAAGCACCCGTGCTCATGGCTCTTGCCACACTAGGAGGGGTTGTAGTCCGGGTTTTTGTTGCGCCTCTAAAATAGAAGAAATATCTGATGGCTTATACACACACTGAGAAATACATACAAAAATATGGATTTTCAAATTATATATACGTATACACACACACACACACAAAGTGCATCAATCTACACATTAGTTAACTGTAAGAAAAATAACTAATTTCCTACCAACAGCAGACAGAGGAGCTTAGGCATGAACTTACATGGTTTGAACTCTTATGACTTGAACCTTACAATGACAAGTTAAATGAAATAGCAAGCCCCTTCCTGTACATGTGTCTCTTCCTAACAGGTAGATCCTGCATTATTGGTTGTTCAGTACATTCTAATGTCTACCTTGACAATTCATAAGTCACTTTTTAGGACTGGCAGGTCTTTTAGGAAAATAGAGAGCAGATGACTGCAGGTTTCAATAGTTTAAGATCTGTAGAAAGGATACCATATTTTCAATACTTTGTGACCAATATGAAGTGAGTGAACACGACTTTTTTCTTCTTAGATAATGCTGTAAATCCTTTTTCTTCAAAGCGCAATTATACTCATGAATATAAACAGAAGGAGAAAAAAGAAAGTGCATCCAGCTGGGCTTTAGGACCTCAATTTTTTCTAAACTATCAGTGATCCTGAAGTTGGGGTCAATAGTATGACCATACAGATTATGGAAAATGCTTCCCTCAGGACTCATGAGTATTATGAGAAGCCAGTATACAATGATCAGCACATCCCAAACATTGAGAACATCTTGCTGCTGGCTTTGATGAATAGAGAAACTTCAGAATCCCCTGAAAAATCTGAGTAGCACTAAAAAAAATAAATTGGAAGGGGTATCGTTTTATCATCAATGATCAAGGACAGAAGTTTTCATCATTGCTCAAAATAATTACCATTTACTGGGATTTCTTCTTCTTTGGAGAATCTTCAGACTATGACATCAATGCATAACCAAGTTTTTCTGTTCTCATTTTTGAACACCAATGCATAAATTAAATTTAAGTTTGGACTTGCACAAGGATATAAAAAAAAAATAGTCACCAAGAGACCATTTGGTCCCTTCAGATAAACCTAACTGCTCCCTTAAGAAATAAAAACTATCTGGTCTTGATTTGGTTTTCAAACCACATTTAAAGAAATACATTCAACTCCAATAACCACAAATGTAACACTGACACAACTGAGGAATATGTAACTCTCGAATTATAGACATGCTGCATAAAACATTTCTCCCTTCATGTCATGCACATAGAATAAAGACAGCTTTTCAGCTCCTTCTGTCACTTCAACCAGTGGAAAAGTAATCAAATAATTAAGCAAAATGGTGGAAATCAGCAACTAAATTTAGGATTAAATAAACTGAAATTATATCTAACTAAAGTATTTAAGTTTAACAAGAATGCCTTCTACTTGCAACAGGTAGAGTGGAATGATCAAAGATTATGGTTACTGTTCTGCCCAGTGAACCTTCTCCATTAGTTTTCCTGTCTGCCCCCTCATTTTGCAAGGAGATTCTAAAGATGGACTTATATAAAAAAAATGCTATGCAGACCGAAAAGCACTACATCAGTTGTATCAGAATTAAAACTTACTGAAAGTTATGTCAACCTTTCAGAAGTTACAGAATTCTAGAATAAAAGTTCTAAATGTAATCTAAATTACTAAATTACTGTTATGATGTACAGATGCTAAATTCCCATCTTGTGCTATTTTCCCCATCTGGGACATTTGGTCATAATTGAGTAAAACTCAATAGAGCCCTACAGGAGAAAGAACATACCGGACTGTTACTTCCCCTGTTATGGAAGACAGAAAAGCATATAAAGAAAAATTCAGCTGTACACACAGAAACATTATGGGATCATCATGGATCAGAGATGATCAGGCAATAAAGCTAAGAATAAATTTGTGTATCAATTCCTGTTTGGACAGCTCCAGGTAATTAAAAAAACTTCAAAAATTATTACAAACTCGGTTTTCTCTGGATTTTCACCTTGAGACCAACATAGTACTTTTTCAAAACTAACAGCATTAATTTCTTAAATTGAAGTCTCTTCAGAGTATACTTTGAATCAGTTTTGAACATCATGTTAGGAGTCCTGGACATTTGAGATAAATTGACATGAAAACCAGACCACTATTCCTCCCTGCACTTCAATGGTATCATACACTCTGATCTCACCAAGTATTCTGAAAATTCACAAGGTGCTTTTTCAGAAAAAAAACAAAACACCGAAATTTCAGAGAAATCAGGCCACTGATTGAGCTGGGGAAGGGAAGAAATTGAAATACTGAAAAGTCACATTCAAAGTGCACAGTCCACCCTGTATATCAAAGGAGGCAAAGTCTCATGAACAGATAAAACATCACTCATTACAGATTTAACAAGACACCTTCATTACAAGATGTTTAAACACAGCTTTCTGCATAATTTCTGCACTCTCTTTCCACACCTAGTTTTCTAAAAATATATAAGAAATCTTGAATATATTTTCAGACCAGAAACTTCGCTTCCAGCCTTAACCATTCTGTGATTTCTGACATTTTTGATGAGTAAATCAACACAAGGAGTATGCTGCCACTGTCTCTACAACTTTATTCAGCCCAAATCTAGACACATATTTAATATCAGGTTTGGTGACAAATCTTAAAATTGCATCATTAAGTAGCAATCTGATCTCTAGAGACAGATGCCTTCCAACAAAGTCAGATATTTTTGGTTATTTCAACTTATGCCACCACAGCTTGGTTTATTCTGATCTGCCCCATCTCTGCCTTCTTTATATTCTTGTCCACTTCTGATTTTTTCCCTGTTTGGTTGGATTTTGTGTTTTGTTTTTGAAAAGCTGTATAAATCCCTGCTCTACATTGTATCACATGAAGTATGAATAGAGCCTGACAGCAGATCAGTCTGTGTACGAATACAAGCTGGAAGTCTTAAAATCTAGACATACTCTAAAGAAATTTTTATCCACTCTCTATTAAAAAAAAAAAAAAAAAAAAAGTTTGAAAGTGACTTCCCTTCCTAAAGCAGTTCATGTTGTACATCTAGCTGAATTACCACTGCTTGCAAAATAAAAATCTGAAAGTAATTAGTAAAAGAAGCTTATCTTTTTCTATGCAGGCATTCATGATTTGGTTAAATTCTATCTTAAAATATTGATACATAAATCCTGCTTCTTAGAGTGTTTTCAGATATTCTTGACAGCTGTCACTGTTACCCACAACAGCTCATAGTTCTGAGCAAAGTCATAAATAACTTTGTGCTGACTAATGGCGTATGTCCCAAAGTCCAGAAACCTCTGCCATAAACTGCAACCATCCACACTGCTATGCTGAATTTAAGAATTACTATTAGGAACTATTCACACTTGCTGAATGCTGTTGGCATGCAATATACTGAACAACCTACTGCAAGTAAGGCAGATTTAATTCTTGAACTCAGTAGACACTTGAGTAAGAACAACAGGGATTACACAAAGACAAGAAGAAGTGCCTATACTCTTAAAGAATTTTTCTCAAAAAGAAAAATCAAATCACTGCTTTATGGACAGGGCCTATTTTAAGCAATTGTAGTAACTAACTAAATTTTCAACATCTTAACATATTACAACATGAAAAACTGAGCTGATTTTTCATTGTTCACACGATTTGTAACTAACTAAACATGCAAAGGAGCAAGCAAAAACAAAGAAATTCTGTTTGTCTAGAAAGAGCTCCCATGCCTTTCATTGCTTTTGCTTCTTCAAAGCCCAAGTCAAATACTCTGTTCCTGTCTCAAGGATACTACAGCTTTGGTTACAGCATTAAGAGATTCAGACACATTTCTACTATGTAAAGCAAGACATTCCATGTACGTGCCACATAACTCATTACTTATCTTTTACAATATGAAAAATAAGTCTATTTGAATTTAGTATCTTCCAAAAGATAACAAAGGCTTAAATACAATTCAGTATCTATTTCCTTTTTAAAGATTAGGATAATTGGAATAAGCTTCCTTCCAAACTTAGATCTTATAAAGAATTCTGAATATCCAGAAATCTTTATATGAGGTAAGTTGGACTTAACCAAAGACTCTACCTTTCATTACAAAGTCTGCCTTCCTCATGTTTTTGGACCATCATAGCTACTTTACAGATGCAGGAGTTGGAGAAATATTTGACCTTAAGAGAATAAAATTACTTTATCAAAAACTAGAACAGTTATCAGGCTTAAATGCTTACTTCTGATTTGTGTCATGCAAATGAGTTTTATCTTGTGTTTAGCAAGGCACAAGTTCATTACTTTCAATCTGTAATCAAGATGCAAATTCATTACTTTTCATCTGTAATCAAGCAGTGACACAATAAATCGAATCTGAGGGAAACCTTCATCTTCCCTGTCCTGTGAAGCTGTTTACCTCACTCTGATACTAATTATATCACCCACTCTTCTGCCACAGCATGTATATGGAAGACAATACTGGGCAGCTGATGTTCATCAAGGGCACAGTTTTCTGCTTAGGAGAAACACTTTTGCAAAATAGATAAACCACGTGATTTGTAATACTTACTTCTTTACAGGCTCATTTGGCCTTTTGAGGGTACTGTCTGTTTTTGTATCAGTGTCATAAGACCTTTGCATATCTCTTCCAGTTGGCAGTGGTGGGCCTAACTTGTCCACCTTACTATTAAAATATATAAAGGAGTGCTCATAAGGACAGTGCTACACTGCTATTCAAGTCATGCAAAAAAGGAAATTAAATATACTCACAATTCATTTTATATTACCAAAGAAATCCCATTAACTTAAAAAAATACAAGTCAGACTTTAACTGTCCAGCAAACAAAAGGGTTTCTTCTTGCTTTGATGAAGACTGGATTTCATGGACATTGGATCAGGTTTCCAATACATTTTTTAAAATCCTTTTTCAAACAAAATACCAATGTCAGTTATCCTCACACTCTGCACAATGTATTCACATTTGGTCTCTTTTAAGAAAAGCTTTCATGATGTCATACATGTCTAGAAAAGGGGGCTCATAATTACAAATTATAATAAATTTAAACATTACAAAATAATAGACATATATGTACAACTCTACAATTGTCAAGAAGAAAATTCTTTCCTTTTTCTTTTTTTGCTTTTTTTTTAATTTGTAAAAGCAAAATAGAGGACAGCCTGAAAGAAAAAAAAGCTTTCTTTTAACAACAAAAACCTCATTTACAACAGACAGTAGTATATACACAGTCAATACTTTAATACTTTATGTTTTTAGTATTATGGATAACATTTTCAAACCAAAAATAATAAATCAAAACCAAAGTTTTAAAAGTAATTTTTTAAAAGGCAACCAACAAAATAATTAACAAAAAATCCCTCTCTAACATCTTTATAAGGAAAACTAGCTTTTCAGAAATCACAACTTAGATTAGAAAATCAGATCTTCAAGTTAAGTTCTGCACTTTTATCAATTTATCATCATAAAGTAAAACCTACAAATAGCCTCCCAAAGATCTAGTTCAAACTAATTAAATTCTGTTTGACCCAACAGAATACAATACAAATACCCAATACAAAATACTCTTTACATACTCCCAAGAAACTGAGAATCAAGACTGAGGTCTTTGACACTGTAAGACACGTACTCCAACCTAACACCATTTTCCTAGTTATTTTTAAAGTTTAACACATTATCAGTGTAATCTCTGAACTCCAGGCACATACAGTGCAGAACACCAAAGAAATATCCTAGAAGCCATCATAATAAATAAAATAAAGTCAAAATAAAGTACTACAGTATTCCTTCACACCTTAACAAAACCAAAAATCCAAAGCTGACAGCCCTTTCAAATTCTAATGAAAAAACCACGACCATGAGAATCATTTGAAATGCAAAGATCTCGAAGACAGCTACTTACATATCCTGACTTCATTGAACAAAGCCTGCAAGTTACAGTCTTCAGAAAAGGAACAAACTGTTTCAAAAAGATGTTTTTAAAGATTGCAAATACTTTATGGCAAATATGTAAGTGGAATTGAAAATTTACTGTTATTGATTTGGTGTGCTCTTCATATTGTATTTCAGCTGTAAGACAGCAGTGGATGTGTCACTAGCAAATATGATTCCCAGGAGGGAAACGTTAACATTATATGTTTTAATCCTAAAATAAAATATAAATTAAAAATTAATTTCTAAGATTCATTTCCCATATTAAAAATTATCATATAATTTACAAGTCCTATGAATAAAAGCAAACAAACATAATTGTTCACAAATAAAACATGTACAGAAAATTAATCTGTACACTCAAAACCTTGTCTGGCCACAAACAGTGGTGTCAGGTTCTGTTGGACAAAACTGTTTGCACATTGGTATGGAGTTCACCATTTGCTTACCCTTAGGTCAGGAAGAACCTACTCAATTTTTTCTCCTGAACATCTGCTGAACTTCTGACAGTTTACAATAATTGCCATACACCTTAAGAAATGTAAGACACTGCTAACATGTATACTGTTATAAAATACATATCAAACTTTGATTGATAACATGATATCAAATTATAAGCCTAGTGACAGATAACTTATATAGAATTAATTTTCCTTTTCTCAGGTCTTCAATATCAAAAAGACAAAAAAAAACTATTTTCACCCAAATAAATGAAGATTTTCCTGCTGACTTCAACAGGCACATGCTACTCCTGACTTGCTCTGTGTGACCCAGAAATGATGCAACACTTTCGTTCATACTGGAAGGACTGTCGGTCACTCTGTCCAGGCAGAAAATGAAAACTCACAGCAGGAGCCAGCTGACACATCCTGATCGACACGTACAAAGCAAGCCTCACTGGCACTAACACAGCTTATGTTGATGATACTGTGCTGTGCTCTCTCAGGAGTCCTTTCCTTGGGGAGCAGAACAGGAGAATTCGAATTTTAAAGAAAAGGACCCCGCACAGTAGAAATAGCTTTCAGTAAGTGAGCTCATAAAGCAGGGCTCCACCCGTGCCTATTCAGCGCCCAGGAGCGCGCTGGGATGCGGCACACGAGGCTGGAAGGAGGCGATTCCCAGCCGCCTCCCCCCGGAACGGCCCCGGGCCCGCCCCGGGCCGCGCTGCGCCAGCGCCACCTGCCGGGCAGCGGCTGGGCCCCACCGCTTCGCACGCACAATTCATCCTTGATACCGCACTGCAGAATGTAATTCCACTACTAAGCATCTCTGCTCTCACGATTCTGGAAAATCCAGAATCACAACAATCTAGGCAATGATGGAAGGTTACACATTGAAATTACAGTTTCCCTTAGTGCAAACTGCAAGAACTTGTTCCTTACAGCAAAACCTGGAATTTAACCTGGTCAAAATAATGTGTGTAGGCTCTTTAATATTTGTCAAGGAGAAAAGATAAAGTGATTGCTTAACACTCCATTTAAAAGATTGCCCTTAAAACTAAAAACTACCCCCACACAACACTGCTCAGCAATTTGTTTCACTAACAACTAAGAAGAGCATAACATCTTATCTTCCAGCATAAGCTCTGTCTGACTTTGGTATAACACAATCCCAGATCTCACACTGAGGCTTGTCATTCTACTGGTTAAATCGTAAATGTAGTAAAATAAATAAATCTTGTTTAATCCTACTGAACGGTAATGCTCAAAAGTTTTTCTATTTTAGAAAGTAATTCCAGCTGCATTTATCTATAGCCTAAATTATAAGATGTTTTAATCTTTAAAATCTGTCACATCAGTATTATTTTCACTGTCATGTAGGACATTGACTGTTAGTGTCTCAGTCCCTGCTCTGGTATCATTTTGTAGGTACTTCAACAGAATCCAATGTATTTCCCTCTCATGCCCAATACTAAGGCAGAAGTTGAGATGATTAAGGACAAAGTTGTCCACAGCGATCAATCTGAGTATCTTAACTTTTCCATGATGTAACTGGCTCCTACACCTTGTTGCTTCAATATAACTTCAGACAAATTTGTCACCAGAAGTGAATGCAATTAAGCTAAAAATAGAAATGCCAGGTCATGGATACAACACTTAGGAAGGAGGCACATTTAACAGCCACCTGTGGAAGACTGGTTAGTATCAGCAGCAAATACCATAAGGACTAGTTGGAAAACAGAAGAGAACAAGTTTTTTTAGAGCAATGAGGACTGCAGGCAGAAACACACTCATCGCACCCATACTCCTAAAACCTGGAAATTGTGCAAGCAGTTGAGGTTGTAAGCCAAGCTAACATTTAGTGCCTTTCAGCAGAGATCATTATCTGAGAGCTGTGCCAACCAGAAGCCATTTATGTGTGCTTAGCAGAATGCATAAACAGAGAGAACCTGAGCACACACCTCCCCAACTGCTATTTGGCTTCATCATGTTACAGTTCCTTCAACAAGCAACAGAGGAGAAAACGGAATACTACTGAAAACAAAGTACTGCAAGCAACTGTGGAAAATAGCCAGACTTATTATGTCAAGACACAGAGATGCTGTGAGTTTGTGGAGAATTCATGAAGCTGCTTCAGCAAAAATGCAGCTAAGCCACTTGCTTGTCTTGCACTAGGAACAAGACTTAACAACTGATTGATGCCTGGGGTGAGGCACAGGTCTCACAGCCCAGAGGTGTCTCAGTGAAGAACACGAGTGCACTCAGGCCTCGGTACCAGTCCCATTCTCCCTTATCCATGCACAACCAGCCTCTGTTACAAATCTGTTCCTCTGGGAAGATAACGAGGTGAGGTTGTAATGTGCTGACAGGAGTAATGTCAGGTAACCTTCAGTGCTGCCTCACCTGGGTGGAGGATGATAC
Organism: Oenanthe melanoleuca; assembly: GCF_029582105.1. NCBI lineage: Eukaryota > Metazoa > Chordata > Aves > Passeriformes > Muscicapidae > Oenanthe > Oenanthe melanoleuca. The sequence continues at coordinate 29,210,162 of NC_079335.1, forward strand.
TGGATTATTAGGGATCTGTGTGCCTTTGTTGCAACCAATTCAGCTAAAGGTATCCAAAGATAATTAATATATTGAAAAATTCACCCACCAGTATAAAAATTGTAAAAAAGCTGCTTCTTCACCAATTAGGACTGCAGCAACTAGTAACCAGTTATATCTGATTACAGCCATACTTCCACCTTTCCAAAAAATCTAAAATTGGTATTTGAAATTCTCCATTTTTAGAGTATGAGAACATGACCTTACTTCATAGAAAATGGGCTTGCTCCTCTCTCCCCTCCCCACAGCAGGGATGACTCTAGTAAGATTTGCACCTCTGGCTGCATCAAGAGTATAGCTGGGAACAGTTATACACAGCACTGTAGATCTACTGCATCTATCACTAGCAATCTAACAAGAGTCAACGATCTCCTGCTTCAATAAACTGCAATATAAACAAATAAACAAATAAACTCAATTATTTGTGAATCTGGAACTGTAAAAGATCTCATTGAACATATCCAGCCATAGTGCCTAACTGGTTAAAATCAGAAATTAAGCCAAGCTGCACCCAGCCCCTCTGATCTCTGAGGAATAGCTGGAACACAAGCAGGTTTATTTTCTACCAAATTTATTGCACTTATTGCAATGGCAACTGACTGGTAAAATTAAATAGAACTTCCTTGTTAACAAGGAAAATTGCTGCATCGTCATAGACAAATACAGAGCTCAATTAAGAACTTTCAACAGGAAAAAACCTTTCCCAGACAGCTGGGTTACACTACTGGACTTGGAAACATGCCTTCAAATTATCTCAACTGACTTTTTTACTGTGATTTGCAGACCTGCTTGTTTGCCATTCATCAGTAGGTGTTAATTCAACTTCTAAAAATGGAGATATAAAGAAAATTAGTGAATAAGGGACTGGGATTTTTTGACAGTCACAGCATAGATGCCTACAAATTGTAGTGAAGCTTACCAAAGACTAGTGAGACACCAGGGGAGCGGGGAAACAAAAAAATCTGTCAGCTTCATGGGCTCTGCATGTGACCTGTGTCTGAAACAGTTACCATGAACAGATAGAGCAAGCAGGGACAGAACTGAGTCATGGTGCTACATGGCATTAGGAGGGAAGCATGACGAAGCTGTAATTCATATTCATGCATAACCTGTAAAATTTAAGAGTGATAAACTAAAAATCCCTGTTTCTGTGCAATTGCTCTCCAGCCCCATGAGTTTTCAAAATGTCCTTTTTGGTCCTCATGAACTTAAGACATTGGGTTTTTAAGACATTATACAATCTTCACCAATGGGAAACTCATTTTTATAGGAATAAATCTTTTTCAATCACCAATTTTATAATTGCAATCACTTCCTTTAATGTCTTGTGTTCTCAGTGCTTTGTGCTCCTCAAACTTCTGTAGAATTGCACTACTTCAATCCCTTCCACAGATTTCTCTATGAGATTCTGTGAAATGTCTCCACAAACCCCTCCAGCAAAGCATGAGTCACAGATCTGATCACACCAGTATTTCCACTGAACTCTAACAATCTTCATGTAGCACTCCTTGCTGTTGTAAGTGCACTGGTTTTGTCTTATTTGTGCTCATTCGTTGCCTTTTAAGATGTGAAACGGAAGAGAGAAAACCTCCCTTCTTTTGTGATAAGAGAGATCCTGTCACAATTGCCTTGTAATCTATGGCACAAGCCTCTCTCTTCTATTTCCATGAAGCATAGGAAATTATGCCTAAAGTTTTCTGCTTTTTTAAGATCCTTCACTTTTACCAAGAAAGAATCCATTACTCCAACCACTTCTGCCTATTCTGTAATTTTTAATATACTTTATTTTTTATCTCTTGAACTCCTTTGTTGTTAAATCAACGTTTGATAAAACCTTTGCCTTCTCCAATGTTCCTTAAACAGTTGCTATATTTACAGATAAAGGATAAATGTACAGATAAAGCATAAATGCAAAACACTGTACTTCTGAAACTCATAGGAAAAAAATAAAAAGTGAAACGAACCACAGAGACTTCTAGAACTAGAACAACATAAATATTAAATAAAGCACAAACATTGACAACATTAGATGGAACTCACCCTGCTTGTGGGCTCCCCATTCCCAGCGAGTTTTTATGAGCTGGGGATAACGTTTGAATTTTGTTCCCACCGGATCCAGAAGAAGACAGTGCTTTACCCGAAGAGGCACCTTGCAGTTGAAAAGCAAGCATGGAAATATAAGAAAAGGTAAGATTTTGCTGCTGAAATGATACAATTTATTTTAAAAAAATTAATTGCAAAATTCAAAATAAGAGTCTTAGAAATACAGAGATATGAGCCAGTATCAAGATAAAGAAAAGGAAAATAAGTTTTAAAAAATGTATAGAAAATATGTAATCTAGACACAGTATTTTATTCTAAGAAAACATACTGTATCTCAATTACTTTGCTCAGAAAAAAAGGGAAAGTCAATATACGAACAGAACGTTTGATATCTGATATATCTGAAACCCAAATTAGACCACTATTTGCATAATTACAATATACATGCCTTGACTGTGTATTTTCACCAGACAAATATTCAGCAGACAAATTAGTTACAGAATTAAGCATTAGATAAATTTCACGTGAGAGATCAGTATTCAATACAATCATGCATCACTACACTGAATGAGTTCTCATATTCAATTTAGAAAAAAAATTTGACCTGATATATAAACCAGAATCCTAAGTGCTCAAGAGTCTTTTTAGATAGATGGCAATCAATGCCCCTTCCAAGTTTATTTTCAGTGAGATTTTACAAATCAAATAAAAAATTAATTTTTACTGCATAGTTTGAGAACTACTATTAAAAAAGGATATGGAAAAACTAGTAACATTCATTTCATACCTACAACAGCTTTGCTAACACCACTTGGCTGCGGTAAGCGTGATGATGGCGATGGTGTTGATCCTACAGAAGGCATCTTCTTAACTGGAGCAGGTTTGTACTGTAACAAAATACAACCTAGAAATTTAAGCAATTAAATCAAGCTATCTATATAACACAACAGGTAGCTCTTTCAGGTACTGTGGAAGAACATGATGATTTCCTACTAGGTAACCTGTTTCTGCTATGGGAACACGCAAATGGTTTCTGATAGTCGGTTTTCTAATACTTACAGATGATACTAGCAGGAAACATTCTCTAACTTAGTGGCTTTATTGTTCAATTGTATTTCTTTTTTCCTTTTCTACAGCTTTTATCAGCTTTTTCCATAGCTGGAATAAAACTAAAGTTAAGATTGAAAGTATCATCTCATTACCAATTAATTTAAAAGAGATTACTCAAAGGTAGAATTATTTTTGTCTTTCAAATCCAAATCTTACTTTCACCTGTGTGGTCTGAACCAGTCCCAGCACTAATGCAAAATATTGCTGCCAGTTGTCCAGTAGTCAGGTACCTTTGTTTGCCCCTTAAGCAAGTCTTTAATTGGATTTAGAAACTACCACAACAGAAATTAAACTTCCTTTCCAAAAACTGCATCTCTATTTCCACCTGCTATCTTTACCTGTCATTTGCAGGTTTCTCAATTACATGACTAGTAGACATTATATGACTACTTTTGGCTTTGCAACTACTGCCATCTGACATATGGATCTCTGCAGTTTAAGAAAGCAAAAGCCTTATCCATGCTTAGTGTCACTGTTTCAGTCAGTGCAAATAATAAAATTACAGAATAAAAGTTAATTCTTTTTAAAAGCAACACACTATTTAACAAGCTTGATTTGATGCTGAATGCAAGTTACAAGATAAGAAAAAGTGTTAAAGCTCACCTGTGTTCGAGTAGGAAGCTTCCCTTTGGTATCAGCTGCCAATTTCCCCTTATTAGTAATACGTGCAGCTTGCTCCTTACAGAAATTGATGTGCCTGTCAGCTGCATTTTCATTAAATCTCCTCTGACAGTATGGACACTGAATGTAATCTTAAAAACATAAAAATCTAATATTATTTATCTGTTTTAAAAATGCGTGTTTTAAAGTCTCTTAAAGACCAGCCTCTTCTCCAAGGGAAATTCTGGGTTCTTGAATCTGAAAACAAATACAAATTGCTAGGTAAAAGCACTTTCTCATTTGATGAATACGAGTAGCTGAGGATTAGAAATAACTTAAGCAAAATCAGAAACATTTTAAGAGATGTTATTCTGCAGAGAAGGTAGCCAAAGAAGTACAAGGATTTGGCAGAGAGATCAGCTGGAATAAGTGGAGAAGCTGCTAAACAAATAATCAATCAATAATTTCTGAAAAAATCACAAACAGTTCAGTTTGTTCAAGATATGGGAATACATTAAAACCTTTCCCACACAAACAGCAAAAGACAACAAATCTGTTTCCTCTGACAATTTTGAAAGAACTGAGAAATACTAACTGCAAATCCGGAAGTGATCATCATTAAAAAAAAATCAGAAGAAAAACAGCCAAAATGAGGAGCTTTCTTTTTGCAAAAGAAAATAACGGTGGCCATGTTACCTCTGCAAGATTAATTTAGTCACACTGCAAACAGTATTACATACAGGAAATATTACTCTCATTGGGTAAAAAAAAAAACAAAACAAACAGAAAGGGCTACATAAATGCTTAAAATATTAAAAGAGACATCATCTGTATGATGGAAATACACACCTTAAAATACAGCACCCTTGGGAAAGTATATATTTGGATTGCAGTTTCAGACAACTGGGTATTTCAGTGTCCAGAGATATTAATGCTGTATGCCCCAGATTACAGCATTCAAAACCATGTAAGCATCAACTTAAAAAAAGCTTGACATCAGCAAAGCAGGTTAAATTAGTGTATTTCCAGGTCATTTTAGATATGTATTGAAGAAAACGAGATTAAGTTCAACAGTCACTGCCTCCCATATTACAATTAGATATTATAAAATCTAAAATAAGTTTTGGATTACATGTTACTAGTCCAAATGCAATCTGGTTTTAATACTTGTTCTTTTAAATATTTATAAACAGTCTTGAGTAAGTTAAATGATGTAATGGCCACAAAACCATGAACTGTGACCCAAGAAGAGTGAGCTAAGGGCAGAAGAACACAGAGAACTTGACAGCATGGGAATCTCATGGGGTAACGACAACAATTTTCTATTCATTTACTTTACATATGCTCTGCTACTGTCAGAACACTCAACTACGCTTTAAGAGACAAAAAATCAGAAACAGAATTGTAATAGCTAAGTAGTCAAACCAGAATTATTCCAAAGAAAGTAAAAAAAAATAGTTAATAAAGCAGCAGTGAAAACTCTTAGATAATATGCCATTTCTGGCTGGTGCAGAGCTCAGCTTGCACAGAAAACTTTCAAAGCCACAGATGTATCAGACTAGAGAGGATGAATGTATCCTCTTAAGAATCAGGAATTGTATCTTCACCCTTTTGTAAAACACATACTACAAGTCAGACACTTGGCTATCTGAAAGTACTGCTCATACTGTCCAGAAGAACTTCTAGGATGCAATGTAAGTTTTATAAAACAAAAATTAAAATAAGAGGGCAGTACACACATGCAGTCATGCTCAAGGTGACTTAAGGTCCTTCTTAACCTGAGACTATTCTGCACTTCCTCAGAAAAAGTGGAAGAGGAGATGGAAGAAGCAGCAATACTGGTTAATTGCCAGATCAGAGCAGTCAAGTAGAAAATATGAATATTCTTTCCATCAAAAGGAAAAAGACTTGTGTGCCCAAGACAGAGCTGAGTTGGTACATTCAAAATCTTCCCACTCTCCTACATGAGAGGTGGAAAAGGAGCATCACTAGCTGCTCCTGCTCTATTTGTAAGAAGAATATCCACTGATCATTTTGTGCATGGTGCCTTCATTCCTGGTTTCCTCTTCCTAAGTCTTACTCATTGCAGCAGGATGAAGCCAGGACACTAATAAAAACTACAACTAGATAGATTATAGATATGCTATATAGATTATTAATGATTCTTTCCATGATCAAGCCTTATGATTCTTATCCACAGCATCTGCTATTGGCTTTAAGATGGCTTTTCAAGACTGTAAGTACAGAATGCTGAATAATACAGCCTCTTAGAGTGAATGCATAATTACAATCCTAACAGTGAACTAACATATGTCCTGCAAAGTAACAGGGTAGGGAACACTTCACATCCTCACTAGACCAGGCAGGCAGAAGTAAGCATGTTTTCTCCCAACCTTTCTGAAAACAGCCATTCAGCTAATCAAATGGTTTGGCTCTTAGGACAAGAGGAAGAGATATATTCTTCAAACTATTATCATATACCAGAAGTTAAATGAAAAGTGTGTTTCCTTCTCATTCACACCAGACTGCTTGAACACTTTACCCAGTCTCAGTTCAAAGGTATCCAAGGACTGTCATGCCCTTGCTAACATGAGCTCCACACATCTCACATACCCAAAACACAAGCACCCCCACAACATGAGACATCAAGACATGCACTGCATACATGAAACTAAACATTAATTCAGCAAGAAATGGGAGAGATTACAATTGAAGAACACAAAAGTGCATTCCCACAATGTAAATATGTTGTGGGTGTCAGCAGTCTGCTATTTCTGAGCAGTTCCACTGTTGTGAGCACAAACAAGGTATTGAAACAGTTTGTCCAGCCTGTGGTTTACGAGGCAGTAGCAAGCTGCAAATTGGCCTCAGCTATCTTTCCACACATTAAAAACACACATTAAAAGTTATGGGCTTTGAAAGTTCCACAGTATGTGAGCCAGCCAGACCCTAAGTCACAACCCAGCATCTGCACAGGGATAACAAGACATCTTCAGGAACTCGTGAATGCTGTATTCCAACAAATTCCTTTTCCATTCAATTTTCTACACATTAACTTAAAGAAAAGTTCTCTAAGGAACTTGGCTATTTTACATACCAGGGTCATATGATGGTGGAGGTGGTGGAGGGAGTTTTCCACCATCTTTAAGATTAAGTCCTTTGGCTGCTCGTATAGTTGCTATGAATTCCTCATGCTTTCGTCTCCAGTTAGAAGGTTTTTTGGGTGGTTCTGGCTAAGAGGCAAAAAAGAAAGCTTTGTACATTTGAAGTACTTGAAGCTAAGTATGCACCCTATTTTAGTACATAACACCATAGTTAGATTTCTCCCAAATCTTAGTTGATTGAACTAACATGAACTGTCAGAATATATGTCTTATTAAAATGCATATACAGTATGCCTAAAATGTTCATATTCTGAGTAAATTATAACATACCCGTGGCTTAAGGGGTTTTACTGTGGGAATGTCAGTTCCTTCTGCTCTCTGTCGGCTGGAATCAAATGTCTTCCTTTTCTTGGAAGAAGTTTTTTGGCAAATGGGTCCATGCTTTTTCTATAAGCAGAAGCAAAATAAAAGGAGAACACAGAACTTAGTTTTGCAAACAGAACTTATTAACACATTATTTCCCTCTTTTTTGATATAAAAATTAGCAAAAAAAAGTTCCAACTCTTGATGAATAAGCTCATACTGTTTTCACTCAAACATTTATGCCAGCCACTACCTTTAAAACAGAACTACAGGAATTCATAGATGTGTATACAGAGTCAAAAAACCACAGGTGATAATGAATAAGAAAAGCAGAAGGCATTTATTTTTACTCCTTGCACATAAAAAATTGATACTAGGTAGGGAGTTTTGCATTGAGTGGCAAAACAAATCAAAGGTGTCTGAAATTCATATTCACATTTAAGGACAGACTGATTTCTATTAACAATGGAGAAGAGAGTTTTGGAGATGGCTAACAAAACACTTCATTTACTGAGACCTAAAACTGCAGAACATAAGGATTGATTCTGCAACCCTAGAAAAGATGCTTTTAGAGGCATGTATTTCAGAAATTGATGGGATATTAAAATAAAATTAAACCCCTTCTAAGGAGTTTCAAAACTGAGACAGCACGAATCAGTAATTACTTGAGGGGCAAAAAAAAAAAGCCAACACCAAAACCCCTACCAAAACAAAGCACTTAGATCTATTTTATTTAGCTATATTGAGCACTGCTTAAATTTTATATCAGCTTATCAAATCTAAAAGCCAGCAGTGCTCACACCACTTACCAGAGCTGCTGGAAAGAAAGTTCTTCCACAAATCTTACATGGCAACAGATCTCCAGTTTGCACTGTAACCTCACCTTAAAAAAAACCAACAGACTTCTTTAAGAAAATTTGATTAAATTAATGACAAAACATTATTTCAAAAATGCTAACCTCGTATACACTTAGCCATAACAATAGTTGTTACTGTAAAAGTATACATCCTTTGACTTGTGCAGAGTCATCCTTTGCAAACTCACTTCTGCTAAAGAGTTCAACTTCTTTTTATGATGTCATTCTGATATAACCCTCAGCTTTGCAGAAACAAGTGAGAGAGGCATTTCCCAAAAATATGAAGTGACACTGTTTGTGTCTTCAATAAATTAGTTGAAATAAATCAAAATTAATGATCTTGACATAAGGTACACAATATATGACCAAGAATTTGGCTGAGAATTCTTTCAAATACCTGCCATAGTAAAATAAGCTACATGTCCCACAGTTTTCTTCTGTGTTCCCTGAACTCTAGAATTTGAGCTGGTGTTTAAATTACACATTAAAAGAAGCAGACTTGATAGCTGCTCACCTGAACGAGCAGTATTTACATAGGACATACCAAAGCACAAGGAATGCCAATTACCACTTAGTGCAGCTACAGTTACAGAGATTCATTTCCTTACAGCACTCCCACCCTCTCCTGGTGCTGGCAGGTAATCACATCTGCCTAGAGCTATTTCTACTGCCAACAACTCCTGGATAACAGAAATCACTGACCCAAAGCACATAAGGAAATTATTTTTAAAAAAATGAAAGTTCATGAAGTTTTGTTGAAAATGGGATGCCAAGTGACCTTTATATTTGCACACTTGCCCTTTCAGCTTCTTAATTCCTCTGTGATGTTCCTCACTTTGGAAGTTAAAAAAAAAAAAAAAAAAACAATAAAAAAACAACCAAAATCAAACAAATCAAAACCACAAAGCCATAACATTTCTTTCTAGGAGTCCAGGAGTTTTCCCTTACAGAAGGGTTAGCAATGTTATCCACATGAAATCTGGTAACATGAGATACAGAAATAAAATCGTGAAAGTTGCAATTGAGTTCATTTTGGCTTTGTTTTGTTTATTTTTTATTAAGACATTCATGTATGATATCTATTGCAATGTTTTTCCTGAAAGAAAGTTAACCAAAATGGTTTTTAATTTGGGATGCACTGTGGGGAGGAGGTTAAAAAAAAAAAAAAAAAGGAACATTCAATCAGGAAACAGAATGAGGATATACTTGATAAATTAGTCTGAGAATAGAAATTGGTAGTAAAATAGTGTTATGGCTGTAAATTTAGCACAATGCACAATTTCTTTTTAAAATTATTTCTGGTATATAGCCACAGAAAACCCAAGATCCAAAAGCTACACTTCTTTTCCTTTTTACCAACTTTAAAAACACTAATCACCAGCACTTTAGATGCTTGTATTAAACACGAATAAATATAGTATACTTGGAATGAAATAATTATTACTGCTTATCTAATCAAAACACATCTGGAGAAAAGATAAATACTATCAAAACTGTTATGTGAATACCACAGAAGTGGTATTTCGGTACAAGTGATGCCAGAACTATGATCCAGAGCTTTATATCCTTTATTCTACTGCCTCCCTGAGACCAAGTCTCAGATAAAAACACAGTGCACAACCTAGTATGATGCTGGGTATCTGACTTAACCAGACTGGAAGCTTATTAGCAGGACTACAATAATCTTATCGTTCATATTTGTAAACTGCCCCCTTCAGGGCTCCTCCTCTCTAGCTACTTCCAAATCACTGGGTGTGTATCTACTCAAGTTATTGCACACATTCCTTCTGAGTATGGTTACAGTCTAGTTGCCTATACTTCCTGATGTCAAAGTTAAGAGTTTAGCTGTAGAGTCTGGGTGGACCACTAAATACTGTACAGCTGTCCAGTCTCCAGATGTATCATGGTGCTTTCAATATTACAAATAAGTTTAGGCTTCCTCGAAACCTAGATTTCAAGGGAAACTCTTCTTTCTTTCCTCTCATATTTAGATACCACAACTGATTTACAGCAGAAAGGGCAAACTGCCAGTTCTCTGTTTATCTTTCTCAGTACAATGTGTGAACCCATCAATACATATAAGCTTGATCTGACAGAATCACAGCCATAGCATTTATTCTTGCTGTCATGTTTACAGATAAAGCAGTTGTGTAAATAAACTTTACACCTAGAGGGAGCAGAAGCCTCCAGTATTGCTGAATAACTGAAGTTTTGTTAGACTTTTCTCTTTTGGAGAGCTCTATATGCCCAATTACGAGGCTGCATTTAGATACAAATTGCAGAAACAGGACTGCACTTTGTAACAGTATTTCATCATGTTGTAAAATCTGACTGACTTCAAAACCTTTTATATATCTACAGAAGTGACAGTACTAAACTATTTAGGCCAGACAACTGTGATAATCAGAATCATCAAGCCTCTCTGAATTCAAACATGCAGAAACACTCTGGTACAATTCCCTGCCTTGGGATTAGGTACCTATTTGAAGCCAGCAAGTAATATGCAAGTGTTGAAAATTAACACTTGAAGAGCACTTGCCAAATTCTTCTGCAAAACTGTATTTATTGCTTTTAGCATAACTCCATTCTCATCTCCAAAAACAAGGCATTTGTCACTTAAGATTTCCACATATTTATGGCACAATAAAAAAATGCTGTTCATTCCCCACATTAGTTAGAATCTGTATCATAAAGCCACAGATTCTGGTTCTTTGAGGACTGCTCAATCTCTAACATATGTCCAGTAATCAATAATAACTGGGTTCTATTTTTTTGACACTACATACTAATTAACTAACTACACAACACACCAACCAACCATACCCCAGCCAACAGCAAATACTACAAGAAAGAGCCTAAAAATTATACCAATGCAGTGACACAGGTAGGGAACACTTCACAGAATCATAGAATGGTTTGGGTTGGAAGGGGACCTTGAAGATCATCTAGTTCCAACCACCCCTCCTGTGGGTAGGAACACTTTCAACTAGACCAGGTTGCACAGACTTTGAACATTTCTTTAGAGCATTAACTTTCTAATTTACAGCATTAATTCTTTTAAAAGCAGTTTTGAAGATAATTAAATAACACTATGAAAATATGAATGTACCAAAGTAGGAAAAAAGTATCCCAATAACGATTGAAGTTTTGCAAATTTGCACTATTTTGCAAAAAGGAATTCCAAAATGAAAATGCAAGTAAGGTGAATACACTTATTCTAATTCTCAACAGGCAGTACTTGCCATATTTCAGTCAAGTCTGCTTGAAAAATGATGATGTGCATGTTTTATCCCACCAAGCACATCCCTTCTCCCTGTGCTATTCTGCAGCTTGCAGGAAAGGGACAAAGGAAGAGGAAATCAGAGCAAGCTCTGCCTCTTAGTATTCAACCATTCACATACTTTGAAATTTTAAGTTTTCACAACTGTCTAACAAACAACAGATTAATCTACTTTTATCTATCTATTTTCAATTTTATAGGAAAGCCTTGTGAATTCTCCTGTATTGACAATCTTGTATAGACCTGTCACTTCTGCTTCCAAAAGATAACACAAAGCATTGTAGCATCCATTCTGTCTAGCTGAAAAGACTTTCATAGTACCTCTGCACATTTTTATACCAGCTTTTCAGCCTGACAATGAAAATGCATTATATTTGTCAAAAACCCTGTTATTGCACTGAACATGAATGAGACTGATGATGGAGAATTTCGTTTGGATTCCTTGAAAATAACACATCAAGGTGAGACCCACTGCCTCAAAATGACAGGCTGGAGGAGGATTCTATATAGATTTTTCTGGTGACTGAGAAATGAATTCCATGCAGTCAAGAATGACTGTAAAAGCAGCACACACAACTCATATCACTCCCCTTTACTACAACTGTCTGTCCTTTGCTTTCTTCTTCATATGAGGCATACCTTTTAATGTGAAAATGTGCCAGTCACATTACACATCCTTAAAAATAACCAGCTCTCTCTACGGCCATATGTCATGGGACTTTTGCAAGCAGACCCCTAAAGTCAGATAGCCTGCTCTCCTGAACTCTGGGGTTGAGGTTCTGCTATTTACTCAGCTCCCTCCTCTCAGGACCCTGAATTCAACCATCCTACAGTCACTGGAGGAAAGGCTGCCCCAACGTTTATATCTCACATGCCTTGCATATGAAGTACTGCAGGACTGCCTCCCCTTGTCATCTCCTTGATCACCTGGGTCAGGAATTTGTCATCAGTGCATACCAGAAGCCTCCTAGCTGCTTGCACCTTGCTGATTTGTCCCACCAGCAGATTAAAGTCTCTTCAGAGGTTCAAGTCTTTCACGAGGACCAAGACATATGAATACATAAAACCTTCCCATTATGAGGGAGACCTCATATTTTTCCTGATAAGTGGCTCTTAGAAGACAGCCACAACAGCTTTTCCCACACTGGTCTGCCTGCTAACCCTGATTCATACACCCCTAAGTGGTTCTACAGCAAAGCTCCGTTGCATTCTCACTGCTCTCCCACATAAAGGGCACCTTCCCCCCTTGCTGTCCAGCTGGTTCTTCCTGAAGAGCCTGTACTCATCCACCACTGCACTGCAGTCCTGTGAGCTGTCCTACCACCTACACATGATCCCAACTAGATCCCAGCCCTGCAACGGAGTGCAGACCTCCAATTCCTCCCATTTGTTCCCATACTGAGTGTTAACGTACAGGCATTCTAGAGAGTCACTCAGTCGTGACAGTCATCCAGGAAAATCTATTAAACTTTCCCCTGCAAAGCCTATGGAAATGCAACTAAAGCAAAGGCAAACAAGCAGCACTGTTTGATTGATCTGAATTCCAGATCCATCATCTGGCCTTCTATTAACAAGCTTTAAGACCAACAAGAAGCACTAGAAAGCATGTGACCTGCAAAACGATGTAAATGTTACACAGCTCTGCTATGGAATCATAAGCACACTTTTCTTCTGTATTAGGCTGCAGGCACTATGATGACTGTGAGGGCAGTCAGGCAAAGCCTTCCCTTCTCATACCAGCCTTAAACCAAGACTGTTTTGCAATAGTGATCCCCAAAGCCCAAATCTGGGCTTATGCACTCTACAACACAGGTGTAATTGCACAGAGCAATCCTTACCTAAGTCTGCTTGCTTATCAGAACTTTAACTGGCAAAAAATAATGTGTTAAACCTGATAATAAACTTAATTTATAATATATTGATTCCTAGTTTGCCGCTCCCTCAGGATTTCTTTAGAAAGTAAGCCCATTCCTCAGCTGTTCCAGTCAAGTACTTACCATGTTCCTGAAACGCAACACCTGCTTTTGATGACAACTACATCGTGTTGCATGCAGGTAAAACACGTCCATCTCTCCACTATATTCAACCAAGTGAAGTCAATTAGTAAATCAATCTAGCTTCTGCAATTTAAGTTAAAAATGCAAGAAATCTAAAAAAACTAGAGAAAACGGTATAAAATCTATTAGGTCTAAGACACTGAAGAAACTAATCTGAAACATTCAAATTCCTGTCTACTTCCTCTCCTTTAAAGGTGAAACATATTCTGGCCATGCACTTCCCCATATCATATCAGCCTAAACTCAGCTTTCGGCATTTTTCCCTAAGTAAAATAACCATTAATTTAAAAAAAAATAAAAACATGATGGCTTTAAAAAGAGTAAATACATTGACCAATTATAGAGTGTTAAATGTTAAATTCACATCACTTAACAGAGGTGCAAGTATGCCCAGTGAAGCACCAGTTCAGTGCAAAGACACATTTATCATTGTGTTTTAATGGCTACCAGAGACAAATAACATTAAAAATTATATACATTAATATTAGTTTTATATTTCAATCTTTAATAGTTTCCAAGTTGCTGATTTAAGAACAGTGTCCAATAAAAAGAATTCTTTCTTCTGTTGGACAAAAGATACACCCATTAAAAAAAAATAAAAGCTGAAGTCAAAAGAAGCTAAAGAAAATGGCTGCCAAAGTAAGGAAGCTGCTGATCCAGTGAGGCAAGACAAAGATCTACTCTAAAAGGAAAAGAACACTCATACTAGCATTATTTTTGTTTTATAACCCAATAATTTTCTACACTATTAGGGAAAAACATAGGGTTGGGCATTCAGAAATTCTGTCAAAGCAAGAATAAGCACTTGCTCCCAAGAGTCACATTATTAACATAAACCCAAAGGAGAGATCATGTGCTGTTAGGGGTGGAACAGGGAATCTCAGACATTCCCCATGCCAGGAAAGGGTCCAGGGACAAACGCTATGACAGCACAGACCCAGCTCTCAGCAGAAGATGCTGTACAGAGACCTCGAGGACACACCCAGACTGCTCAGAGCCCAAACCTATGCAGATCTGCAAGGGAAAGCTCTGGGTTTGACTCTGCAGGGAATTTCCTGAGCCAGCAGCCACCACCCCTTCCAACCAGGACCAGCCTTCCCTGGCTGCTCGAGCGTGGGGCTGGGCTAGTGCTGCCATTACCAGCACAGAGAGCTGGACTTTTGCCCCCGGACCCAGCTGCCCCTCTGCCCCTTTTTCCTCAGGCTTGGATGGGCTGTGAACAAGTGTGGGAAGCTGCAGTTAGTTGGCTTGAGCAGCTGTTGTCGGCATCCTCCCAGAAAAAACAACAGGCTGGAGAGAAGTGGATAAAACACCACCATTGGACTGCTCTGGCTTAAATGAAGTCAGGAATTCAGTGCTTGGCTCCATCTTGCTCAAGCAAAACAGAGTGCAACAAACAGGCCAGTGTGACAGCTTTTTTCTTGACATCCAGCAGTGAAAGCAACAAGAACATGTTAATCCATCAAACATGGTCCTGAGATTCAACACATGGAGAACTACTCATGAATGGATTTTTAAGCTCGCCTTAGGGACCACTACATTGTCAGACAGAGCCAGTCTATTGCTCTATTTTCATCAGTAAATTAAATGAAAATTGAAAAACAGCTAAACAGCATACAAGCTGCAAAGTAACAAATGCTGAGCTAGCGACTTTAGAATTAATATCAGATTTGTCACCTCTAAGTGCCCAAGTATGCACTCATTACTTTTACAAAAATTTAAAGGTACAAATTCGACTCAATCTAGTAATATAACCACACTGATAAAAAATAGCCTAATAGAGCAACAGCCTTAAAGGAGCAACAAAAGGAAATTTTAGAAGAAACTTTTAACTGACATAGAAACCTCCTTTGCCATTTCACAGAACATTTAAACTTGCATATAGTGAGAAAATGCAATTGCGACACTGAAAATATTATTTAGGTTTTTAAATGTCATTAATGCAGTTCCACATGCCAACTATTACACATTCATCTCTCCACTTTTTTGAAAAGATCATTATAAACTGGGTAGAGTTCTTCTTTATTAATAGCACACTGAAGTGAAACAGATTTTTCATCTATAATGCTGATCTTCAGCAAAGCAAAGCACCAGCTTCTGAGGCTGGAAAGTCCAGGACAAGCATTTTGAGCCTGAAGGGGACTTCCACTGTCATAGACATGCCAAGAGTCTGCTGTCAACAAAGTCCTGCCCTTTCCCATAACCACGACCCTCGCACACACAGCTGCCAAGCACCAGCCAGCTCTGGGAAATGATTTTACTAAGCACTAATATAATGAGGCAGCAGGCTGAGCCAGATTTCAGAACTGCCCATACTTCTATGTCAGATGGGTATGACTGTGCAATTGCACATCCAAACATAAATTTAATCAAAGATGGCAACCAGCAATGCTCTTCTGAGTCATCAATGGAGCAATGACTGAATAAAAGCATAATATCCAATGAAATAATTTATTATTATTAATATTATTGGCCTTGCCTACATTTTTTCTGTCCTAGGGCAACCATTCTACAAAAACTTAATCTGAGCCTAAGCTAATATGCATGACAGAGACAGCCTAAACTGAAAAACTGTAAATAAATCAAATCTACTTGCTTCAAACGTTTTGAAGCAGAAAGGGAAGTATTTTATTTTGTGGCAGTTTTTAAAAAATAAAAATATGGCACAAAATGACCCATAAAAATGCAGCAAATTGTTCTTCAGTTTTAAAAACTTCTGCATTCAAGGGCGCTGGATAACAGTGTGAGATATGAGTGTTCACAAGGCAAGGGCAACTGGAGTTTTATACATTACTTATTCCCTGTGCTATTCTGAAATTAATCTCAAGCATTCAGAAGTATCATTTCACATGATGGAAAAAATGCTCTAGCTTTTGAAAGTACTTTCGTGAAAATGTCCAATAGAACATGAGATTTCACCTATGATTTAGCAGTCCCCTCCACTCCCAATACCTTCTGAAATACAAACAAAATATAAACCATTTCCAACCAAGTCAGAAAGCGGACAAATTTTATGAAGAAAAGTTTTTTTCTGGACTCTGCTGTTATCTGTATATGTACTTTTCTCCTACTCCCTGTAATTAAGGTGCTAGAGTTTATACAACACACCAAGCACAGCTGGCCTTGGTAAATAAGCAAACAGCCAAATCAATTGATAGATGCTGCAAATGACGTGCAGTCTCAAATGCAGTCAAATGCACAGCTTACTCAAAATGAAGGCAAGCTCTCCCCCTTTGGAGAGGCAACATACCATTGCCCTGAGACTTGGAATGCCTGATAAGGCATTATTTGATAAACACTGGACACCATCCTTCAAATTTCAAAGGCATTAATAGCAAAGAATGCTGAGTGTATCAAAGAATTCTCTTGGGATTTTAATGCCAAGTTGTGCCCAAATTTAGTCTTGATGAAGTCACCAGGCTCAAGAACAGGGTCTGATCACTGTAAAATACACTAGAAACAGAACACAGGTATTCTGTGACAATTACTTCAGTTCTCTAACTGTTGTAAAAGGGATAAAGAACAAAGGCTAGTTTGTGCTTACTCCTGTTTAAGCACTCAGTTAACTCTAGAGAGGTAGAGCATGGAAGACTTAATGACTGTGTTATAGAGTTTCTCAGAACAGGTCTGTATTTTTTTAAGCAGCATGGTTAAAGCAGCTGCAAAACGCAGTAATGACAGGCCTACAAAAATGCTCATATTGCAGGCTGTGACTTCACGAATTCCAAGCTGGTATCTATGTTATGACGGATAACATCAACGATGAAAACGATGCTATCATATCGGAGAGCAAGAACGTTTTCATCAGTTCAATCGGCACAAGATAAAGTTGAAAATACTCTGTCAGCAAATTCATACCTAGTTTTCTTCATAGTACTGAACATTTCCCTAGCACGATAAGCGGATCTGAACACCCACCTCAGCCATCTGTTAGCAAAAACAGAAGGGCTGCTGGCGAGGAGGGCCGCACGCCGCGGCGCACCCCGCCCGCAGGGGCCCGGCGAGCGGGCTGGGAGCGCGGCCGCCGCAGGGAGGGGCGGCGGAGCCGAGCAGCGCCCGGCACAAAGCGAGGGGAGCCCGGTCCTGCCTTCGACCGGGCCGCGGGCTCCGCTGCCTCAGCCCCGCCGCCCCCCGGCACTCCCGGCCGCGGGGCTCCGCCAGGGGAAGGCGGTGCCCGGGCCCCGCTCCCACCGCCCGAGCACGCCCCAGCCGCCACACAAAGAACCCGCCTCGCCCGGGCTCCCGCCGGCTGCCCCGGCCCCGGCGCTGCCGCTCACCTTCCAGCCCCTCCATGGCGCGCCCCGACCGCCGGCTCGGGCTGGGCTCGGTTTCCGACCGCCGCTGCCGTGGCAACGCCGCCACCTCCCGGCCCGCCAACAAGCGCCGCTCCCATTGGCCGGAGGGGCGGCCACAGCCCCGGGCGGGCGGCGAGCGGCCTCAGCCCCGGCCCGCGCCCCGCCCGTCAGCAGCCCCGGCCCGGCCTCAGCCCCGGCCCGCGCCCCGCCCGTCAGCGGCACCGGCCCGGCCTCAGCCCCGGCCCGCGCCCCGCCCGTCAGCGGCCCCGGCCCGGCCTCAGCCCCGGCCCGCGCCCCGCCCGTCAGCGGCCCCGGTCCCCGCCTCAGCCCCCGCCTCTGCCTCTGCCCCGGCCCCCGCCCCGGCTCCCGCCTCTGCCCCGGCACCGCCCGTCGCCGCACCACGCACCGCGCTCCGCCTCGCCGGGCCCGGGCGGTGACACCCCCTTAGGCTGGGCCTAAGGGAAGCAGGCACCTGGGCTGGGTATCTCCCTGCAGAATCCAGGTGTGTTCTGCCCCTGGTGCGATCTGGCGAGTCCTGAAGCCTGCACGTTGAGGTTGTGCTGTGATCAGGGTCTCCTTCCAAGAGCAGCGTTTGTACGTGAAACGCGGGACCGCAGAATTGTTTGGGTCGGAAGGGAGCTGTGGGGACCCATCCAGTCCAAACCGCCGCCAAGGCAGGATCACCTAGAGCAGGTGACGGGAACGAGTCCAGGTGGATTTTGAATATTTGCAGAGAGGGAGACTCCAGGGCCCTCCCTGGACATGAAGACCAAAGCACATAAGGAGAGATGACCGTGCAGTCGACAAAGCATCCAGCATCTCTGGATGGACACCGGCAGCAGCTGGGATGGTGCCAGCGACCCTCCACCAGTAGCTGAACAGAGGGGTGCTGATGTGTGGCCTTATAGCATGTCCCCTTCTTTATGGGAAAACTAAGACAACCACAGGAAAAACGACAGAAAAAAAATGTTTTCAGGTTCATGTCCTGAAAATAATTGCAGACAATGGATTCCCCCACCCTTTCCCCTCCGCTATTATTTTCTTAATTGAAAGAGATGCTAATATAAAATTAGCATCTTGATAGAATCTGCTGGTGCAGAATAACTTTTAAGTATGGATGGGTTTGGAAAATAGTGCTACTAAATTGCCGTTGGCTAATGAATAGAAATAATGCTTGATACATATGGAAATTCTTCTGTTCCTTTTTACAAAATGTCTCCACATTTTTAGCAACCAAAGTATTTCAATATTTCTTTCTTCAAGCCATTATTTTGCAATTACTTCTTAGGATATTTTATTTGTCTTTCTTGTGGCATTATGCCATGAGCAACTAATAAAGTTTCTCTTAAGTACAATAAATCTTATAGAAATTTACATTCTTTGCAAATCTTTACCGTAACAATTTACATACAATCTTTACAAGCATCCTTTGCTGTCTTTACAGGCACATGCAAATAATTTCTCTTCCTATGCTAGAGAAGCTGGTTGACACAGTTTCACTTGTCCATAGAATCACAGTTACTGTCCTTAGCACATCTGTGAATGCAACACAAAGAAACATACATAAAAACTACATTAATTTGGTGATTATGGTCATGTTGTCGTCTCTGCATCTCCTTAGCACAGAACAAATAGATCCAGATGCTGCGTGCCAAACAGCCAGCATGTAAATCATGACTAATATATGGTTAAAATCATCATTTGAGACTAAAGCTTGGGTATATATAGTGATTCCAGCTACAATTTTTTATAGTTAATTTAGTGAAAGTATATTTTAGAGTTGCCTTTGGTCTCTAGAGTTTATTCTTATAAAATTACAGGCCATGCCAGAAGTAACTAGTTTGCCATGAAATCGCAAAGTTCTAAACTTTGCATATGATCCTTTAAGTCTTTGACACAGAACTTAAATAAACCTATAGATAGCAAGCATTTTCTGATAAACTAACCATTAGGATAGTGTACCAGAAGTGCACTTCCTTTCATGATGTTTCCAAATGCAGATTGCAAATTCAAAACCAGAGGAGATGTTCTCAGTTTAGTGAAGGGTTTCATATTAGAGGTGCATTTTGTTTAGTTTCATTTATTGTTTCTCTTTGAAATTTTAGGTTATTTTTGTTAAAAATATTACCTGAAATAATGACTTCAGGTCACCCACCTTTAAATGTACAGTGTGGTGTTCACATCTGAGGTAACTGTCAACTTCCCCAGCACAGTCTGTAGAGATTTGTCTCTGTGATTGATGTGGTCTATGGGATCTGCTTGGCCAAATGTATCATCTGTTCCAGGGTAAGAGGCAAGTGAATAGTCAGTACCTGCCTCAGAGCAGGGTTCTGCTGCAAAACTAAAAGGTTCTTTTGCCTCTTGTGACTGGTGTCTGAACATGGGTTGTGCAATTGTAACTGTGGACAGTGTACTCTAAAGGACCCCTGATGTTGAAAAGCAGCTGTTTTTTAACTGTGGTGTCTGTGTGGGGAACAGGGGAGTACTCCTTTGTGATCATAGCCACTGTGCTGCATGGATGCCTTCACAAATTTACCTTCATACTGAAAAAAACCCCAAGCCTGTGTTTTCCTTCTGTAGACCTACTGTGCCAAACTCAACTCTGATGCAACGAAATTCCTATAACATTTAGGATTTTTTTTCCAAACCATATGCTAAATTTATTCATTGCTAGTTAGCATCATGCATGCTTGTGCCAACATTTATTTCTGGCTTATGTATTTTTTTGTTTGATTCCTTGATGCATTTATAGGGAATTAGCATCCATTCTGTTTCAGTATTTGGCTTGTTAGCCTAAACAAAGTAGAGCCCTTGTGAACTGTCTTCAGAAGCTGTGCTTTCCATTTCCATAGCCACCATGGTACCCTTTATTGGGCCTATTCCAAGTTAGTTCATATTTCCTCTGTGACCAGAATCTTAAACTGTCCCGGAGAGGTGATCTTACAACATCACTGAGATTCTTTGCCTCTGCTGGGAGTGTTTCAACTAATGCATCTTAGGTTACATTTGCTATGCTATGGTAAGCCTGTAGGCACCAGTATATATTTAGCTCCTCTTCCATACCAGTTCTTTTGCAGAGTCAGCAATGATGATAGAAATTTTTGCCTCTAGAAAGTAATGCAGTCTGAACACCTACTGTTCTGAGTGTTCAGAGTCCTTGGGTGTCTTTGAGATTAATCAGGAAAACGCAGCCCTAAATGCAAAAGCTGTGTCTTCCTTACTCAAACTTGTTTCAAAGAATTGAAATACAAACACAGCCCTGTCTACTCGCCCAAATTCCAGAAGGAATTCCAAAGAAGAAAAGTAAAAGTCAATCTGAGGTATGCTCAGACATTAAGCAGGTGTGTAGAAAGACCACCTAACATTGACACAGTTTCCAGCAAGACTCAGATCTCCTTCTGCTGGCCAGTAAAGGGACAGCTTTTCATTTTTTTGTTGGTAAAAAAAAAAAGAGTTTGCCCCCAGGGATAAGTTGAAAGAGATAAATTATGAGTTTGTGATAAATGATAAAAACCCATTTTCTCTATGGTTTGTGGGCATAGACTAAAAGTTACAGGTTAGTCTAGATTGTTGGTTGCATAAGTCAGCCTTTTCAAAAATGCTTAGAGACATGGAATTGTGGTCTAAGATTTGAAAGTGTCCTGAATTTAAAAACTTAGGGAAGCAGTAACACCAGATCTTTCTGTCAGAATCTGCCCAGGCCTCTTGCAGAAGAACTAGAAGACTGTCCTCACAGCTCCCAGGTTTATTACTGAGACATAAAGTTGTCTCTTTGCTTGCTTGTGGCCAGCAGATATTTATGGCTGGTACAGCCCGACTGGCGACAGTAAACTCAGATAATTTCCTATGTGTAAGCCCTGTTTGTCATGCAGCCACCCATGTGTGAGGGATACCTGGAAAGGTAAAAGATGTATTTGGTAAAATGCAATGCAGAAAAGCTCTGACATTTAGAAGTAATCATAGGTCCAACCATCACTCCAGATAAAGAGGGGTTGCTGTGGGAAATGGGCTATGAATCTTGTAAGCAGTTTAGATAGGACAAGAGGAGCTGTGGAATAAATATGGCTTCCTGTATATGTCAATATAGAAAAATCCCTACACTGTACTATTCCAAATCTTTAGCCACATTATAAAAATTCCAGGATCCAGAGTTTTGACAATACCTTGCCCTTGTTTTTTGTGAAGCAGTGCAAATCATTTGTTTGGGGCAGAAGTGTCAAAAAACTACTAAGACCTGTAAAATGATCAGAATTTCATTAACATTTCAAATGCTCTTTTGCACCATTTGAATCCCTGTCACAATGACTAAAATCTTTATAAAAAATCAAAACCTTTCCACTATCTTTCATGTTAATAATGAACACTGGATAAAGAAGGATCTCCCAAAGCGGTATTTTAATTAATACACTTTGCACTATAACCAGCTTCTGGGAATTCAGATATACTCACACAGGGGGACTTTAAAATTTAAATATTCCTAATAAGCTTTTTCTTACAGTTAACTTTAATTGAGGACTACAGACAAGAATGATTACTCTCCTACTAAAATAATTCCTCAGCTGAATTTCTGCAATAATGCCTTTTGTTCTTTTGTGGGTTATAGTCACAATTTATATTCAGGAATAGAGTATTGTGATTTTGCTATCAATCTTTTTAGCAACCCGTTTCTTTCTTCCATACAGTTTTATGATTTGGTTTGCTGTGATTGTCCCAGATTAGACAGAAAGAGATCAGAGACCACAATAAAACTTGGTAAGCAGTACTGGAGTAAACAGTTCTTGCTCTCTCAGAACATGAATTGCTTAATATTTAAAGTTGAGTCTAAATTGAAGAAAAAAACCCAAAGAATAAATGAGTTATAATAATGCCCAAAAGACAAAGAAAATATGAGTATATGAGTTTAAATTCTGAGTTGCCAGCTGTTTGGTAGATTTTCTCAAGCTGAGTAGCCAGTAATAGAAGGAGACCAGGGACTGTGACTTTATCACTGAATATAATACCTCTGCTGTTTCCTTATTTCCATATATTGGCTTTTGCAACCTGCATGACAGTCTTTATATGTTTATACTGCTATTTTTTACAGTTCTACTAGCAGGCTAGTTTTTTAAAAAAGGAGGGCAATTCAGAGTGCAGAATATGTAAGCCAAACAAACTGACTTTTGGTAAATTCCTGCACTGTTTGCACTTAATTTCCATCACACTTCCATGCTTCAGTTTGCTGATTTAGGACACAATCCACTTTATAAGGCACAGCACAAGCCAAAAGTAAGAGATTACTGAGAAACAAAACAATGCTGCAAAGTTGATTTTGCAAAGCCAGAGAGTTTCACAAAGCACTTAATGTGTTTGTCTTTCCTAAATGCTCACTTAGAAGATGGACTTTGCTAGGTAGACATGTGCATACACATGTTTATACAATACATGTAGACATGTCTTGTATAAACAAATTGACCAGTCAGCTAGTGAAATATTCTGCTCTTCTGGAACCCTCCAAATGCCTTGCGTGGTAAATAAAATTGTATTTATACATATGTACCATGATTCTATTAATGAGATGAGATGATTTCACCCTTTAAAGCAAATTTTTAAATTAAGAAAATAAAATTGCATTATAAATTAATCTTTATATTGTAATATGATAGTGTATTTCTTCACTATGCAGAGAAATAGGTTATATTAGACCATGGTAAGACTAGAAATTCTGGCTCAACTTAGTTTTTGTTTCTGAATAAAATATTCTGAAGAGATAGATGGAAAAGCTTCCTTTTTTATTTATCACCTAAGACACGCAGCTTCTTTCCCAGAATATGATCTTGTGAACCATCAATTCTTCAACAAAAACCTGGACAGATTATGCAGTGCATATCATCCATTATCACATTGTGAGATGTGACTAAATTTGCACATTTGCAGTTCTTTGAGCATACACAGCCATGGATGTGCCAGTACAAGTCTTTCTTAAATCATTTTTGCCTAATAGTTTCGCAAAGAAAGAAAACAGTGACATTTCATCTAGTTTTAGAAGAACATTTAGTTTTGTTTAATCCAAGTATTATTAAATTGGATGTCTTTTTTCCTTAAGTAAAATGAAGAGCCCAGTCAATGAATTTTCCAGGCCTGTTCTAGTTGTAGCTAATCTCCCAGTGACTGTCTCTCTTTATTTTCCCTTTCAAAGCCACAGCCTCACTCTCTATGTTCCTTTGGCCTTTTTCGCTCACTTACCAGTAACATTTGTGCATGGCCAAGGTGAGAATTCCCTCTGTCTCATAATGACTTGTGATTTTTTTTTTCCCAAATTCTGACCCATGTTGTTTTCTAGTATTAAGATGTGTTCGTGATTACATCTTCTGAGAGTGTGGGATGAAAACTGATGCTCCAGGCTCTCTAACACCCGGCTCAACAGGGTATTGCAATCAATTTCTTTTTAGGTATAGATCAGTACACTGGAAGTTTTCAGCAAACTGGAAGTAACCGTGGCAAATGTGGTAGCCCTCAGTCTGAGCTACTCTGAGATGGCTTTTTCTGTATAAGTTTGCTTTTGCTATGTAGTTAGATGCTTGGATAAAAAGATCAATTTCACCATATGATACAACTCCACTGATCTTTCCAGTTTTTTGTGTGAGTACTTATGGAAGAATCTTGACACATTTGGCACATAGTAGATTGTAAAACATTATTTGTGGTGATGAATGGTTGTTCATGAGTGACTTTAGTAATTACTGTAGATTTTAATATAAAGAAAAAAAATTGCATTTTATTTTCTAATTTGCCATCTGTCAGGAAGTTTTCTTTTCCGTATCTTTATAAAAACTCACCAAACATGCAAAGGCTTGAGCAAAAGACATAGAAATATTAGTCCATACTTTCACTTTGGGGAATGGGCCCATCAAACTGCATCATACTGGAATATATCACAACTGGGCAGTGGCACAGTTCTATTTTTAATCACAGAAATCAGAAATAGAGGGGACACATGCTAGGTCAGAATAATTTTCACAATATATTCTTTAATATTTCATGCCATTTGATCAAACTGTAGAATTTAGAGATAAAAAAAAAAAATCTTGATTTGATTCACTGATTAGTATTTGATTAGACATAGCTTTTCCCTGGTTCTCTTCTTTGGCTTACTGTGAAATTTCATATTGATTTAAAAGATTTACATACATTGATCTCAGAAAGGGAGTCAAGGTTTCTGGTTTTATTCAACAGCATGAGAGACACTTTGAATTCAGGGTGTGATTAAGCTGATATTTGCTCTAAGATCCTGAGTGTAAAAAAAACTCTATTTCAATATAGAAGCTGTTACTTATTAAAATAATATCCAGCAACTATGGAAGTTTTTTGATCTCAGGCCATTACTGACACTGACAGAGGAGGACATGGAAAGAGGAAATGAAAGCACAAAATCCACAAGCAGAATGAAGAGCTGAAATTGTCCCCTCTCTCTGACTCACAATCATCTTCCTTTTGCTTGAAGAGAGGTAAATACTTGCAAAATAAAAACTTAAGTATGTGATTTTGGCTTTCATTTAATAATGGGCACAAAGGAGATTTGGAGAATCAATGTATTCCACATTGATTATAACACTTTATGATGGGATTTTTGTTTGTTTGTTTCCTTTTCCTGATGCCACTTCCATTATATTTGTGAGGATTTTGTTGATTTTAAGTGGGACTCAATTTTATTTTCTTAACAGATTATATATAAAATGAGAATAAACGGGCTGGGCAAAATTCCTTCAATCATTTTTTCTTTTTTTAATTTTGTATCTCTGTACATCAATATTTCTTATGGACCTCTGTACATCAATATTTCTTATGAGCCTTTTCTTAGTCTTTAACACATGAACATGTTTTAAGTGTTCAGTAGATTTTTGTGTCCATTTGGGAAGGCCTTTTAGGTCATAAACATATCAGGTGCTGCCTTATCAATTAAAATGCAAAGGAATTAGTCAGAGATCAAACATAGGCAGTAATGAGAGAAAAAAAAAAGTGTTTTGCTGGTAGGCACTGCTGGTTGTCTCTTTTCTTATTGATTCCTCCCTTTGATTTTTCTTTAAATATTTTTGGAGAACTAATTCTATAAAAAGCCTAATTAACACTGAAGGGTGAAACAAGGATCTGAAATTGAGATTCAAGCCCAATTTTGTATTTTTGAATATTCTTTTTCTGTGCATCTAGCTGCAACTAAACCAGCAAAAATCCTTTACAGCTCTGGGATACTTCTTACACTTCCTGAAAATTTTGCAGTACAGAGTCCTCTTACCTACCTCTGTCTACCTCCCTCTGATTCTAGGGACCACTTCATTCAATTTCCACCAGTGTGAAATTCTTGCTTTTTGTGGACCTAATTCATTAGCAATAGAACGGAAAGAGCTGGCTTAGCAATGCTGTGCAACTGGCAGTTCAGGGAAAAACCTCACTGAATTCTATTACTCCTCTGAATACTTTGAAATCAGTCTCTCGTGTTACTTTCTTGGCTTGATTTTCTCTCACTATTTCAGGTTAGGCTATTTCCTAAATACTTTCTCAAGATATTCAAACATCTCTTTCCAGAACTTTTGAGAATTGCTCCTGCAATCTCAGGTTCTTCACTTCTCTCTCATTATTATTTCCCTCCCTTTCCTTCCCATTATTATTCCCCATTATTATTACTGATTTCTGTATTGTAAGCAGACTCAAATGAGGCCAGGTCCTCATTTGCACTTCTGATCTGGCTTGGATGACTCTGTATTATGCCTTGAATGCATTTTATGCGCCATAAACAAAATTTGGGACAGCAGAGTCAGTAGAGACTACTTGTACCTACCTTTTCCTGAAACCAAACTTAAGAATACAAACGTGATTTGACCTTATGAAAGGAGATTCTTGGGCATCTCAAAGCATCCCAAGTTCTCACCTGTCCAGCGTCCTTCATAAAATCACCACATGCATTTGGGATAGACGGAGGCTGTCCAGCCATGTCTTGAGGGGCTGGGGCTGTCTGGACTTCACATAAATATGTGACTCAGTGGGTTTCAAAGTGCCTGCATGCAAGCAGACAAATGTGGAGATTTGCTTAGAGCGTGGTGCCTGAGTCACTGTAAAGCAAGCCCCATTTATGTCTTACAAGTCAGCACTTTGCATACCTGCTGAATATATTTTAGCCCATATTTACAGATAGGCATGCCCTCCCTGCTGACCAGTCCTGCAGGACGGGTTACCTCAAGTCTTGGTGTCTTCACCCTTATGGCAAAGAGAGGGAAAGATGTCCTGGACTGCACTGACAAAGCATTGCCAGCAGGCAAAGGGAGGAAACTGCTGCTCTGCCCAGTACTGGTGTACTGATACCAGTGCTGGTACTCAGTACCAGTGAGTGCTACACTGCATCTGGATACTGCATCCCATTCTGGATACCCCAGTGCTACAGAAATAGGGACCTACTGGGCCTTCCAGTGGAGGGCCTCAGGATGCTGAAGGGACTGGAACATCTCTCTGATGGGGAGAGGCTGAGAGCTGGGGCTGTTCAGCCGGGAAGACAAGGATCAGAGGGATTTCATCAATGTGTAGAAATACCTCAAGTGAGAGGGCAAAGAGTGCAGAGCCAGGCTCTTGTCAGCAATGCCCAGTGATGGGACCAGGGGCAGTGGGCACACCCCAACACACAGGAGGTTCCTCCTGAGCATCAGGAAAGGGTTTTTTACTGTGAGGGTGACTGAGCACTGACACAGGTTACCCAGGGAGGTTGTGGAGTCTGTTCTTGGAGATATTCAAAATTCACCTGAACATGGTTGTGGGCATCTGTATGTGGCCTTGCTTGAGCAAGGGGATTGGAGCAAATGACCTCCAGAGTCCCTTCTCTCCTCAACCATCCTGTGATTCTATAATTAATTTCAAACATGAAAGTCCAGCACAGTTCCTGACAGAACCTGAACACCCCCTTGTAGTATTATTTCTATGTCAGAACTACAGTATTATATGAATGAGCAGATATCTCTTTAGGTCATTCCATCTCCCTGTGTTCAGACCTCAAGCTTTCTTGGATCTTGGACCTTGTATTTGAATTCTCATTTTAGCTCTTTCCAGTTCTGTACTTCCCTCAGAGTCTTCCACAGAAATCTCAAATGTAATTTCCATCAGCTGATGTGTTTAATCATCCATTATCTTAATCAGTCATCTTTTGTGTATACTATCCTATATCTGTGTGCATGCCAGCTCAGTTAATATACTTGATGCATAAACATCTGGTTTGCTAACAAAATGATTATTATTTTTGCCATAAACAGAAACAAAAATTAGAAGCAAATGCTGCCACTGACATTCTTTGAGGTAATTGGGTTTTTCTTTGCCAATGGCTTACAATTACTGTGTAGCTATTTTTGTGTATAACAGATTTCATAGTTCTAGTAGGAGGGATGAGGTCACTGTTTCATATCTATGGAGATATGGATTAGCATGCAGTATTCTACTTGATACAGTAATTTACAGGAGCTCTGTATTGTTCCTGTTTGCACTGTGAATGCAGAAATCTGTACTTGCTATCAAAATAGCATATGCACACCCTTTAAGGCAAATTCTCCCCTTTTTTGTTCGCTGGAAAGTTTTGTTTGCAGAGAAATTATTTCTTTCCTGGTACCATTTCAAGGCTTTTGTTTGCAGCTTTAAAAGTCCTGCTATTCCTCGTTTGAGGAAATACCATTTTAACAAAAAACATTGCTTATTTATAAAATATTCCTATTACTGCTATGGATCATTAAACTGCCATGAAAACAGTAGAGAAGCTGAATTTGGATGCTGCTGTAGTACAGATGATTTATGTCTTTATGCTTCTTTTAGCAATGCTTTGTGAAATGATATTAACAGATGCAAGGTTTTCTACATGCAGTATGATTGTAGGCCTTGGCAAGAAAACTATTTTTGTTTATTTTTCAGACAGACAAGATA
This sequence comes from Oenanthe melanoleuca, assembly GCF_029582105.1. Taxonomy (NCBI): domain Eukaryota; kingdom Metazoa; phylum Chordata; class Aves; order Passeriformes; family Muscicapidae; genus Oenanthe; species Oenanthe melanoleuca. Next base: position 29,238,836 of record NC_079335.1, read on the forward strand.
TTATTTAGAAACAAAAATTCTTCCTTTCCCAGTAATCACTTTTAGCTACAGTTCTTTTAAATGACCAGTAGAAAGTTTTTGTGTGAGTGGAAGGACATCCTTAAAAATATGAAAAATTTTCTTGGTCCAGTCAGCTGCATGATAAATAATCAAGACTGAAAAGTACTAACCAACCAAAACTAGTTGAAAACCAGGTGAATTAATATAGGTATGCATAGTTGTTGAATATCAGAATAACAAAAGAAGTTTATTATTATGCCTTTTTCTCACAGCAACTCCGTAATTCCAGAAATATTAACAATAAAAGGGTATAAATTCTTCTCTATGCTTGAGGATAGAAGTGAAATGTCATTTTTATTTGTCTTCATCATGTTGTCTATGACTATTCATTTATCTGCTGTGGGGTTGAAAAACAGAGTACGAAATTTTTTTTTTCAGGCTCTGCCTTTCATTTTCTTTTGCCTTAAAAAATAGATAGAAAAATTGTTCTTAAAAGGCTTGACCTGGGTGCTTGATTTTCTGTCTATAGACGGAAAGTCTATACACCCACCTAATTGGTGTAGAAAAAAATGTGACCCCTTCTTATCAGCAGATACCAAAGCTCTGTTTTATCCTTTCATGGGTTCAGAATGTGCTTCCAAAGCTATCAGCCTGAGATCTGACCTCACATTCTTACAGTTTCTTATGTTATTCTGAGATTCTTATAGTTACTATGCAAACCTTCCCTTCATTTCAAAGAGGATTTTTCGTAAAGGAGTTGTGCAGAAATGCTCTTGTTCTTTATTGGAGTTGAATTTCTAAAGTTGTTGAGGTTCAGTGCAGTCAGGAAACTTGGAAGTAGGAGTAGAGAGTGAAACAATGATGTGGTGAAATGCCATTACAAAAATTCTATTGGTATTTGCCTAACAACCCTCCTGAAATCCAGGCAGGCCCTTGAAGAGTACTCCTTTTCCTTCTTACAGCAAAGGCATTCAATCCCAGAGCTTTTTAGTAAGGCATGAAGGGACTGGTCCATAGCCTTCTCTTCCAATTGCTTAGTTAACCAGTAAGACTTAGTAAGGGTTATCATTCTCTATCCAAATCTTACTCACAGGTTATGAAAAACATGTGTCACCAATTACAACTACCATGACTGCAATAATCCATTGCAACTTTTTCATCAGTGACTTCTTCCATATTTGTTAGCCTATGGCTTTGTCAAGGACTGTGAGGGGAACAGAGCTCTCTCTCTGCAGTAGCCTCTTCCAAACAAGACTATATGAAAAGCTTGTGCTGCCAAAGTGACTGTGTGGTCCTTTGACATCTGAGCCTTTGACATCATCCCAGGGAGAATGTTCTGCCTGACTGGCTGTTGCTACCTTTCTACTCAGGTCCCCAGAAGTGCAAGTTGTCATTGTTTTGGTACAGAGCACTGACTTACAGAACAAGCTTTGTAAGAGTTCTTTCCTTAGTGCAATACAGTCAAGAAAAATGCTTGAGAAACTTGATAAGAAATGTTTTTTTTTAATAAAAAAGAGGAAGAAGTGACTGTCATGATCTTAATAGGCATCCATCTGCCATGTGACTTCATAGCTTGCAAATGCTATGCTGCATCCATCTGCTATGTGACTACAAATGGCTTTGTGAAACTCTCAAAGGAAAGGATCTCACTCCATAACTCAGGCTTGGAAGACTTAAAAGATGAAATAGGACAAGGTAAAGTGTCTAAGAGGGAAGTTTCATCTACAGTTATTCAGGAAAACAAAATGTTGACTTGTCTGTATAATCCGTGAAAGAGGCTCCAGTGTGCAATGTTGGACTTGCTGTTGGAGAGGTCCAGTCCCAGCTGGAAGACAATTGCTAATGACACACTTCAAAAAGAAGAATGAGGCTGGGAAAGTCAGAGAAAGGGTCCTCACAGAAGCAGCAAATAAGACCTGTCATTGCAAAGAAATCTAACTGTCCTGCCCTTTTCACAAAAATGCTGCTGTATGTTGTTCTGCTTGACTCAGAAGTGTGATATTTATCAGGTTTCCAGAATCTCTGTGCACACTGTCTGTCTGTCTGCTGTGTTCTCTGCTTTATCAATGCTTTAATTTCAAAATGTCCTCTGTCATCTCTTCTAAAACATTCAAATAATGAAGCAGTGTAACTTGGAGTATACAGTGTTGACAGGGTTACCTTCTCTTTGCATATTTTGAGTGAACAAAAAAATGTGGAACAGTTGCCAGACATCATACCTTAGAAAAGATCAGGTCTGTAGGGTATAGCAAGCATGGGATAAGCCCTCCTAGAATTCAGTGCTGAAAAGCTAAATTGTAGGACTCAGTCTTGTGCTCTTGGGCCCTTGGTCCTACAGGGAAATAAAAGTTCTGTTTGTACCAACTCACTGTTCACTCTCAATCTAATGGTTTCCATTAGAAGGAAATCACATCTGCTGTCCTATAAAGCCCCTGTTTTGGACAATGAGAAAATCAAGTGTACTGATGATATCACGTGACCTCAGAAAATATCATTAATAAGTTCCAAAAAAGCACCATGTTTCTGATAAAAAGGATTTAGCATATGACACCTTCCTCTTTACCCTTCCCAGTAAAAAAGACTTGAGGATGTGACTGTTTTGTGAGAAAGTTTTGAATAATCAAGCTATGATGAAAGAAAATGAACTCAGTATTATACAATAAAAACAATAGCAACAATAATAATAGTAATCCCCCTCATGACTCCTTAAAGTCTCAAAGTTGAATGTCAAATAAATATGAGGAGAAAGAAAATAATCAAGTGTTGTTTGAAGAATGGGGATTTTGTTTGTGTTTCAAATGTATTGTTTGCTCTTCTGAACTTTCAGAACAGTATGCTATTCTCAGATAATGCCATGCTGTAAACAATAGCACTATTTGTAGTCATATGTTCAAAAAAAAGAGTAGTGAGCTCTGAAATATCTTCATTGGATTCTGTTAAGGATAATTTTCTGGGATACAGACATTTTGCATTAAAGGGAACCCTGGTACACCACTGGACACCTCTGCCTCCCCTCCACAGATGGACCTGTAGTAGCAATTTTCAGCAAATGCCCTAAGAATAAACACATCTATGCACAGACTTAGATCCTGATAAAATATTAATGTGATTTACAGCATAGGTTTGATGCAGAAATTACAGGGTACAGTTGATTCCTGCCCTAAAAGCCAATAAATAAATGTAATATTCACTTCAATACCATTACCCTAAATTTACATCACAGGAGCTGAATTTGCCTCAGAAGTCTCACATCTGCTCAGGAACAATGGATTTTAGAGAGACAGAGTCAAGGGAAATTGCCCACTTGTAATTTTCTTTTTTCAGATGACCACTTAATTTCAGTATCTCACTTCGTCAATTTCTCCAGTCGTATTTATAGATTTATGGTATACTTTTCTGTCACATATATACCTATTTACATGCACAAGATAAATCTTTCTGTTAAACACAGCTGTTTAAGTTATATTTTTCCTATTAGTTTTAAATGTATTTTCTTAGTGAAGAATAGGTCTATTATTTTTAAAAGTGTCATCAAAATATTTGTTTGGAATACTATAAAAAGCAACTGCCAGGTCAGAAAAGGACTAACTCCAAGGATTTTATAGATTTTTTTTTTTTTTTTCTTCTTCTGTTCCCAGATTTCATTCTTCCAATTGCATGTTTCTCTTGGTAAAGAGTGTTTTGGGATTTTTTTATGAACTATCAACATCATACATGAAAAATGCAGGTTGTGTTATTAAGTTAAAGACCCTAGAATGGAGAAGCAGTGAGAAACTGACAGCTTCAAAACCTCTGGAATATGCTGGAAGCAAATTAGCCTGGAATATGCTGGAAGGAAATGTGCTCCTGGATGTCAATGCTTAGTTGAATTTTTATAGTTGAAGGATGTTTTATTTTTCTTGTTGCTGGACAGAAAATGTTGGTTGTACCTAAATTTCAGATCAGTTGCGGCTTGTGATCTCGCCTGTGAGAAGGGTTAATAAATGTTGGACTGTGTTCATGAGGAGGATGCACCTCCTGCAATTCTCTGTCCTTTGAGGATGCCTGGGTTATGGGCATAGAAATGGGATCTGCAGAAGTCATGTGCCTGTACATAAGCCTGTAAAGAATAGCACAAGGTGATGTCCAAGACCTGCTTGTCAAGGATGGAAATGTCTCCTTTTGAGCTTGGGACGCCTTTCTCTTCTTTGGCTTGATTGCTCTTATTAGGTATGGAAATTCTTTTGAGTAGTTCCCTTTGAAGAGGAGATTATCAATCCAAGTCTTTTTCCTTAAAGAAAATAATCAGTGTAGTTTTGGACCCATTGTGACGTATTCTAGTGGTTCTGGCATTCACCTGGGAGAAGGTAAGTAAGCCCTTCAATTTCTTTTTACAGTGTGGAAATGCCTTTAAAGGAAGTCTTGAGAATCTCAGCACCAGAATACTTTCTTGCCTAGAAGGTAGATGGTGGAGATTCAAAGCCTCAGACAAAGTATGGAAATTATGCTAAACCTTTGATGCCATGGATCAAAGCTTTATTTTTTCAAACCATTGTGGAAACGGGAACTATTGCTACATCCTTTAATAAAGTGATGTCCTAGGAAGAATGACTGTTAAATTTAGACACAGTGTACTGTCATGATCATCTAGCCTTTCTTTTTTTCATGTATGCTTGAGGTACTTTCTTTAAAGAGCAAGATTTCAGGTACTTTCTTTAAAGAGCAAGCCCCAAAGTTCCTGTGGCTTTCAACAGGAAAGAGGAACAGATCTCACCTTCAGCCACAAAGGGACATGGCATCTGGACTTTGAGCTATGTTTAGGACTCTTATTTAAGGTTTTGAGTTTTGACCTTAAAAGATATTGGTAAAAGTGATGAACAGCTGTCTAAAAGACTAGGAACTTGACTTTCTGGAAGAATAAAGGCTTTAGGGAGCAGTTCAGAGTCTTGTACTCAGTGGCACTAAATGTGCTTAGTCAAAAACAATCCCTGAGCAGAACGCTTGCCTCCAAACACTTGTTTCAGCTCTCTGGCAAGGATGAGGAGCATATTGGCTTATGGCTACAAGATGGTAATTGAAAGAGAGGGCTAACCTTTCCTATGTGTGAAGCTCCAAGGTTACATGTGGCACCTTCACTTCATGTACAGCACATTCATACTCCTTCATGATGAAGCCTGGCAGACTGGTTCATAGAAATCACAAATTTCAGAGCCCAAGCTGTCAAACTACACCCTGAAACCCTTTAATATAAAATTGCTTCCTTGTCCAGTAATGTGTCTTTGAAAAGCTTATGTATTATCTTTACTGGAATATAAAAACTAACACAGACGTTTGAACAAAGAAAAAAAATAATCTCATCCTACCTGGATTTGTTAGGTATTGTAATACTCAAGAAAAAAATGTTCTGTTTTTCCTGTTGATGAAACTGAAAATAAATAATAACTGAATTGCTAATATGGTTGGTGAGTTGAGCAATTTCTCTGCTTTGGAAATTGTACTGTTCTACTCATTATAGATTACAGAGATATGCAATATAGAACTATAATGTCCCTATATATCTATATGCTTATATCTGTATAAATGTGGCTAGTATATCTCTATATGGCTGTATCTAATCCATATGATTAGATGGAGATATAGATATAAATAAAGATATATAGCTCTAAAGATGAAAATAGATACTTTATTGATGCACTGCATGGTTCAAGAAACAAGTATTAAGATAGGGCATCTTTCACTGCTTTGAACTCACTCACATATTAAGTGGGCAAAAAGCTATTGCTCCTGGCTGAGTAGTGCAACAGATTGATTTTCTAAGTCAGTATGCCCCCCACATTACAAAAAAAAGCCTCATCAGTATCCTTCAGAAACCCTTCCTAAGTGTTTCCTCTGCTGTAGGCAAAAGAGCAGAATTGCCTCGAACTTGTTACTTACAGAGTGCACCTGCTTCTCTGAAACTGCATCTTTCCTATGTAAAAATGTTCAAAAAGCCTTTATATTTGACTTAAAAAAGTCAAATGGGCTAATTTTTACAGCATCAAAAGTAAATGGCTCAAGCTAAGCAAGCAATGTCTTCAGAAAGTTGAGAGAGAAATGTCAGTACATGGTACAGAAATAGTAAAAAAGGAAATCAATATACTAATATTTATGAGACATATTGGTAAAAAAAGTATTAGATTGTATTTAATTGTATTGGGTTCTATAAAATATATTCAGTTTCAGATATTACCACTGGTTTAATTTGTTATGTTAGTTCTGCTCCATTCACTTTGCTGCACTACTCAAATAGAAAAGAACTCAGTATAGATGGAAAGGAAATACCTTCCAAGTTGACATATGCCTTCTACCTCCTTCTACAGGTGAGTGCAAAGAAATAAGACAATATGAAACACAGCAGTGTCATCCTGTCCCTTTAAAATAAAATCACTGATACAACTCAATCCACAGCTTTTTCATAAAGGAAGAAATTTTCAAGATTTCACATCAAATGGCACTGAAGGTGCTCTAGAATGACCCTGCTTGAGCAAGGAAGCTGGACCAGATGATCCACTGTGGTCCCTTCCATTCTGCAGCTCTGTGAAAAGCAGAGGCTTGTAGCTGTTCCCACTGATGGCACTTAATTGTCAGCTCAGTCATCTATTTTATGTGCAATGCAGTTGCTAAAGTGAACAAGCCCCAGATGCCTGTTGCTGGGGTTATTGATGTCCTTTAGAACCTTGCACAGCTGGTCGAATTAGTGTCTTTTGAAGTACTGCTTTGATCACCAGTTCAAGTTGGGTTTTTCCAGGGTGATATATTGTCATATTGAGCAGTTGATCATTGTGTTTATCAACTGCAACCTTGTTGTGAATCATCTTGTGTCTAAATCTGCAAAACCCCATTCACCATTTACAAACCATAATGTGATTTGTACAACATAATGATTATAGTGAAATTGGCACATATGTTTGAAATGCCTGTTCCACTTGTGATATCCACTTGCTATCCCATTTCATGACAAAGGGCAAAATTAATAGAAAGTGAAGGTGAAAAGCCAAGTTCTGATTCTGGACTGCATAGGTATAATGAAACTGAAGGGAATTGTCGATGTAACTAAACCAGAAGTCCCACCAAACCCTTTTTATAGGGAGCAATTCAAATAATCTAAACAAGATTGTGCTCCTTAATCATCCCCTGGAGAAGCTTCTCTCTCTCTTGACTCTCTGCCCAAACCAGTGCAATTGGTTAGATGAGAGATAAGAATTTCTGGTTTGAACTGGGGCAATTTATTTGGTGAAACCTCAGGGCAACAAATACCCCATTAATTCTCCTCGTGATTGAAACTTGAACACCAAAAATTATCAGCTAAAGCTGCTTCTGGTAATCTGAGGATATCTCCATATGAGTTTCATACTTCTCCAGATCTGTTATCTTTAGTGAAGAGAGTTTTTATGAGATTTCTCTATAACCTGTATAAATCAGAGCCGCTTTTTAAGTGTTATTTTTGCAGAATGTGCTGAGCACAGTCTAGTAATTATTGTATATGTACTATACCATAAAACTCAAAGCAGTTACTTGCCTTTTTTTTTAGCTTGAAATTAACTGCTCAGTTCTTTACATTCAGTATTACTGTGAAAATAACCAGGAAGCTGGAATATCTACTGAATAGTTTTACATGTCCTAAAGAAATAAAAACAGCAGAGAAAAAAAAAGGCAGTTTTAATATGGGAGATAAAAGTAGTAATCTCTGAATATTTTCTGACCTCACAACACATGAACAGCAGTCATTGAAGTATTTTAGAGAAACAGAATAATGCTTCAGAGAGCAGCCCCTAAATCCCTGATGGAAGACAGTAAGGAGGGACCATAGAGAGGCTGTGAGGTCTTGGGAAGATGTTGACTGGCCTTGTATGTAGCTGACATGAAAGAAGGTTTCCTGCAGGTAAAATAGTGATAAAAATATCATGTTGATAGATCTGCATGCACGTTTTGCAAAACTACTGTAATTAGGGCTGGGGTTGCTAAATGACCATGGTAGAATAAATAAGGTACTTTGTTTATTGAAAACAGTGTCTTCAGGACAGCACAGTACAAGGTGCTGACATTTACATTAATGTCAGGTATTTTATGGCCAAAACTTGATAGAAGAACATTATTTAGTAAAGGATATGGATTTTTCTATAATATTTAATATGTGAACTTGTTTTTCTTTGACAAAGAATCACAGAATCCCTGAATAAGCTGAGTTGGAAGGCACCCTGAAGGATCATAAAATTCAGCTCCTGGTCCTACACAGCACCATTCCCAAGAGTGCCCAAGGGTATGGAATATCTGCCTAATTCTCCAGTCCTTTAATACTTAAACACACATATACATATATGGAAAGTAAATAGCTTTCATCAGATAGATCTATCATTTTCAGCTCTGAAAAAACAGGAAGTTTTAGGGAGGAATGTGTTCCCAAACAAAAGCAATAGAGTTCACAACTGATATGATTCACAGGTGGCTATGTACATCCAGGCTGCCAGTAACTCTTTGGGAGAAAGCTGTGCATGCAGTAGAACTGTGTTTGCAATAATTAAAGAGCAATTTCTGTTTTTTGAGTGACACAAACATAACACTTTTGTGACATACTGAAGAAAGTCATTACTATGAGGGTGGCAAGGTGCTGGAACTGGTTAACCACAGTAGTTGTGGATGCTCCCCCCCTGGGAGCATTCAAGGATGGGGCTCTGAGCAGCCTGGTCTAGTGGAAGGTGTCCATGCCCACGGCAGGGGGTTTGGATGATCTTTAGGGCTCCTCCTAGCTCAGACCATTCTATGATTCTGTTTGGAAGTATCATTGCAAAACAACTTACCACCCCTGTCATAATTTATATTACAATATTCTGTGGACTCTGTATTTGTAAAAGCATAGATAGGCTACCTTAAAGGGAATGAAATTTCTCTGTGGCTTTGTCTTATGCAGAACTGTTTCATAATCCTAAAGGATGTGTCACAAGACTTGCTGGAGAAAGAACATATTCCAGAGAGTGAAAAGAGAAAACATTTGTTTATTTAAAATTGAACCCACTGCTGCACTAAGGCACCTTTGAGACATCAGGAAAGAAGGTAGAAAATAGGTTTACTCACCAGAGCTCTCTTCTGTTTTGTCCTTCTCTTTGAAACATCTTGGGTTACTTATGTAATAGCCACGAAAACCCTTCATCATTTGTCTCTTTAACACCTAGTTGTTTGGCCCAGATCATGGGAATAGCACAAGGAAAGGAAGGTCTATCATAAACATTCTGTAATACTTTGGAATTTCCCTTCTTCTGAATTTGCCTTGATGACATTTTTGATATTTTTTTGTTTGCTTGTTTGGGTCTTTTTTGTGGTTTTTTTTTTTGGGTTTTTTTTTTTTTTGGGTTTTTTGGTTTTTTTGTGTTTTGTTTTGAGGGATTCTTTTTCTTTTGTTTTGTTTTGGGGGGGAATTCTAGTAATCACAAATTTCAGATTCTTTGATTTTTCTATGGTGACTGTTTAAGCTTATAGTCTATTTGATATACTCAGATATAAATATCAGTAAGTATCACCAGGAAGGTACAGTATTTTGTCTGTGCTGCCAGACTGGTGAATACAGGCTGAGATTCTTTTGGTTGTTCTCAGAGCTATCAGATTTTGCATGAAGACCAGCCAACAATGCACTTCTGATTTCAGTTCATCTACTGCAACCAAGGTCTACTTTAAAACCCCAGGTTTACTTCCAGTAGTTATGGAAAACTTATTTATGGGGTGCCTGGGGAAGTTCTGAAAAATAATGTTTTAAGAGATTAAGTACAAAAGCCAAGGCCATAATTCAGTAATGTAAAAGATACATTTAAAATACTCCACGGCCATTATTTTCAAAGATTTTTCTCAATCCCTTAATCCCTGTTGATCCATCGTGGCTGTTTGGACCTTTGTTTCTACGGGTGGGTTTAATTTTGAATCCTTCTATTTAAAAATACACCCCAGTGCCACCAGGAGGTGTCCGTGTGCCATTTTTTGGTTACTTTCCAGGGTGCTTGCCTTTATTTATTTTCTGGGGCAGAGGTCCATAATAATGCCATATTAGTAGCAGTTTTTATATAACCATTATTATTATTATTATTATTATTATTATACACTGTTGGTGTTTGCACTTCCAAACAAATGAGGATGTGTTTATGTCCAGATTTCTTTCTTCTTTCCACGGATGAGAATTACAGATGAAAAAGACCTGTTGAGTCATCCATCTTCTTCCCTTCTGGCATGCCCTGTTCTCTGAAATATACTGTATAATGTATTGAGTGAGGATTTCAGTCTGTTGCTAGGGAAATGATGACTATAATCAGATGTTACACAGTCTACATTTTGACTGCATTGCAGGATCAAAGATGAGGCTGTGAAAACAAAGATTTTTACTGAAACATTTAAGTTGTACTTGTGTATAATTTCCAGGAAGACAGGAATGTATACTTCAAAAAGCTAAATCTCTCACAGTATTTTTATGTTGCATATTCCCATTTGGTCTGTGATGTTTAATTGGGAAGTATATTGTGTAGTTTCAGTGCAAATACAGGCATAAAATATATACAGATCCATAGGACATTACAAACAACTACAAGAAATTCTATTATACTTCAGCCTAAAGAAGAGCCATTTTTATTCAGAAGTATACACCAGAGTGGATAGTAAATCTATTTTCACTTGAACATCAGATAGGAAGAATTAATTGATAAAATATGCGTGGTGATAAAAGGTATGGTTCAGTTGCACTCCACAGGGTCTCTTGAAAATCCTGTTCCAACCAAACTACAATACATAGGACGGAAATAAACCAGCCAGGAAGAGATGCAGAGCAAAACAAAGTAAAAAGTTGGCAAAAATGCAGCAATTCAATGTAGGAACACTGCTGAGGTAAGGCAAACTGCATCAAAGCTGAAGTTACTATACTGTGCTCAGTCTCAACAGCAACTCCCAGTCCTTCCTCTGAACAAAATTCAGTGGTATTTCTGAAACAACACCCAAAATTCTCCAATTTAATTGAGACAGGCATTCATACTGTAGAAATCCCATCTTAACCCCTTTGGTAATTGCTCCGTTTGGGCATCAGATAATTAATTATCCATTTGCACTCCTAGGAGGATACACCTTTTTCCACTTCAAAATTTTGGAAGAAAAATTGCAAGAGAAATTACACAGATGAAGACCAAGTATTGGTCTGACTGACACTTTTTCACATTCAATAATCGTATTACCAAAGGTCATGGTGAACTTTTGGCCCTAAAATGATGGTTTGATGAACTAACAAACGTGTGTACTTGCTGCTGGCTTTTTGAAGCACATGGCCAGCATTAATAGAAATAAGCTGAAGAAAGAAATGCCAGTATCTCTGTCCAATTACAGTGCTAAAAGTTGTTTGTTTCAGGTGGACAGGGAACCTGAACCTTGCAAGTGCAAAGCTTGTGGATATAATCATAGACTCTATTATGGAAACAAGAGACTTCTTAAGAGATGGTCCTTCAGAGTGACCAAAGCACTAAAAACATCCATCTAAAGAGACTGCAAACCCCCACCCCCAAATGAAACAATAAACCCACCATCATCCCACCAAAGCCAAACCTTTAAAGGATAAGGAGTATTCTATTATGCTGATTTTTCCAGACCTGACTTTGTTGTGTCTATATCGGTTTTTGGGAAGATCTTTCTATGATAAGCATGGATTAAACATACATTTAACTATCATGAACACAATAAAATAGAAAGAAGATACTGGAAGAGAAGCCGGAGTGTCAGGTTAACTGAAAAAGATAATTAACAGAAACAAAAATAACCCAGTCAAAGTCTGGTTCTGCCATCAGTGTCCCTGTTATATGATGCAATCACACAGAAGTAAAGGTGTGAATATATTTAAAGTAGGTCTTCTGTAATTGCTTTGGTAACAATAATACTCAAGATACAGTGCTGTGACTTGGCACAGACTAACCACATCTTTACATTAAGTGAGGCCTGCTTATAGATGCTACAGAAATATCCAAAATTAAGACAGCAAGCACAGTTCAAGTGATAAATCAAACACTCATACACTTTTGGGGAAAGAGGAAAATAAATAGTCTTTTACTCCACTAAAATTAACAATGCTATTTTCCATCACAAAGAGATGTGTTTAAAAAACCAGCAAAAGCATTCATAATTCATTTAAAAATGAGAAAAAAGATGAGAAACAGAAGAAACAGGTACAAAATAGAGAGGAAAGGCTGAAATTAATTTTATTTAACAACACAAAATAATTAAGAAGGAAACTATAGTGAAATAAAGAAAAGCAGTAAGAAAAATAAGGAAAACCATCACTTTAATATACTGTAAATGCTTATTTCACTATTGCCTTTTTCTGCAACATTTTACTGATGATATTTCATGGATCATCAATAAAGTAACACTATAAAAAAACTCTAGAATCCTATTTCCTTCTGGCATTTGTGCTAGATTGACAGTAACTAGTCCATGACAAAGGGCAACCAGTTCAGCTTAAAGACTTGATGCAAGAGCAGAAGGGGGAGAAATAATTAAAAAAAGGGTCAATAATAATGTGTTAAGTTTGAAAGGAACACCAAGTGAAACAAATGAATGAAAATTGTTTAAGGATAACAGTATTTCTTCTCTTACCAAGAAGATAGGGCATTTGACAGCTAATAAGACAGCAAGGCATTCAGCTTCCAAACACTAAAAGGTGAGAGTTAATATTACACGCATGAGCCACAAGCATACGGCCGGCTTGTTTTTTATTAACACTAATAAATGATCTCATAATACTGATCAGAAGTGGGTTTTTTCCTCCACATTTCTCACAAAAGATTTTCAGGTGACAAATACTATGATACATATGGTAGAAACAAACAGCTGTGGCCACAAAGATGTTTTGTTAACTGATGATTAATATATTCAGGAAGCAATCACACTATTCATTAGTAAAAGTTTACAAACATTAAAAAGTGCATAACATTTGAAACCAACAACACAAAAATATATATAATATATATACTATATATAAAGTGACATCACCTCCTATTAATAAAAGAAAACAAATCTTCTGACCTTGTGATTGGTGCTTGTGTGATTGCCATGGTTTACTATCAGTCACTCTCTTCACTCACCTTAGTCACACAGAGGTGTGGCTGCCCCATTTTGCAGCATTCAGCCTCATGTATGGCCTTGTCTATTGGGGCAGGATGAGGGGGAAAAACAAATCAATCAGCAATAGCTACTGCAGAACAGGTTATTAATTTGCAGATATATTAAGTGATATCCTGGATGGACAAGCTATCCTGGTATTTTGACGGAGGCCCAGTTTGGACTGTCATTTTGGAATAGATGAAATGGGAAAAACCCTAGTCTTTGGGTGCTAGATGCCAAGTCTCTCACCTCCCTTTCCAGCTGCAAGCCACAAGGCTACTACAGTAGACAGCAGCACTTGGCTGTTCTGGTGCATCAGTAGCAGGTTACTGGCTGTGCAAATTCAACAGCCTGATCAACTGAGACAAAGGCAAGGAATTGTAAAAACTGAACACCTGGCTGGATCCAGCCCAGGAGCCACTCATTGGACTATACTGCAGTCTAAAACTCATTTCAGAATACACAATTGGCAATAACCTACGCCAGTTATTTTCCCATGTGTAAACAAGGCCTATCTTTTACAATGTGAATCAGGAAAACCTCTAGCACCATGGAATTAGTTTGAATTTTAACCCATTTAAGGTTATAAATGTATTCTTAAAACTACTGTAACAATAAAATACTTGGAATAACATTTTAAAAAAATATCTCAGAGAAAGATTAAGAAATTGGGACCAAAATTAGAAAAATGGGAAAGAATAACATAAAGGATTCAATTTGAGTCTCTGATATGCAACTAACTACAAGTGAGTGGCAAAACTGTATCAAGGACACAACACACGCTCAAGTATTCACATTAACAAATCGTTTTGAAGGCTCATCTAGTAACAAATTAGAGTGTTGCTGAGTCATTTAGGTTTAGGCATAATCAATTTAGCAGTTGATGTTCAGATCTATCATGTGCACATCACCACCTTATGCAGAAAACCAGCCCTTTCAAAACGTGTGGTAGAAAAATTCACAGTAACAGAAATATTCTTCATAAGCAGTTGAGAAGGGGCAGTGTGGAGCATCTAAGTCGTACAATACAAAAACCATTGTAAATAACAGAGCTGTAAAACAGATGCAAAGTTCTAAAAACAGTGCTTTCTTTACAGTCCTTATAATGGGCAAACACTTTGGCCAGAGAATTTTAGACTCTGAGGATCACACAAGCCTTTGCTTAAGATACACAACTAGATCCTCTGATGCTTCAAAGGCCATTTGCTACAAGATTTACCTGTTCTACTTTCTAAAAGTGTTCCCATCGAGTAGTCATTATGAAGGGATCCATCTGATGACACTATCCCAAAAAATCAATACATGTTCAACCATTGCTAATGACAGAGGTAGAGAAAATTCTGTCTTCTGTCACAGCTTGTACCCAGATTTTTAGCATTGTGTTGAGTGGGTTCCAGCAGTGAAGACACATGCACTTTCTTTTCTACCAGCTTGCTCATGGAAACAAATTTGTTCCAGCACACTCTTGTAGCCTGAAAACATCCAGCAGCTGCTCCACTCGGTCAAAGTCGGATGTCAGCTTTCTTGCTTTGCTGCCTCCCCTTGGGCCTCCCCGCTTTGCTCACTTGGATTTCGTTGTGCATCTCCTTCTCCTTCTATAACATAGGAAAAAAGGATGAGTAATCCACTCTAAAATAAAGAGAACCCTGATTGTTCATCCATCAGTCTCAAAAACAAAGTAAAAATTGAAATTGAAACTGAAATATGAAACTCTTGACTACTAAGATAGCTATACTTTGTTTCAGAAAGTATCTCTTGAGATGCAAATTCCTAGCTGCAATCACAAGTATCACTTTAAATAAATACCAAAGGTAGCTAAAAATTAATGCATTCAACAAAATATTTTTGAAAATTTCTTCACTATGATGCTATAACAGTATCAAAGAAAAAAAACCTCACTGCACCAATCTGAGCAGAGTTTGCTACAAAGAGATGTAACTTCAATAAAAGCAATAACTTATTAAATCTGCTTTAGTTCTGTGCATCCATTCTCAGCATCACGTCCACAGTTCAGCCCAGCTGTCTCACTGCAAACCACAGAATGACCTGAGGAGCAGATCACACCCTACAGAGGCACAGTGAGCAGGCAACTCACACTCTGTCTAACCAAGGCTAAGAAAAGCATTATCAAATGCTTTTACTATCTATATGCAAAGTATTGTATTTTACATAACAATGAAAGACCTCACAGGTTCAGGCAACAGGAAGGTAAGGGCAAGTGAGACACAAGTCCCTGAACACAGGACTGATCAGCTATAGATACACAACAGGGAATACTGTGAAGACATACATTGTCTCTTGTATGTTGCAGTGTTGAAATGGCTTGATAAATTAAGGGAAGAAAATTCCATGGCTAGATTGTAAGGAGGTCAAAATACATGCAGCGCCTCTTAATTTTAATCTACAGATCTTTAAAATGAAGGCAGGGTTCTCAATGCAGATATTTATTGTTTCCTCATTTCAGATCATATGGCACATCTGCAGATTAATTTCTGTTTATAGAAATAAGCATCATAAACGCCTTCTCTTTTCTGTGTAGAAGAAAGGGCACATTGGTAGTGGAAAAAAGTTCTTTGCCTTGCAAAGAACATTGCAAACAGCTTAGACATGCCAAGCTGTGTTTTGTGCATGCACTGAGTATTTAGGCAGGAAAATGCCTTAAAGGGTACTGTGAATTATCACATTCAACCTGATGAAACGTTGTGTGGAAAGTTGATTACCTACTAAACAGTGAGGTTGTTTTGTTCAATTACGGTTTAAGTAGTAAATATAAAATTGTTTTGCAAGGCACTTTC
Source organism: Oenanthe melanoleuca (assembly GCF_029582105.1). Classification (NCBI taxonomy): domain Eukaryota; kingdom Metazoa; phylum Chordata; class Aves; order Passeriformes; family Muscicapidae; genus Oenanthe; species Oenanthe melanoleuca. Next base: position 29,254,765 of record NC_079335.1, read on the forward strand.
TCAGAAAACTCTTCTTCACTTTCACCTCTCAAATTAGAAAGGATTCCACGAGCATGGATCTACATGAGATTATTTACTATTGGACAGAAACCCCTTTAGCCCCATTTGTCCAAACACTTTCTACAAGCCTCCTACATTTGTTCTGATTCTGCAGAAGATGCGATGAGTGTAATTTTAAGGTTTTGTTTCTTTTTTGCCTGCTCTGCCCTCCATTTATTCTGACTACTTCTATGTGGGCAAGCCAAACTTTCCTGGTGGAAATCTTATTAACAAAAAGAATACGAAAAAGAATCCCAAAACTGAAGAGCAAAAAACACTCTTGCAAGTTATTTATGTTTAAAAGAAAAATCACTTCTCGACAAAATGCCTAAACATTTCGCTACCTTAAACAGAGCACAGGGATCCAGAGAAAGAACACTAAGGTTCTAATATACCACTTCTTGAAAGACTCTTCTCAACTTGCTGAAAAAAAAAAACCTCACTAATGTAATCCTTTTAACCTATACTACACTATCTTGCTACCAGCTTTTTCTTTCTACTGGCAGAGCTCTCTTACTAAAGGCTTTAAAATATATTTACAGAGATAAATTTGCTTTTGAGTTCTGAGAATCCCAAAACTGCTAATCAAATTGCTTTTCTTCCTTTAAAACCTGATGGCTAGAAAATCTCAAGAACAAGACTGTAATTTTTACACAGCATTTTGAAAGCAGCAGGCAGTATCAATAAAAGAAACAAAACCAAATAATAAAATACTCTAAGCCACAATACAATTGTGTGAGTTGGTCAGCTGGCTACACTTACCTCCTGCTAATGTGCAGCTTTTAACTCAATTTTCTTCCTGTAACATTACTGACTCTACAGTGTCTGTCACTATTCCTTCTGCTTACACCCAAAACACTTCTACCCTGGACTAAAATCAATTACTTTCAATCACTAATTTTTACAGTCAGTTATTCATTCTGGTACCATATGTCTTCAACATGCTATTACCCCCATTATTTGCAGATGCTTGGACCACTAGAACTTTTACAAGGAAATGTCCTTTTCACGTTTGTGTTCTATAGCACTTAGAAAACCAGGAGTTTGTTTTAGAGATTAGATCTGCAGAGACTTGTCCTCATTCTTCCTTGTATTTTTTCCTCACTACTTCATTTAGCTACAACCTGCAAGATGATCAAGTTTCTTGGATTGCACTGGTTACCTTGAGAGTGTTGAGCAGGAGAGCTACCTGCTGATTTCCCAGTTAAAATCTTTCTTTTGCTTCTGTCTTATGATTTCTCTTCCTGTTTTCTATCTATCAGATGTACACAGTGTTGCTTTTACTTCATTTAGATAAAACGTGTTTGCACAGTCCTTGGAACCTGTATTCTGGGGTTTGGTAAATATATCCACTGCACAGATAATAATAACAGCTTGTTAGCTTGCTATGGACAAAGAAAACTGGGACAGTTGTTTTGAAGGGAGAGTATCACACGGCAATTATACTTATTATACATAATTATGCAGTAAACTCTTGATTATCTGTTGTTGGCTCATTGATGAGGGGATTATCCAACACTCACTTCAGGTATCAGCTACTGAGTAACAGAAAAACACATTGTCTTTGAACAAGTCTAATGCTGTTAAAAGCTGTTCTGTTTTTTTACAGGAAACATATCTGCAGTCTTTTCAAAGTGAATGTACTAAATATGTTTGAGTAGTTTAATTTACATATGTTTTATAACCACCTTTTTTTTTCCCCTTAAACATCTGCATTATCCTACTCTGCCATTTCTGCAAGCAGTTGAAAGCAAACACACTTGCATTTTTGCAAGAAAATGCATGCAGCTGTAATAGGAATAAAAGGAAAGAATCGAAACATGATGTCTATATTTATATAATTAAGTTGTATTTAGCATAAATTGTTTGACATGCTCCTTGAAAGAAATAAGGCATAGCTCCCAAACTGTGTTCTCTTCTTAATCCTGTCAGGTGTGATGCACAAATGCACCCTACAAGCCTTAATATATTCTGAACTGGGATTTTATATGCAAAATATTTTTTTAGCCTCTCTTGATTTGGAATGACATTATGTGATAATACACTAATACTCACATGAATGCTAGGTAAGGCAATGCCTTTTCTGGTATTTTTGGTTTGGAGGTTTTTACTTGGGCCCTAGTTGTACTAATAATACAGAATTTAAATGTATTTTCATTTGATAATGGAAACTGCATAACCTTCTGAAGAAGTATGCAAACATTTCTGTGTTTCTGCTAAGGTGATTTTATGAGCAGCTCTGTATACTTTCCTGCATTGATTAAGCTACCAGGGCTTCAAAAGGGATTACCAACAAGAACTAAAGAGACTCCTGAAAACACATTTCTGGCTTATAATAACTCCACTGTTTAACTTAAAAATAGGGAATGTTTTTATCTTCTAAATGGACAAGATTAAAGACAATTTTGGTAAGTTTAAATCTGAGACTAAGAAAATTAAAGCACAAAGGAACATTGGCATTACGCCTTTCGAATGGCACCTACTTTCTATTTTTCCAACATTTTACACCTGTTCCCACTAAAATAAAAAGACATGCCTACACACATACTTATAAAGCATTTTTTAAAATAGAAATAAACTAAAGGCCTTGTCCAGCTAGAATTGCATGCATCTAGAATCTATAGGTCCCAAACTGGTATCAAGGAATGAATTTGCATGTACACTAGAAAGAAGCCCTCCTTCAAAACAGCACTGCAACCACCTCAGCACCATGCTGCCCACACGTGACTGTCCTGTGAAGAGACTGCCTCTCAGAACTCTTGCCTTTATCTCTGAGAAAAGTATGTGCACAAACAGGACAGATGCTTATCAACACTTTCTTCTTTGCTGCATTTATTTTCTTCTGCTATTATTAAAATAAGCAAAACCACGCTTTCCCTAACATCTGAAAAGGTCTTTCTAATATATGTAAGATCCATTTGTTAGCTGCTACTCATCTAACATAAACACCCAGTCATATTACTATTTTTATTTTATGTAAGGTCCACCATTCTCCTTCCTCTGAACTGAATATGCACAAGCATTTAAAAATGTTGGTAATATTAAAGATTTAGGATTGCATTACTGCTTATCACCTTAAAAGAAGGACAAGTATCAGCAGAAAAGAGAAAGAGACAAGGTATTCAGAAACAAAGATCCAGATAAACCAAACAATAATGCATTCCTGTTTCTCTGTCATTTGGCAGCTGATAAAAAGGTAATTTCACAGCAGACACATGGTTTCTCCTACAGGCTTCAAATCAGAGAGTTTCCATTAAAGGATATTATACAGACTTGGGTTTTAAAAAAGACTTCCTTATTTTCTTCCTTATATTCTACTTTTCATACAATTTATCCTGATTTGGACCCTGCCACTAGGCACTCACGGCAGAACAACTTTTCTACTTTCCTTTTTCCAGTGACATGTTGTACTTACAAATAACCACCCTTCCTGTTGATGAAATCTGTGATTCTTCTTGCAGGTAACCTATGTTGATTAGAAAAACAAATATTTCTGCTGCTGAGGGAAAAGGCACATAAACCATGCTTTGTGTACTAGTTCTCAACTTAGTTTTAAATAAAAATAATAAAAGCCCAAAACATACTCACCTGTTTTGTTTATATCAAGCTCTGATAACTTTAAGGCTAGTTCACTAGAGTTCCCACCCGGAGAGGACACAAGGATGTCATGTAATGCATTTCTTCTACCTGTTCTTCCTGAAGCAATAAAGTCTGCATATGTAGATTCCACATCAGTCATTGCTAACAAATATCCACATAGCAGTACCTGGATGGGAGGAAAGAAAGAAAAACAGAAACCACCACTTAGACCACCAGCAAAATAGGTGAGTTTAAAGATTGGGAATAGAGCTAGAAGGTTCCCATTATGGGGCAGATTGAGGCATCTTCTTTTACTGGTTAGCCAGTCTCAAAATTTTGAGAAATCAGAGAAAAAACAGAGTAGAAAGCAAAAACACTGTGTGTATTTTATGCCATCTGTATTCAACAGTATTTTAACCAACTTAATTTTCCATGCTTCATAAAATGATAGTGAATACTTTATAAAAGCAATGACCTCAGCAACATAATTTCTTTATAGAGTTGTCTCCGCTTTTAATATTAGCTGAGATGTAGGAGGTAGGCAGGGGGAGGAACAAAGTTCTTTTCTACAAAAAGCAGAGTGCAACGAGTAAGAAAGTACAAATCGATAACGCTTTTGTATGAAGAGCCCTGTGCTCATACACAGACATAGTTATGTTTTGTATATTTTCTTTACTGTTAGTATTAGTTTTGGCATTGTATACAGACCTCTTCATGTTCAACTTATTTTGGTGTGGTAGTTTCCCTAAAGTAAATGCATTACCATAATGTTCCTGAAGTGAGTGGAGACGTGCTACCAGAGCAAGCAGAATAGCTAAACTAGAATGCAGTGGTTTGAAAGCAGCTCTCTGTAAGCTAGGTATAAATTCAGAACTTATTTTCATTAGAAAACAATTATTTTCTTGTATCATTATGGAATAATGTGATGATGTGCATTAATGTAAGATCTGACAAGGATACAAGGAATACAAGCTGCTATTTCAACCTCGGTAAGAGAAAGATTCGCCGCCCTGCTACAATACATGCTACAGATCTAAGCTATCAGGATTTTATTTTCTTAATTTATAAAATGTTAAAGAGCATGGGGAGGAGCACTTTCTCTCGCTCATCACGTTGCTTTTTCTGTAGTTTCATGTGTACGTGTCTAAGGTTTCCTGTAAAATGCTAGGCAACCCTGCTTTCCTCATGTTTTGTTTCCATGTCATAGGGGAATCAGGGAAGCTTTCTGCTAGAGGAGTACTCCAAAGAAAAGAAACACTACAGAACTACTAATCAAATCAGTACCCCCACAGTTATATGCTTCCTTCATTTCTAAGAAGAATTTCTCTGGTTTTGCACACTGCAGACAGAGGACATGGTCATACAGGCAGCAACTCACAGCTGCCTATAGCGAGAAGCTTTAGCTGTTACTAAAGTAGCCAAAATTTCACATTTGCTGAGAACGCACAAATCTCTTTAATCAGTTCCTGCTGCAGGTGCTGGACACTGAAGCAGCTCTTGAAGTCATCACAAACATTAACAGCAGCAAAAGGTTCAGCTTTCTCCCTTCAAATAAACGAAAAAAACCTCTCATTTTTTAGAAATACTTTTTATTTAAAAAAATACATACAAAAAAGACAACAGCCAATCCATTTCCACCCTCACCTCTGAACAACTTTACAAACCATGCTCACTCCTCATCTTCGTTCCATTCCTCACCTCCCCAGATTCAGTCAGCTGTATGAGGGTGTACATATGATGTGTGTGAGAAGCCAAGAAAAGGGTTCTACACCATATTTTATTCAGTCTAAAAATAACTATATCAAGTATCATTGCAAGACTAACTGACTTGAAAGGAAGTTCACTGCTATCAAGCATTGGTGTCCCATGCCAAACACTAAATGGCTGACAAGGCTAATTTTACTCTTATAATCAACCACTATGATACAGGAAACTGCTTAAAAAAACCCCAAAGTAACAAAGAAACAAAAACTCAACAAACCAACAACCAAAAGAAAATTAAATCCACAAAACCTAACACTACCACCTAGGGAGAGAAAAGAGGTCAGAATTGACTGAAAGCCTGCCTGACACACATAAAATAGTGCAGTGTCTCTGTTTAATAACAAAAGCTTTTATGAGAATGAGACCATGTGCATTTCTTCCTCTGAACTGCTCTCTTACTGAAACACTGCAAGAATAATGAAGCAAGTGAGAAGCCTACTGTTTGTTCTTTGCCCAAGGTGCAGACACTGCAATGCCAAATATATCAACCATGTAGTAATGCAGGATGTAACTTGCAAAGGTGAAGGGAAACAATGAGGACAATTTTTATAAGAAAACAGCACAAGTTTTCAGACTTACCTGACCCATTCTCTGAAGAGAATCCACCAAAATCAGAGACTAAAATATTTTAAGCAGAATTCACTTATATTTGTGCATGCTTTTTATTGCAACTGACTGGCAGAAAAGGAAGTTCAAACAGTGAAAGCAATCAATAGACAGGCTTGGATTTCATATTAGTGTAGGACCAATCCAAAGTCATCACCCCTGTGAAGATATTAATTTTTAGAATAGAATGAACCACCACAGAGTTTTCTCTTCCTCTTTGAAAGGTGCATATGAGTGCATCAGGCTCAGAATAACCAGAGAAGACTCTGACTGAGGTAGAACAAGCTGCAGGGCTGTAAGACTTGCAAAATAATCCAGGCTGTACTCCATGAGAAATTCCCTGGATATACAAACTGCACTCCACTGAATATGCTTCTGTAAGATTATACTGCTCTTGAAACATTCCATAAAAATGGAGAACACCAGGGGAAATCTCAAGCTTATTAAGTTTTAGCTATGAAACAAGCTACAAAACCATGGGAAAATGTACTCGTAAAGAGCTTGTTTTTAAATCTTCATTTTCTGTATGCTCAATATGGGATTACTAACAACGTTCTGATCAAAAAAGAATGTTATCAAACATACATTTATGACACTTCCAAATTTTCCTGTCTGTGTCTCTTTCTAAATATCAAATACCATTCTGTTTTGTATTGGCATTATCTTGAGACATTACTACATAAATATGGAACTCCACTGACATCACCCAAGAGCTCCCCTTCCAATGAATGGCTCAGTGCCCAGCAGTTTGTACTTATTCACTGAAGCAATCATTAAGGAATTAACATTAACTTAAAAAAAAAAAAATCTTTTTTTCCCCCTTCAGTTTCTGTGGAAGGAGTGGAATTTGCTATTAACTCTGGGAAACAGAATTTGAATTTCCTAAATAACTGTATTCACAGGTACTCCTGCATTAGATTGTGGTCAGACCCACTAGTTCTATTAATTTAATTTTTTCAAGAAGTTGCAAAACCAGTGCTCTGCTATGTGGAATTAAACTGAAACAAGAGGGCTACAAATCTCACTGCCCCTGCCAACTGAACCAGCAAACTAAAGAAAGATGGGAGAATAAGGATTAATGAAACCTGCTGTTGCAAGATTGGATTCCTTGGTAAGTGATAAGACTATCCCATCAGAAATCCCCCCCAGCTGTGCTTTACCTTTCTTCCCATGCAGAGTCACTATGCCAGATAATGGCTTAGAGTTTGCATCACAGCACAGGGAATTTTCATACAGTATTTTTATTTCCTCAGATTCTTGGTTTCATAAATGTCTAGAAATATGGGTATCTTAGACTTTTGTCTCTTTCCCTTCCCAACTCCTTCCTCCCAAAAAAATGTGCTAAAAGTTATTTGTAAGTACTTAAGAAATTACATAGGATGAGAATGGTAGAATTGTTGCCTTGGATTTTAGCCAGTCTATCAAGACATTCCTGTACTGTTAATGAATATTCTGTATTGAACATAAGGGGTAGAATCAGCATCCAAGGAATGCAGAAGGACAAAAAAAGGATGGCAAGGATAGGTTCAACAAGGCCAAGTGCTGGGTCCTGAATTTGCATCAGAACAACCCCATGCAATGCTACAGGCTGGAGGAAGAGTGACTGGAAAGCTGCTCAGTGGAAAAGGACCAGGGGATGCTGGTCAGTATCTGCTGAACATGATCCAAAGAGTGCCCAGATGGCCAAGAAGGCCAATGGCATCCTGGCCAGTATCAGAAATATTGTGGTTAGCAGGTTCAGGGCAGTGATTGTCACCCTGTACTCAGCACTGGTGTGGCTGCACCCAAATCCTGAGTTCAGTTTTGGGTCTCTCATGACAAGGACATTGAGTGTGCCCAGAGAAGGGCAATGGAGCTGGGAAATGGGCTGGAGCACAAGCCCTGGGAGGAGTGGCTGAGGGGGCTGGGGGTGCTTAGCCTGGAGAAAAGGAGGTGTTTAGCCAGGAGAAAAGGAGGCTCAGGGGGAATTTATCACTCTAAGCTGCATGAAAGGAGGTTGTAGCCAAGCAGGGGTTGGTCTCTTCTCCCCAGTAACAAGTGACAGGATGAGAGGAAATAGTCTCAACTTGCACCAGGTGTAGTTTAGATTGGATATTAGGAATACTTTGGTCACTAAAATGGTGGTCAGGCATTGGAACAGGCTGTCCAGGGAAGTGGTCAATCACCATGCCTGGAAAAGTTCAAAAGATGTGTAGATGTGTCACTGAGGGCCATGTTTTAGTGGTGAACATCGTGGTGTTTGGTTAATGGTTGGACTCAATCTTAGAGGTCTTTTCCAACCTTAATGATTCTATGATGAGAACATTATAACTTAACAGGTACAAAAAGAATCAGTATCTGTGTTTTCAGAAATTTGCCAGAATACTCCTTTAACTCTACAATCCAATTTATGTTAAATTTTCCATTTCCATGATATACATAGCAAATGTTATCTCACAAGTTTCTGAAGATAACTGTCAAATCTCTATAATTGAAAAAAAAAATTCTAGAAAGTTATTGATGTAACTTCACAAACATAATCCAAATTTGACTGTGTTCCATAATAATTCAGTGAAGTCCAGTATTGCACAGTGCCACTGCTCTCAAGGGTTTGGGAGGAAAAGTACAGAAATTATGTGATACACCAGCATGGATTAAAAATCAGTGTCTCTACTGCTTATGGGCTAGAGGTACCTAGGGTTGTTGAACTTAAGTCTGTTAAGGGACTAGATACCTAAAAGAAGCCCAAGCGGATCTGAAGAACCTGTGCTAATTGGAATTCATTATTATTTCAGAAGGGAGACAGAACAAGAGCAGGCACTTGACATACACAGAGCTTGTCTGTGAATCTGGCACAAGCTGCTGGCAAGCACCAGAGAGCTGCCATTTTCTTGGCAAACCTGCAGTGTGAGGCCAAGAGGTACAATCCTTCCCTGTGTGCTCCGGCTCCTTCTCCATCTATTCTTAATGGCAGCGTCAAATAAGAGATTTTCAAATAAAACTCTCCCAGGCTTTGGCTGCTAAATGTTGTATCACGATCAGCACATTATTTAAATGTAATTATCTATATTCAGCTTTCACAAGGGAACAAAAAAAAAAAAAAAGGAGAAAGAGAATTTGTCATTTAATAGCATGTCTGATTTAGAGAAGGTGTATAATTATGCTTTTAAAATAAATTTTGGTTCCAAATCTAGCCTTAACTTAGAGACAGGGCTACAGGGCTCTTTCCAGTGAGGATACAGATCTATTCCACAGTAACCTGTACCTAGATTTCTATCTTATGCATGGTCTCCTAAACTGAAAGCAATATCAGAGGAATAATTTAACAAATTTTTCTTCCACAGAGATTGGATCTATTGTGTTATACAACAACGTGCTTTTGCCCAAACACAGATGAACAGGAAAATAGCATTAACTCTTGAACACTAATTAAAGAAAATATTAGTAACAATGCAAGATACCAAGCTGGGCAGTATTTTAATCTGCTCTTTGAAAATCCCTCATGTAGTTTTTTCTGTCTGATGTTTCTGAAGTGACCAGCTCCTTAAAATAGTAATGCAGAACAGGTCACTTACCTCTGACAACTAGAAGGTTTTAGGGTGCACATTCTATATGCAACAATCCTAGTACTACTAAAACCTTAATAGAAATTAACAGGCAATTCAGCTGGTTAAACAATAAAACAAAACAAAGAAAATCACCACCTGGGATTTTTTTCAGAAAAAAACTAAGCTTGCTTAAACCTGCATGAAAAAACTCTATGAAGTCAAATATTCTTCAGCTTACAATTTATACAAGGAGATCTTTCACGAAGACAGTTAATAGGTTTTCTTTCTATGTTATCTAAGTTGCAGTTTTCCTGAAGAGATCTACAGAACTGATCTACAATTCTTACCATGTCCTTGCTCAGGCAAATTTTATTATGCCCATGACCATAAGAATTTGGTCTTTCATCCACCATTTAATCTGAGTTCACAAATTTAGTTTTAGCTTCCACTGTTCCATAAAACTGTGCAGTGAAATAGCAGCAGCAAATTAGAAAAAAAAGCAAACATAACCAATGAAGCAATACTACAGAGACCTTGGTTCTTTGGAAAGATACAGGGCAGATATCATTGATGGTTTAGGGAGTAATTAAAAAATAACAAAAAAGGTTTTTATACTTTGAAATTAACACCCTATGGAAGAAAGTAATCACAATATTTAAACAACTACATAGGGACACTCTGCTGGAGAGCAGAAGAGGGTGACCTAAAATCTACCATCACTGTTCACTGCCTAAGCTAAAGAATAGTAATGGCAGGCAAGATGTTTGTGGGAAAAGGCTTTCACTGCTGTGTGACTTTTTACTTGCAGTTTGTGGAGAAGCCTCTTGCCTTGTAAAGGAAAGGAGCAAGTTAAAGCACTACCTTTCAGGACACACTGATACTCTCTATGAACAACAAAACTCACTGCAAGCACCTTACAACCACAGAGATAGATAAAAGCCTCAAGCCAGATGAGAGCATTTTAGCTCCTCACCTGGCAGCCCTGCTGAGCATTCACACATCCACCTGAGCTGAAAGGAGGTCAACGTTTAAAGGTCCTGGGAGGATAAGGCCAGGTATGCAGCACCTTAAATGCTGTGGTGCTCTGAACAAACACAACACTGAACAAATACAGCGTTTGTTCAAAAGGACTGGTTTCAGCCTTTGGACAAAGTGTGTTTATTGGGGTCTTTATATGGCAATCCAGAAGCATGTCTTACAGAATAGCAAGAGGAAAGAAGCCCATGAAGACTATGACACAAAAACCACCCCTCAACAACAAAAACAGGCTCTTGCTCAATTGCTGGGCTCCTGGAAAAGATCATTCTACTGAGAATGAACAACTGACTGGCAGATTGGACAAGCTCGGTGCAGGAAAGACAAGACTTGCTGCAGAAATGTGAAACTGATGTCTGCTTAGGATCAGGATGTTTAGTAGAGGCAATGGGGATTAGGGGGGAGGGAAATTTGTGTGGGCTTTGCTCATGAAGCTCTGTATCTTCCTAACCTTGCCTTTAATTCAAGATTCGTGCTGTAATCGAGTTTATTCCTCAGACGCTTCTGTCAGTAGCGCCAGCATTCACAGGCAGTGATTTAAAGGTATTGATCAACACAGGTCTCATTAGCTGAGACTCTGTTCCTTAGAGAACTTGATATAAGCACTGTAGTGACTATTTTTGTAACAGACACATCTCCTTTAGTCACTGCCTGTGACATGAAGCCATGTCCCCCATGAAACCATATACAATAGTCTGTATATGGCTTCAGAGGGAAAAAAACCTCCAAAACATTGAACAGTCATGATCAGTAACCTGCAAATATTTTGGGCCAAACTGCTGTGAGCCACTGTCTTCCTCACAGACAGCTCTCCAGTGGAAAAAAAAAAAATAAAAATACAAGTTTAGCAAACTTTTATCAGAAGGTTTGATAGCAAGATAGTTCTGTGAATTACCCACAGATGGGTATGAGCCTTCCAATTACTGGTACAGAGGCAGTAACGTGGAAGCCACTCAGATAAAAGGTTTTCTATTAGACAGCTTTCCCATTTTCTGGAAAAGAAGTTTAATACTGTGGAAGAGGCTAAGAACAAGATATATTAGACTATGAGAACTGCATTTGTTCAGCCTTGAGAAAAGAAGGTGTTAGGGGATACCTTATCACCATCCTTCAGTATCTAAAGGATGGCTAGAAAGAAAATGGACACTTTTTACAAGGAGTCACATGGAAAAGATGAGGGGTGATGAGTACAAGTAATTACTGGAGAGATTCCAGCTGGACACAAGAGGAACATTATTTACATTCAGAACACTCATCCATTGGAATAATTTCTTCAGGGAAGTGGTGGATTCTGCAGTATTGGACAACCATAAGATTCAGCTGAGCAGGGTGCTGGGCCATCTTGTCTAGAGATGCTTTTGCCCTCTCCCAGCCTAGTATCATATGATTCTATGAATCCTAACCCTAGATTCTGGTCTACTGAGATTTCAAATTCAGCATCCATAAAATGTTTATCCATGTAAGATCTATTTATTTCCCTCACTATCTACTTTTTTTTTTTTTTTTTTTTTTTTTAACTTTGAAGTTACACATTTTGCTAGATATTACTTTACTAGTACTAAGGCTTTTGAGGTCAAAACAACACCAACACCCCCCAAGAAAAACAAATAAGAAACCCAAACAAACAAAAGAAAAAGCCTTCATTCTCATAACTAAAAAAGAAAGAAAAAAACCCCAAAAGTGGCACAAAGACTGTATGCAGTACACTGTGCTGCACTTTTCCATTTAAATGGGAACCAGCTGTGTTTCCCAAAAATCTAGCTCCATAGCACAAGGGAGCCTCCATTTCTTTGTAAGGGCTCAAATAGTCAGCAAAACTATAGATTTGAATGGCTGAACATTCCTAAGCAATTCATTATAGTTGTTGCAATTCCTAACAGCAAACCACGAAACTAACATGAAGATTCATTGCTCTTTGTTACAAGTCAAGAAATGTAGCCTGTCTCTTCTATATTAACTTATGCCCAACCTGCTAAAATACTTTGTTATACAAAATGCAGCTTTGTTATGCAAAGTTTAAGAACTTGCTTTTCATTGTTTTAAAATATCAGTAAAGGTAATGGCTAGCAAGAAGATTAACTAGCACTGCCAGGACTTAACTATGCATGTGCTGGGCTAGGGGAATATTATGGCATCATAAAAACACAATATGGATGTGAAGAATCAGATTTCAGGTGGGGAGGTACCATCCAGAAAAGGCATTCTGCAGAACAAGACCAGAAAGGAAGAAAAAAGCATATGGAGATAGGGAGGAAGATAATTCAAGAGTTCAGTTAGAGAAACCAGTTTACAATCAAAAAGGAAGATTGTGGTGGACTCTTGCAGCTCTACCAAAAAGCTCACAGTGGAATAACTCAACTCAAGGACTTTACACAGGGCCACTGATTTGACTGCAGGGCTTGGCTCCCCCATTGCAATGGGTTGCTCCCATTCCCAAGTTAGCTAAAGTTTGCATTTTGTGATGTTCTGCATTCTGTCAATTTGACTGATATGTTTACAGCATCTACAACAGCCATTTGCAGGTAACAAAAGCCTTTGAAAGGGAAAGCATGCAGTTAGAACAGCAAAAAGAAAATTTCTAGACAACAGTATCATGACAGCATTTATAACTTAGCATTTATAACAGGAGGATGCACCAGCATTTTCATAAGGTTTCTTCCACAGCTATTTGCTAGGATTCTTCAGTGTTTCAGTACAATGAATAGTCTGGCTATCAAATATTCAAGCTATCTATATGCTCTACAGTTAAGTTGTCCTTATTATTAAAATAAACAGCTGTCCCCCTCACAAGGCAGTTCCCTCAAATCTTTAGGGCAATGTAAACTACCAAACAGAAGCAGCACTTGTTGTATTACGTATCTTTTCAGCAATTTCTGGTGAAGCAGCTCAACTTTTGCATGTGATTACCTTTCAAAATCATGCAGTCATGACTCATCAAGAAAGTATGTGTTGCAGCATCCAGAACAGAAGAGCTTGAGCTTATTACTGTTTCTTCTTGGGCAGTGGCAAACATTGTACTGAAAGCAAAGGATTTACCTTTTCTTGATAGCAAGATCAACCATGACCATGGATTTCTAAATATTAAATACTGGTTCCTATTTGCTTTTAATAAAATCAATTACCTCTCCCAAAAAATAAAACTGCTATAGAAAATTATGCTTCTGTTAAGATCTCACATTTCACGTGCAAGCTTGGAGTTTCTAAAAATACACCCAATGACATCACATTTTTCAGTATTTGCAAAGATAAATACCACTGGGCTAGCCTGAAGACCTGTGAACATGAGACATCTACAGTATATTTTCAATGCCTGGAACAGGGGAAAAAAAATAGGATGGAAAAGGCACTTTATAAAATACTGAATAATGTATTGCAGCACAAAGACATTCACATTCCTGGTTTATCTGGTCGGCTTTTTGATTTGTTAATAACAAATTGCCTTTCCCATCCTTTTTTTTTTGTCCTGTGGCAGGCATTTAAAACCTACTTTACATTTGAATTAGTTTTCTCAGCCATCAGACATTCTGCCTTTTAATTACTATCTAGAAGCTGAAAAAAAAAAAAAAAAGTGAACAATTTGGCTAACAGCATTTCAGTTTTTTCAACTTAAAAGCAGTTCAATTTATTATACCTCACAAAATAGATTCACATTTTCTTTTGTATATCATTTCACTTTAGTTTCTCCTAATCTCAGCCTTACATTTTTCAAGGTTTCCATCATTTTTGCATTCTGTTCCCATGTGTACACTGACTACTTTAGAGACTAAGGACTGCCAGGCTCTGTTGCTATGCAACAGCATAGCCTACTTAGGGCTTCCTGAAATAATTGTCTCAAATGTGCTTTTTTTAGACTTGTTTCCAGCAGGAATACTTTACAGATTCTTTATAATGGACCACTGATATTACCACAATGTTAGACAGTGGTCATCTGGGAAGTATAGGTAGCTACTTAAGATTAAAAAACCACAATGTTACTGCATGCAAAATTCCAGACATACCTGCTGCTTTTTCACAGAGAAGTAAACAACACAAATATCCCTATATTTCTGCCAGATATTATTCTTGTGTATGAGAACCATATATTTATCAGAGGAAAAAAATATTCTTTATTGTTCTTTGTTTCACTCTATTTCATTCAAGGGAAAAGTTCTCTATTTAGAGTATGTCACCCACCACTCAGGAAAAATGAACCCTCTTTATATAAATTATATTATAAATTTAATCATCTCAACAAAATGAACACATATGCAAATATTCTCTATTGCAATTCGTTATCAAATAAGTTGATGTTAGAATTCTTTAGGACAAGGTCCCAAATTTTTAAAATCACACTGTGAATGCCAAAAACTTGATCTGTATTTGTTTTCTGAGGTATCATCAAGCAGCCCCTGAGAAACTGTCCCATGAAACCTTCAATCTTTCTAGCATTCAACAGCATTTTTCTTGTTACAACCTTCTAGTGGCTCCTGCTTCAAGAGTGGAAAAATATGTGTTTTCTTCTTATAGCTGGCATAATTGGGAATTTTAAGTTAATTAATCTCTGTAAAAATACATAGAGCAATATAAATACAAATCTTTTAGAAAAGCATTGATTAATTCCAGAGGGCCAAACGTCTTACAATACACCAGGCTGAGGGATCAAAGGAAGGAGGTCTGACAGCACAGAATACTTTAATGAAAGGAAATATTTTACCTCTTATTCTTTTTTCTCTCTTGTTCACCTTAGCATGTTCAGCAGCAGTTGCATGTACAGAGAGCAGTCTGTCAGTCCAGAATTGTAAAGAGAAAGATGTTTGCCAGAGCCAGAGAAAATAAGAGCAAGGTTTAAATTAAGGTCCCTGCAGAGGCAAGTCCACCTGCAGTCATTTAAAGGTAGAGGGGGAAGAGAGCAGCAATTTCATACTGTTTTCAAAATCCTAAATCTTAAAGATGACTTTTTCTTAAACAGAGTGGACTGTGCTGGGCTTCTCAAAGCCAAATGCAGGAGGTGGCTTAAAGGGGTAATTTTCCATATTCATATGCATAACCACATTCATACATAATAGCCAAGCTATCCAAGAATATGAGTCAGCAAGGTTTAGTGAGTGGGACTCTCCCAGACTTCAAGTTTCTATTCTTTAAAACCATGTAAGTAGTACAGCTCAGACTCAAATCTGTAATGATATTGTTTTAAAAGCAAAGAAATCAAGACCTGCAAAGCAGCAACACTTGGAAGGATCTCCTGGCAAATAACCAGTTTGAAACCTCAAAAATTACTCAGAATCAGGTGGAGGAGAAGAAAGCATTAATAAAGAATTCTTTATAATGGTGAAATCTGTTATGTGCAGTTTGTATTTTATATTTTGCAGTATTTATGGGCATTTCAAAGACAGGCCAAATAATTTCTGATCTAGCCAAAAGAAGTCCCTTATATTTGCCACAATATGCATGAAGATGGAAACCTTAGCAACCTCTTTTGCCTCTCCATGTTTAAAAAAGAATCTAATTAAACAAAGAGGAAAAAGCAAAACAAATTACAACTCTCTTGCTAAACAATCCTTTGTCACCTAGGATCATTTTGTACACTTTGTATTGAAAACTATGCACTACAGAGTACTTTTCTGACAAGGTTCGATGTACTGAAACTAGATAAAACAAAAAAAAATTAATTTGCTTGCATATACTAATATTTAATTAGCAATTGTGCTGCATTACACAATCTGTCCATGATACTCAGATTTAAGATGCATTTCTAGATGCAAACCCAGGTAGTCTGACAAACACAATACCCAACCACAATCAAGGAACATACAAGTTCTGCAAACCACATCCACTTAAAATCACTGTTACAGCTTTGAACTTGATGGTCAAATATTTCTCACTGCCCAAGTTTCAAGCGAAATTAAAGCTCAAATACTTAACTCATATTCCCCTAATGTCCCAATTCTACATCTAGAAATAAAAAATGTTAGTTTGGGCAATTTGCAAGCCAGCGATGGAAGCATATAAGCAAAGGATTTTGTGGATTCTCACACAGCTCATTGATTTCAGCCAACCCTAACAAACTGCTCAATCAATTTAAAAGATGGCCTATTAAAAACCACATACAGTAGACACTTTATATTCATGCCAAGAAAAGTTATCCAACCACATACATATTTCCTGCAGCTCAAGTTCTTAAATCTACCTTGCAACTCTCCCTTTCACAGAAGTTGCTGACCACTAAGAAACATTAGAAAATCCTAAGAAGAATCTGAACATACAGTTCCTGCCATATGCATAAACTCAATAAAATAAAGTGCAGTAAAAAGTAAAGTGTTTTCTGGTTATGAGCAGAAACACACAGGTATAAGCAGAAACAGGAGTACCTACAGAAACCCTTACAAAATTCCTGAGAGGAATTCATGTTGTCAGACTACACAAATCCATCTGTATTTGAATACCTTACTTGAGCTTCAGGGCCATGCAAATTGCAGATTTCCTCCTTTTTACTACCTGCTGGTGGAAAATGAAAGGAAGTACCAGCTGTCTGCTTACAGTAAGAATGCATATGTGGGCAGAATACGTCTTAAGACTTCCAATACTTAAATTCTGGCACAGGGAAAAACCTTTTAAGTGCAAGAATCACCAAAATATGTGAATTCCTGGATACCATATTCCTTGTAAAAGGCAAGCTGCAGGTATAAATTCAGAGGAAGAAGGTAAAATTATAACAAAAGTTGCTCAAAATCTGAGGTGATGAAACCCACATCTCATAGTCACTAAGGAAGTGCCTTGTTTGAGTAAAAGCTACACTTTAGCAATAACGAGAATAAAATAATTAAGTAATTGGGAGCCAATGAAAAGACATAGGGGCAGAGCACAGTAAGAAAGTTCATGAAAACAAACCCAAATGGATTCTCAGACTGAGCAGGAAGAAAATCAACTTGAAGTGTCTCCTGACAGAGATGAGACTTATTTTATTCTTATTTATTTTATAGTTGTCATTCCTCCTGGCAGAAATCTTGGGATGCTGACAACTATCTGTAAGTCTCTATCCCATCCCTAGTACAACTGTCCACTTTGACATCTAGAAAAACATGAAGGACCACAACATCAGAGAAAACTGGTAAAAACCAGTAACGTTACTCTGCAACAGTTTGAGTGTTCAGGGTCAGAGAACTTTGAATATGACTTTATCCACCCTTGTAAAAATGTCTATGTATACCGGCGTGCTGGTTTTCCAGAGAGGGAGGTTGGTCTGAGGGGAAGAGCACAGAGAAGGGCCCGGAAACAGAAGGGCTGTCCCCTCTCTGTGGGCGGTGGGGACCAACCAGAGAGCTAATTTAGTGGTTGACAAACTGAGTAAACAATTAAAAGTCATTTCTAGTTCATGAATTACACTGGTAAAGCTAATCCGTCCTCTTTTCACTTCCGTTGGCGCAGGTAGCAGCCAGCGGTGCCCCGGCCCGGCCCGGCGCCCCCTCCGCTCCCCCTGTTCTCGGCTGGGGAGCCCTGGTGGCCGGGTGAGGAGAGGCTTTTGCTGAGCTCCTGGTTCCCCCACCACGGTGTGGCCACGACTCGGCCGGGCTCCTGCCGCTGTTTTTAGAAGCAGCCAGGAGAGGAAAGGCCCCCAGCTGACGTGCGGCGTGGGGAGGTGCAGCTGAGTTTTGGAGTTTTCGTCCGGCCCTCTCCACATCACCCAGAGTTTTTCCAGCATGGCCTGGCCCAGCTTCTTCATTTTCTGGATGCAATTTTAACTTTTTTAATGCCTGGATAAGACCTAGATCTCCTGAGCTCCTCTGAATGAGAATAAATAAAGCATGGAGTCTACTGAAGTTAGTGAAATGAAGATTAAGTTTCCAGATGGGAAGAGAGTGAAGAGATGCCACTGATAAGTAGCTGAAAACCTTTTTTTCTGTGGGCTATAAGAGGACTGTGACTACACTGAAATTCCTTTAAACTGTGAAATATACTTGGGGAGGGGTTAAAGTGCTTGAGAAGAGAATCTTTTGCCTGAAGGGAATGGGGCTCTCTGTTTTAGGACTGGAAATATGGACAGAGACATTTAATAGAAAAAGAGATGAAAATAATTTTGTCTTTCAGCAGCTTACCTTTAAAAGTAATACCCCAAGTGTGTAACATAACCCATAGCACAGCTCTAAAATGACTGTGAAGATGAGAGGAAGTTCATAGTTTGCAGTTTTTCTCCGGGCAGATGCACATTGTGAAAGACAACCCCTAAGCCTAAACCAAAAAAAGGAACTTTCCTCTCTAGAGTGAACTGAAATGATTATTTAAGTAGATAACTGACTAAAGTGTTCTCTGTATGTTGCTGTTAAGAAATGTGAAAGATGAGGGAAGGGGGAGGAGGGAATAATCTGGAAATCTTATTCTGAATTTCTTTTTTTTTTTGTGTGTGCGTTATTAATAAATTTCTTCTTATACCCTTTTAAGTTTTAGGCCTGCCTTGTTTTTGCTCCTAAATCCTATCTCTAAAATAAATTGAATATATTAAAATTGGCAAACCCAAGTCAAACTGTGACAACTGGCCAAGATGGGTATAATTAAATATTCACTCCATCTGCATAACTACTTTCATCTAGACATATTTAGCAGTATCTTCATAGATTTCCCATAAGTTGTAAGAGAACTGCCTTATATCCCAAACCTTTGCCTATTTATTTGTGAAATAATTAGGTTTAAAGAATCACTTGTGGCTGATATTAGCCCTGCTCTCTCATTCCCCCTCAACAGGGGGACAAGGGAGATGATGGCAAGATTAAAGAATGCAAAGAACCAGTGGGTTGAGATAAAAACAGGGAGATATTGTAGTAATTATCAGCACTAGCAAAACAGACTCGACTTGGGGAAAACTAATTTACGGCCAATTAAAACAAGTTTGGATAGTGAGAAACAGAGACAAGTTAAAACAACACCCTTCCTCTGCATCAGTCCCTTACCCTCCCTCACCCCCCTCTGCCAAGACTCAGCTTTACTTCTGTAGTTTCCACTCTAGCCCTTCCCCATCTCCCAGCAGCAGCCCAAGGGGATGGGAAAGGAATGTGCAGTCACATAACAGCTCCTCTCTGCTGCTCCTTCCTCCTCATGCTCTTACCCTGATCCAGCATGGTCCTTCCCATGGGCTGTTCCCACAGGCTCCAGTGTGGGCTGGAGCTCTTTCAGGAAACACCAGGGAGCTCCAGGGTGGCACACTCTGGCAGGCAAATACCTATTTCTACACCTATTTCACTGTGGTCTCCTCCAGGGGCTGCAGTGGAACCTGTCTCCAGTGCCTGGAGCAACACATCCACTTCTTCCTTTTCCTTCAACCATTATGCATGTATCACTATCTTTGTTTCTCCTCGACCTGTGTGGTTTTGGTTTTTTTATTCTCTTGCTTAAATATGTTTTCCCAGAGATACCACTGTGCAGGCTGAAGGGCTCAGCAGTAAATCCATGGAGCTGACTTGATCCATGCCCAGCATGGACCTGGCCTTTCCTCACAGAGGCTGTCCCTAAAGCCACCTCACCACAACAAAATTCACATCTCTCAGAAGATACTCAGTGGCTATAAATGACCAGAAACACTTATTCTGCTTTCCAGTGTCTTCCTTAAACTCCACTAACTGCTGAGACTGCCCTTCTGTCATTTTCCTTCACTTAAGACTTAGAAATCACAAACATGTGAGGATCTCCTCCCTGGTGTCTCAAGCTGCTAGGAGGCAGCCTCTTTCCAAGCAAAGGCTATGTGGATAAGCACATTAACACCACGAGAGACAGACAGACACTATTCTCTACTCACCAGCTTCCACCATCACAGACCGAGAAAAACTCAGTGCTCATGATCACTGTAGCTGTGACTTTTATGGCACCAGAATCAATGTGTTTTTCCCAAAGACTGGAGCCTTATTTTACATTAGAGAGGACAATGAATTTTTTGTTATTGTAAATAATATTAATACAGGATTATCTTTGACATTTTTAGGTTTCTGTACTGAGAAAGGTAAAAGAGGAGTATATGCCAGCTTTTTTAACTTTATGGCTACTTCCAAGAAAGCATTCACTATAGAAACTAAATTACAAATTATTTTTCAAGATCACACCACATTATTCAATTGAACAAATGCCTCTCAGAAGAGCAAGAAGTGCCAAGAATGCAAACACACTGCAAGAGGTAACATGTTTGTTTTTGAGTCTACTCTAAGCATTGATTAGCTCGTTCATAAGGGAAACATTCCAAAAGAACAACAGGTAAAAAGACAACACTTGCCCATATGCCAAGTTTTGGTGAATAATTAGAATATATAGAGATTCATATTCTCAGTTTCAGGTGACCAACATGAGATACTACAAAGAACCTTATGCTTCAGAAATTAGTATGAACTAACCTTTATCAAAGTGTTTAGGGTTAAGTAGTGAAATAAACTAGCAAATTCAAGCCCTTTTATCACTTCTGAATATTCGACTTACTGCAATGTAGAAATGTAGGACACCACCCATGACATTTGAACATAAAATGCAAATTTCAAGACCGAATATTGATGAAGAAAAACCCCACTTAGATTTCAGCTCAGTCAGAAGTTCATCCAGATTGTAAAAAACACTAAGGGAAAAAAATACAGGGGATGGGAGAGAGAAGGTAAAGACACTTTTTCTTTTCCTAACCAATTAATGCCCACATTTTCTAACCTGCTTATTTACAGCTGGATTAAAAGCTTCACTGAACATGTACTCCAAAGGTAACCTTTAGGTAAATAAATTTTAATGCAATACATTTGAAATTTGTTAACCACCAAGAATTAACTTTTCTACCCCCTGTTTGACAAATTTTTCCTTTCCTACTGCATACCTTATACCTACAGCCTCCTCTGATCCAGCAGAAACACCCCCAGTATTTTTAAACAAATAACACTGATATTTGCACAACAGATAACATTCCATATTTGTTTTCGTCAGACTCCAATGAATTCAGAGCCAAGCTAAAAATGGAAAGGCAATGTATCTTCAGTTCAGAAAATCTTTTCAGCAGTCTGAATGAAATAACATTCTGATAAGACATATCTTAACTATACCATGCTCAGCCTCAAAGTCTGTCTGACATCTTCACAAAATGCTTCTATCCCCCCAACGACTCCTACTTGTTTGTTAACCCTTTGTGGGCAGTGTCTTTACTACTTTCAAAACCAAGAAATATATTCTCCCTTTTGTATTTTGCCACTTTTCTTGCTCAACTCCCTGTGAGGATTATTCAAACTTCAGCACTCAAATAATAAAATTCATTACATTTAAAAACACTTATGTTATGAATTATGAAATATAAAAATTTAAACATGCATAGTACTGAAAGGCCAAAAAAAAAATCAAGAATCTGGAAGGCTAACTGCAACAGAAAACTATTTCCCCAGAGGTGACTTTTAGATGAAGACTCACAAACTCTGGGCACTACATTTCTGAATGAAGCACTGCTAAATCCACATGTTTTGACATGGCCCCTCCTTTCCAGAGCTATTTTTCATTATGTCATTACAAGATTAACACATTTGTAACCAGACAGCAGTTATCTATACGTGATAAGATTTTTTTTTTATACAAATCTTTTAGCCATTGACTCATATGCCAAATAAAGCAAATTTATCTGTAAAGTCAAATTTGGTTATTGCCTGAAATTCCACATCTATCACATTATATATATGCATACATATCATGAATGTGTATATATATATATATATATATATACACACATACACACATATACATAACATGATGATTCTTAGGTTCATTAAAGCTATTTTTCATTAAGTTCTCCTCTTGTTTGGCATACTTCAGGATTCTGTTTAAGGGACTTCAAAAGCTAATGGGTTCAACAGAAACTAATATCAAACTTAATCAAAATTTCCCCTCAAAAAAGAAATACCGAAGGATTTTTTTTTCCTTTTCTTAAAAAAGATACAACTGGACTGCTGAGAACATGTAAACATTCACAGATTCTCCAAGTCTGACAATCAAAAGAGGGTATTATATGAAGACAAGAATAAAATAAGTGCTACACCATCCTCATAATAAAAACGATAGAACAGGAAAAGGCATTCACCATATTCATTCTAGGAATATAAGCAAAAAGAAGGGAGGGGTTTGTTTATTGTTAAAAATCAAACCAACCCTCCATAATTCCATGAAACACAAGCACAACTCTTCCACTCATCACATACAAGACCAAACAAATGCTTCTTACCCAATGACATTTAGTTGGAACAATTTGAGTTAACTTTCTGGTTAAATGACAACTTGAAGAAAAAATAACCCATGTAAGCTAAACAAAACAACCACCACCTGTAATTTGATTAAACACAGGTTATGATTACACTGCCAACAAAGGCAAACTGGTTTAGTCTGATTATTAAGCAGGTAATCAAAGAATCCACTGAGCTCTAATGTTACTGCATGAAGTTTTAATGAAGCAGCACAGCATCATGTGTTTTGGATGTTACAATAGCAACAACCAAGTCTTTTAAAGCAAAACCATACAAGACTAAGGTAATTTTTCCTCTGTTCAGCCTCATATTATGTTATTTTTTTTTGCATTCTTCCCACTAATCTTGGGCACTCTAAAACAACAGTAATAGTGCAGAAGAGGTCCAGAGACAGAACCATGCCTAATACTAGATAAGATGGTTCTTAGAAACAAATTGTGATGAGGTACATCTAGAAGAATAAGTATTTCAAGTCAGCTCACATGCTTCATTAAGAAAATTACTCTCATTATGCCATTATAGGGCTGAATATATTTTTTCTTAAAACACACAGAGCCAGAAATATGCTATGTCACAAGGATATTTCTATTTGCTTTGAAGAAGACTGAAAAATATTGTGCTGATCATGGTTAACACCAAATAAATCTGGACAGAATTGAGAAGACAGTTTTGCTATAAGAAAGCAAGAATTACAAAAAGGGAAAACAAAATATAAACTATAATAGTGCAGCATGCATAAATAAAAAAACCTGCTCTGTACAAAGTGATTACTTCATGTTATGCCACTAGAAATTACTAGTAATTATTATTACCAATTTTTTTTTTTTTTTTTCTGAGAATCAGAAAAGAAGTGTTTTTTCTATCCAGAATGAATATTTTTACTAGCTTTCCTTAACAGGTCTGTAGAGAAAGACTTTGGCAGTTGTTTCAAGTAAATACACTTCGGGAGAAGAAGCTACAGGGTGTCCTAGAATAATGTTGACAATATTCACAATTAAAAATTAAAAACTAACCAAAAACCAAAACACAAAAAAAAAACAAACCCCAGAGTCTTGAAATTCCACACTTTTTAATGGATTTCTGTGGTGTCATTCTCTCCCAGTATAATATGATCTACTGTTATTAATTTAAATTAATTTACTTCCCAGGGTTCTTTTATGTTTCACAGATTTCAGCATGTGATGGAGCTTTTCTTGAATATCTTCTACGTGGGTGGATTTTATAGAAGGATAAATTTAGTTTGCAAGGCCTGTTGTCTCATATCTGTGCTTTTCTGCACCAGAGTAAGATACATTAAACAATGACAAAGTCATTAATACCTAAATATGGATTTGCTTATTTTGTTCACATCTCATTGTCTTAGCAAGAACTTCACACGTGGTAGCATATGGAAAACAGAAGTCATCTCTTCACAAAAAAGACTGTGGTTACATCTTGCAGGTCCAGAAGGAGAGCAGCTTGCCATCACTCTCTTCTACACATAGCAGTTTGAGACTCATTTCATCTCTGCACTTGAGCATTGCGCTGTTGCATTTGGATGTGCTCAGGTGTAACTGAGGCACCGTCTCTTGCATTCTCTTAGATCAGCTTATTCCTGTGAAGTAAGCACTGTGTGATGGAAAAGCTTGTCTTAAGAGTAACAACAAAAGCCAAGAGGACTTCCAGAACTGCTCATGTATTTTACTTCAGAGACCATTAAAACCAACACACTTCATCTCAGGAACATGACCCAGAAGTGGAGGTTTCCTGGTCATCAGCACACAAATCATAAGACTACAGAGTTAGGCATCCTCATCTGCAAAAAGGCACAGGACCAGAAGGAAAACAATTGTGCTTATAACTGATAAACCAGTTTCAACAAACCTTTCATACTGATTCCGTCCATGGGTTCCTTGAGACTGAGGACTGTCTGGATTCCAAGCCTTCCCCTTCCTTAGAGTGAAGCTATTATATGAAAGACAAGCAGTGAGATTCACTTCTTCCCTACCTCCACACAGGTTAAATTGGACCCTCAGTCAGGACTGATAGATCTGTATGGGCACACCTAGTAAACCACCACTCTTTGAATCACAGAAAAACTTTGGAAGGGATATCTGGAGGCCACCAAGTCCAACAACCACTTGAAGTTAGGTAGGCTAACCTCAAACTTCAGTCTGTTTGCTCAGGGACTTCAGAAGAATTTCGAGTATCTCCAAGGCTGGAGATTCCCCAGGAATTTTGCTAAACCATCTTTTAAGTGAAAGATTTTCCTTCCATGTAGCTGAAATTTCTCTTATTGAAACTTCTCCATTGCCACTCATCCTTTTATTGCAGAACTCCAAGAAAAGTCTATAACATCTCCACAATGCCTCCTTGGGTAGTGCTGTCACATCTTGCAGTGTCCTTTTCATGCTGGACAAACCCAGCTCCCACAGTTCCTGCTTGTACATCATGTGCTCCAGCCTCACATTTTTTGTAGCCTTCACTAAAGTTGAGTAGGCATGTCAATATATCCCTGTTGTAGCAGCTGTCCAAGTGACTGTGATGCCACACTGGTGCCTCTTAGTGAGTTCAAGATCAGAGAGACCCAGTTACTAGATCTAAGGTGAGACAAATACAAAGGTTTGCAAATACAAAGAGCCAGGAGCCCTAGATACTTCTTTTAAGTAAAATCTGAAAGATTAGAGTCTTGAATTCAGTTTCCTAAAGACAGTATGTAGTTCCCAGATATTCTCTTGGCTCAAGAGTCCAGTCTTATTAAAAGCACTGGTGAAGTGAAGGGTACAGGAACATTGGTTAATCCATGATTAGCAAATTTTAAGTTATCACCATGCCATAGGTGAAATACAGCCCTCAGCTTAGACACACAACTGTGTCTTAGCAAGATGATTCCCTCACATTAGTACAGCCTGCTCTAGACTTGCTCATTCCTGGCATATAGTACAAGTAACTAAATATTTTCCATTTAATCACACATCTGCACAGTGTTTGTAAAATCAGATATTAGCTTTCTGCTTACTGGAGCCCAGGGTTACACTGAGGTTGATACTCCTTTGTATCCTGGTACAATGCAAATGGTAACATTACAGGCCATTGATCTACAAAGGATTAAACTACAACATTAACCCTCAAAGGATGAGAGTTCTAACTCTTCACAAGAAACCTGTCCTCTCAGCTTGTGGTCTCATGCAAAGACTACCTGGGTTTCTGCTTACAGACCTGAGACTCCAGGAGGCTGCCTGCATGAACCAGCTCTGAAAGATCCAACTGTGAGACAAGACTGCATGTTTTAAATTACTGTCTGTGTAATTAGGCACAGTAAAAGCCACTTTCTCATGTGGAGAAAGACCTGTTAATTACTTTGCTGCTTCCCTTCTGCTGCCATTTCTTGTCCTGAAGGACCAGCTGCCCTTTTTGTCTCTCTGTGCCTTCTGCTCAGAATCTATTTCCCCTTTAGAAAAGGGGACCAATATCTACCTATCCCTCCCCTCCCACGTAACAGTATTCAATTAGGAACATACCCCTTGATATTATTAAGCCCCAAACTGTGCTACAGATTGACTAACCATTAAGATTTGATTAATTAAGGTTGCAGAAGTAGAAGTATAATCTGACACAAAATTAATGCAGAGTCTTCTCAGGCTACCAGCCTTAATTAACTTTACTGGAGAATTTTCAATGGCTTAATTCTCATCAGATTCTACCAATACAGTCAAAAATATGTAATTTCTCAAGAGAAAATGAGGATTTGCATACTTAACTCCTTAACTTGCTAGAACACACTTTCTCCAGCCTTTAGCTTGATGATAGCTTAAAGGCTGTGATACATTTTGCTTTTAATAAATATACATACTCTATCTAACAAAGTCTTACATATGTATTATACCTACAAGCTCAGTACAAGAAGCAAAATGATGGTCTTTATAAAATGGCCCACAAGTGAGCCTTTGGAACACAATGGGCAAGCAGGCATTGAAATAAGGCTTTCTTTTTAAAATAAGTTTTGAAGTAGAAAATTAAAAAAAAAATAGTAAGAAATTGTATCTATTAACAGCATCTGGAAAAAAAAGACAATTATGCAGTTTTGCAGGGATGTCTTCTCATTAGTATATTGCAATTATGAACTTTCAAAGCCTTTGTTTTCAAACTACGAATTTGTGAAGGAAGCTAGGAAAAAAAGCAGTAGATATATATATATAGTAAGAAACAGTCACTCAGACATATGGACTGAGCCCAGAGATGACCTTCATATTTGCTCTTAGAGAAAAAAAAAAACAAGAAGAAAGGGGAAGGATACAGACACAGAGTGATCTAGAACTGCTAGAGGCTGAAATCAAAGGATTCTGCAAAAGCAACTCTCATATGGTGCTCTGGCCACAGCACTGCAAAATATGTATTTTCTAAATTGGGAGGGCTTGGTGACTTTTTATTTGGGGTTTGAGTATTTTTTTTAGTAGTTTTTTTTTCTGGTGCTTTTTTTTAAGCTGCTTCTCAGAGACTCCTTGAAAGATCTTGTTCATTATAATCGGTGAGTTTTTTTCTTTGCATTCCTTCATCTTGTATTTCATATGCCAATTTCAATAACTTATGTGAAAGACCCAATCAACAAGCTCTGACTGCAACAGATACAAGAGGTTCTCTTCATGCCACTAGACAACATGCATAAGGCAGAGCTGGCAGTCTTCTGTTTTCACAGCAGTCAAGATTTTGTTGTATCTCCTACAAGAGTAACGAAGATAGTGGGACATTAAACCACCTCCTTGATTTTTTAGGCAACATGCTGATGTCTGGAAGAATCTTATCCTGTCGTAGATGAAAGAAGGAGCTGTAATGGAGAACAGCCTGTACCAAAGTTTAAAATGCAAAAAGACAAATAAAACAAAGTTCTTATTGTCCAGTACAAACAAAGTAGAAAGAACCAAGACACACAAAATGACAAGAACTTAATGAGGTGCAAAACATTTAAATGAGGCAAACAAAGTGATGAGTCATATTGAAAGAAACAGAGATGTCCAGTTCCAGTGTTTCAACAGTTTGACAGTTTTACAGCAAGAATGGGACCATTTTAGAGGACTTAATAAGTAAGTTTGCTATGAACAGGATCACATATGCATTACATGTAAACAGACAAAACTGCACTAGCTGTGCAGGTCTTTTAGATGGTCTGGAAGAACTCTTAATCTGCTTTGTGCTACCTTTGAATTCATCTAACAAACATTCTTAGTGAGCCTTATGAAGAGGTATTTTTAAGATACTGTTGAGAAATTTGCTATGTTTATATATTCTGAGTACCAACACTTTTGAACAAGTAAACTTAGCACGCATTTCTTTGGTTTCAAAGTTTTATTTCAAAAGAAATATTTGTGTCAAGGTAAGTTATCAGTAGGAAAACAATTCTTTCCAGCTGGTACAAAACAGAAGCTGTATGGCATCATGTTGCTCTCCAGATATTCACAGCTCTTTTCAGCGCTTCTAAATTCTGTTTCTACTTTCTGCTATAGGAAAAACTTCCCTCTTGCTTTTATTTCTTGGCGGGGCAGGTGAGGGAGGCGGTGGTAGTCAGGGAAGAGACAGAAAGGTAAGGGAACACTCACAAATATTGCAAACTATTGCAGAGACAGAGCAAAAAGGGGAAAAAAAGGGCATTTGTCTTCAAATAGATAGTCACTGGTATTTTCTGAGAAGGCAAGAAGACTCTCAACTCCATTTTTTAGGAATCTTTTCACAGTGGATACAGAAGGAGCTGCTTACAGTCTGGGCCAGTACTGATCTAAACAGCAATATGAAGTACTTTTTGGGAAGTTATCACACATATATGATAGGTACAAAAAGCTACAGTGGATAAGTTATAGGTATGAACAGAACACATCTGAATGCTGAACAGTGCAGAAATGACCACTGTGTTTGCCTGGCATAGGGGAAATTACATCAGCTTCTATTTTCATGGAATAAGATAGGCTTAATAGTGTATTTTTTGTAACCTCAAAAATATGTAAAGCCAGCATGTCAGGGTCTCTTTGACAAGATCTTTTTTTCATTAACTGTCAGTGATTTGCATTAATTATAATCCTGTCCTTCAATATACTTCACACTTAAGCTTTGCTTTTTCTACTGTTTTGCCCGTGATTTATCAGATCAACAGAC
Organism: Oenanthe melanoleuca; assembly: GCF_029582105.1. Classification (NCBI taxonomy): domain Eukaryota; kingdom Metazoa; phylum Chordata; class Aves; order Passeriformes; family Muscicapidae; genus Oenanthe; species Oenanthe melanoleuca. Next base: position 29,283,650 of record NC_079335.1, read on the forward strand.
CTTGGTAACTAAGTCATTATATGCAACTTCCTTGTAGAAGATGTTAGATTAGCTTGCTTTTGACTTCTGTAATTTCCTTGCTATTTTGAAAAAATTTAAGTGATGAGTACATAAGCATGGAAGAATAAATGATGAACATTTTAATTTAAATTTGAGTGACACTGTTGGGTTTTTTAAGTATGTTTATCCAACAATGTGGGACAAATAAATTCCACTCTTTTTGGTAGCTTATATACACTTAGTAGGAGAAAAAGACTAGAAAATTAGTGACAGATGCTACCTGAAGATGAGAAGAATACCATGAAAGTTCCATAGAAATAAATGGATGTCATAAAAGGCTTGTAGAAAAATCTCCCTTGAATATAAAACCTCTCTTTCCTATGTCTTCTCCCAGGAAGCTTGAGGAAGGAGTCAAAATTATTTCAGTTATTAGGTGAAGTACCTTTTCAAAAAGACACTGAGTAGTGAAAACTACAAATAACAATTGGTTAACTACTTTTTCTTTGAAATGGGTTACTTAAAGGAACATAATTTTAGCTTCCTCAAGGCACCTGGCACAAAGTTTGCATGTTGAGATAAGTCTTGTAACTGTAAGTATGTACTTTTTATTCAGCTTCAGATAGATGGGAAAGCATCAAGTACATCCTCTTCCAAGCAATTGTGGAAATGGAAACTACTTGCCCAAACAGGTATTTTCATCAGAAAATGACTGCTAAACCATACTTTCTGATAGATCCTATTGCATCTGCTCCAGCAAATGAAAGGTTTGAGGTATTACTCAGTGCAAGCAGAAGACTAGCTTTTGTGATTTTTAAGATAACAAGAAATTTAAAAATACCACAACTATACCTGCAGAAAAAGCAGAAAAATGTAATAGTCAGAGAGACCACACAATAAAGTTGCACATTTCATGATTACTTTGCAGATTTGTCATGATTAAATGTCAGGATGAGACCTAGGCATTCCCATTCTCTGCAGCCTCATTCCAGTTTCCATGGACAGGACATGCACGTGTGCACAGTCCAAGTAACTGTGCTGTGGATTACCCAGGTGTACATGGTGAGGCACTCAGTTGGCACTTTAGAGCTTATTCCAGTCTTTGTTTATTCCTCTGGTCTTCAGAGACAAAAGGATTTTCAGAGGATGACAAAGGATCCTTCAGGAGTAACTGGCTTTTGTCAGATATAGTTGTGTGCAGATTTCCCAAGTGAAATCAATCAAATGACTACAAAAGCAAGAATTATGTTTTCATCAAGTTTCATGTGAAGCTCTGGAAGCAATCAGTAAATAGGGAAGGAGAAATACAAAAGAAAGCAGCAAGTGTTCTTGCTTTGGTTAGGTTTTGAACAATCAAGCACTTGAAGGAATAAAACTTGAATTTAACTGGTGAGAGTTAGCCCTTTCAGCTAACAGACAACCCATCATTCAGTAAGGCCTTGCATGCAACCTTCTTTATTTATAGAACCACATGGATACTAACTTCAACTCTGGCTCATTCTCAGATGTCGTTCATGCCACTTTAAATAACCAGCAATTCTGACCAAATGTGTCTAAAACCATCCTCAAGGGTAAGAGAGAAGAGCTTTATACTCTTTACACTCAGCTGATTATGAGCAGGTACATTACAGCCACTTCAACTATTTTACTTTATCTCTAATAGGCTTCTTTTCTATCTCTCTTTATACTTGATCACTCGTAAACCTAAGACCCTGATTCAATGCTTTCAGTAGCTGAAAGGGTTTGAAAAATCATCTTTTCTGATTCCTATTTTACATTAACTTCCCACAATTAATGCCTCTTTCTTTAGCTTGCTTTTAGCTTTCAAAGGCTGCTCCTGCATGGAATAAACCCTTATGCTTTGCTATTTAATCCTACTGAATCTTTTCATGCTTCTCTGAATACTTTTTCCTTTAGTGATACATCAGCTGGGTTAGCTAAAAACAACCTTCAAGCCAAATATAAGATTTTGGCATCCAGTGAGCTGGCTAGTTGTGGAGAATAGTAGAAACCTGTAAGAAAACCCATTACAGAAGCCTTTAATCCTTAGCCTGTAAGAGGTCTTTATACCCAAACTGTAAAATAGAAGCATCGAACTAATACCAAAATACATATACATGCAGAAAAGATAAAGGAGGGGAAAAGTTCAGAGTGGAGACCACATCTACTTTTACTTTGTGTTACTCAAATTTTGCTATTACTAATCCTCATAAAAGGAACTACTCCTTCACTCATATTGGGTTCATGGTTGTTACTTCCACAGAGATGGCAGTTCATATGGAACAAGAGAGAAAAAAAAGTCAGCCACTGGACAAACAACTGACACATCAACATTACTATGCGTATACAATCAAGTTTTTAGATCTTATGTTTTTGATTTATCCAGAAGGACAGGCACTTGAGCCACCCTCCCATTCTTCTGGTGACATTTAACTCCTATTAACAAATTTCCAAACTGTCCACATCTATGTCCTTACTTACAAAAGGATCTCTTACCCCAGAGGAGTCTTGGTGACAAGTCTAGTATTTTGGCCATGGTTATCAGAACGTTAATTACATTATAAATTAGCACTATATAGGGATAATCCAGAAATTTAAGGTGTTAAATTATGACTTATCTCGGATTTTCACATCCCTCACAAAACCCCACATGTACAAAGTAAAACTACTGAAAGTATCTATACCTGTTACTATGAAAACCATGATATTCCAAAATATTTCTGCTTTCCTTAACAAAGTTTTCAAATATGCTCAAAAATAGAGATAAAGTAGAACACTTGACTGCAATTACTGTTCTATGAGCAGAGCAGGAATACTTCAGAAAGGGGGATGGGAAGGTGAAATTTCTTCAACAGAACAAATGGCAGATATGATTAAGTGTTCAAGAAGAATGTCACCAAAACAACATTAGCTGAAAGACAGGAATCACAGGATGCAGGACACATTGAAAGCTTCCACTGTTTTTGGCAGTTGGAACAGAGAAAGCCAGACAAATTAGCTAAAAATCTGGCCTGCTTCAACAGTAACCACATCAAAGGAGAGTCAGGTAAGCTAAGAGGCTTCTGAAAGAAGAATTTGTTTTCTAAACAACATTCAAATCACTGACTGGGAAATGGCATCTAACCCACAACAATTCCAAGAACAAGTTTTGCCTTGTTTGGAAGAGTAAGTAGACATAAGTCAGAAACGCACAAAAATCCTCGGCAACAGTTTAACAGTCATATATTAAACTGTCCTAAGCCCCTATCATAATTCAGAGACATTGTTTAACTTATAGCAAAGATTGCCACTCTGACAACCATTCCATACAAAAAAACCAGCCCAACCCCAACTCAGAAACTCCATACTTACCACCAAAATTCATACAAGAATAGAATTATGAAAGATGACACTGAAGAGCAGCCCTGAGAGTGTAATAAATCACAACTAAGCACAGAGACACAGGCAACTGCTCCTCTCAAGAAGAGCTTGATAGAAGAGCTCACTTGCCAGAAACATGCTTGGACACCAAAATGAAGTGCTCAGGTGCTGCCTTAAGCTCAAAAATATGCAATGTTCAGATTGCACAGTCTGGAAAGCAGAGGAAGCTTGGGATGTTTTTGGCACATCTTTTTTCTCCCACTGCAGTAGGAAAAGCAACATAGCACCACAGGAAGATAGGCATTCATTTGGACATTGACCTCAGAACACTGCTGAAGTTTTCTTTCTCCTCTGCCTTGTAGCTGGCTTAAGAAATCACATGCAATTGTTTAAGGTACACAAACTATTAGTCTCCAAATAAATGTTTAAGACAGTGGTTAAGAAATACGGTGCTACCAAGAGGGACACTACTTTAAGCTCAAAAATTTTACACTAAAATCAGTAGAAAAATATACTCTCAAAAAGAGTAACAGTCTCTGTCTCAGCCAGACCAAGAATGCTAGAGGGGGATGGAGGAACAGAAATGCAAACAAAGAGTGGAATTGGAAGACCTAGAAAACTTACACAAAATATATTTGCATAGTGTGTTATCCCACTAGAAACACTGCTTTACAAGCAGAGCAGCAGCCTGTAACAGATGAATGGTCTTCAAAAATTGCTTCCATGAGGCACAAAAGTGAAAGGAAAGAGAATTTTCTGCCTGGAAGGAAACAGCACAGTTCAGCGTGCTGCAGCAGTCATCAGAAATCAGTACCTTTATCTGGAGACTTGCATAAGTAACTCCCTGATCTCCTGCCTTATTGGCTATACAATTGTAGGAAAACAACGCTTAAATAACAGCTTTCAACCCTTATTTCCAAATATTGTCAGTGAAAATGGAAGTGCTGAAAAGCATTTTGAGATATTCTATGATGAAAGGGGCCACATAAATAATACATTTCTCCAGTATGTGAGAAAAAGAGGATAGCAAAAATGTTTCTTCTGGCTCTTTGGTCTGTATAGCAATTTCCTAAGCGTGCAGAGTGTACAATTGAAAAGCATCCTCAAAAGTGACAATTAGCTAATGAATTATACCATGTAAAACACTTTCAATTCCTTCCTTAAATGCTAATGAAGTCATCCTCCATTTTTAGCTAATATTAAAAGCCTACTGTTACATGAACATGTAATGAATACTAAAGTATCAGTGAGGAAGTGATATTACATGCTTAAATTTCTTATACAGTATCTGTGTTCCTCCGGGTGCAGGCTATCATGTTCATCTTCTATAAATACCCATTCAAACTTTATCTGTTCTGGAGATGCTTTGTGCACAAGTTGGGGATGACTGAAGGCTTTGCACCTGTTTTTCACCATGTAGCAGAGATTTTGCTTTTGTAAAACTGGAGAGAATGTTGCTATTGCCCCTGTCAGACTCAAGTAATACCACATCAGATACAGAGAGAAAAATTAGACTTTAAAAGGACACATAGAAGCGGTGGCATTGTTTTTTGCATATTGTCACTTAAAGTGAATGACACTAACATCAATACAATTCTTACTATCATATAATATTATAGTTGCCATTTAATAAATCCACACCTGTAGCCCCTGCAAGCAAATGAACACATAGGAAAAGGGGGGGAGAGAAGGGGAGGAAAAATGTTCCATAAAGCCTAAAGCTATTCAGAATAACTTAAGAGAACTCCTTATTCAGGCAAATATTTTTCTTGGAAAAGGTTTTGGTGTTTGTAAACATTATTAGCTAGTATATAAACAAATACATGATAAAATGGGCTTATTTCCCTGACAAAAGGCTGTAGCTCCCTTAGGCTGTAAAGGCATGCTGTAATAATTTTGATAAGTTATGTCTCTTTCTCAAGTCATACAGCTTCTATATTTATGCAGACTCCATTCACATCTCTTATCACGCTTCAACTCCATGAGACCTTACAAATAACAGTTACTTAAAATGCAGCAGTCTATTTTTGGCTTTGTGTGGTTTGTTTTTGGAGTTTTTTTATATAAAGTGTTTCACATTATGTCTGCCTTTTAGAGTCTGATTTATTTTCACATGCTCCAATCCTTATATGTATTAACAAAACCTATTCACTTATTTTCTGTTTCCCATGCCTGAGCTCAAGAACACCAACCCAACTCAGTAAAGCTGCCATAGTCCAACTGTTTTAAAACAAGAGAAACACAAAACAAAGGGTTCATGACTGAATTTCTCTGTAAGGCTACACACTACAGTTAGTTCTTTCCTACATTTAAAATGCATTTTTGATATCCAACTATCAACTTTTATGTCTCTTGCTAATGGCACTAGTACCTTAATAGCATGCAAACATATAATTGTATTGATCCTACAATAAAAAGGAACCTCATAGGGACACGAGATTAGCCCAATTGAAATGTAATTAGTAACTGGAAAAAATATGCATAGTGAAATAACAGGAAAGAAATGAGACATTAATATGAAATTACTAAATAGTTTCTAAATCCTGCACATCAGAAAAAAAATCAGGAAGTATAAAAATAGTCTCAAAGAATAAATAGAATATTAAATAGAATCCATATGTACAGAAAGAGTACATACATGAAGATGACTCTGTTCTTGAGGAAAAAGAATGTGACAGAAAATCTTGACTAGTGAGAAACTGAAAAGGAAACAATTGTTTAACATTATTCACATCGTGTCAATTAAAAAGGCGCCCAATTAAACCATTAGGCAACAAATTTTAAGGGAAAACAAAGAGACTTTCTTCCTTACACTCCACATGCTCTGAATCATGCCAAAGGATACTGTGAACAGAAAACAGATCAACCAAACACATGCAGCGAGGACACGATGTCTCCTGCAATTAAACGTAATAGTGCAAACATTGCTTTATGCCCACGGAACTCCTAATCAATGCTGAGCACCACACTGGGAGAGAGTATCAAAAGATGATTACTCCACCTAATTTAGTCATTACTTCTCTAAGCATCCCTTACTGGAATTTTGCCAGCCCATCTTATTTTAATAGCAGATTTATGTTCTTACATGTTACACTGTAATACACCACAGAGTTTGTTTACTGAACAAGAAGTGGTTTTTGCCCATCCTATAGAATTGGAACTAGCATCTGACAGTCACTGTTCTAGCATGAACAACTATTTCTTTAATTTATTAGCAATACTAAACCAAATCAATGCCATCTGTCATATACCACAACAAAAAAGTTTTCATATATATTTCATTATTTAAAAAATCATAAAAAAATCCAGAGCTACTCATACTAGTAGTTATGAGGAGTTTTGTCTAAACTTGAATGAAACATCTTTTGTTCCTTTTTTTTTGTTATATATCTTTTTCTGTGTATAATTGTGTTGTCTTGGAATTCACTAGCATCATACAGATATCAAGAACTTTCTGGGCCTCAAGTGAGCACCTTGGGAGGGTTGAAGACAGCTGAGTCTGTTTAGCCAGATTGTACTTTCAAATTTATATCTCAGCAAAGTGACTCTTAACAATCATGAAGTTTTCTTGATCTACATGCAGATATATTATTTCAAATGAGAAATACATTTTTAACTTCCACTTTAACTGGGTTAGACAAAAAAAAAACCAAGACAAATGTAGCAAGCTGCAGATCAGAAATATTAGGCAGAACTCTAGAAATTCTTTGAAAGTAAAACTGAAATCCAAGTGACTCATGAGATTGAACTCTCATGAACTCATGAGACTGAGCTCATGAGAACTCATGAGAGAAAACAGGAATTGATGGAACATTTATGTATCTAAATTTAATTCAGCAAGTTTAGAAATGTTTTTTTTTTATGACAAAAAGATACATATATTAGGCAATAGTCTTGGTCAAGGTTAAAGTTCTGCAGTTATTTATTTCCCTTGTTTTGAAGTGTGAAAGTGCTGTTGAGCTTGGCCTGAAGGAATTCACTTCAGCTGAGTGCAAGATTTACAAGTGTAGATAATCTGTGTGCTCATGATTTTTGCAGCTCTTGGGGTTAACTAGTTATCCAAAAGGCAGCAGGTATTTCCACAGAAGACCTTGTGAAGGATTCAATGACTGCTCACTTGATGAGCATCACAGCTTTGACTCTTCTGTGGAGTTTACCTCTCTCCTACCTACTAAGACTGACAATTTAAGTCAAGATGCTGAACAGGAATCAATTTAAGGCTGCTGCTGAAGTAATAATATCCTTTACCAACATGATCCACAGTATTTTAAGTGAGGCTTCACATGTACTATAAACAGTATCATGGAAGGACCATTAATAAGCATCTGCACTATTTTAAAACAACAGGTGGTGAGATCGTTTCACCAAAGTTATGTGCTCACCATATGTGTGAGTGGAAATACTGTAGGAGGTAGAAGGCAAATGAGTGAATAGTTAGCAAATATATATATTATATAATATATATAATTATATGGATATATTAAGATCTATATGATCTCATTAAAGCTGCAGCACATTTCATGGCCAAGCTAATAGCTGCCAAGATAATTTCAATATACCTTTGAATCCTTTGGAATAGTCACTAAAACAAAAATGTGACAAAAAGAAGCAGTCAGAATGAGAGAAACTAAGAATGTATGTATGCATTAGACCTATTTGCCTATCACATCTGATGAATCATTGGGACATGAGTGCAGAAAAGATACAGAACTGTGCAAAGACCAGGCAGTTGCCATAAAGGCAGGTTAAATTCCCCATGAGTCCTGTAAAGGCAAAGAACAGGAATGCATTCAATTTTTAAATTCATTTTAATAAAGGTTAGAAAACAAACCAAATTCTGCAAGAGAGAACAACACCCCAGCCTGACATGGGAATTCTTTTACTGGAGCTCTTCCTTATAGTTCATGTTTTATACTAGGTTCAACCAGGGAAGAAGAGCAGAGATACCCTAGAATCACTTTATAATCACAGAAATATGACCAGCTAGGAAATGCAGCGTGTCTTCAGTATTTTAGGGAAGACAAAAACCACTATCATATCTTACTGGTTCTACCATAAGAATTAAAGGAAAAAGAAAAGAAATTTTTTGAACTGGCATTTGGCTGAACATTTGTACCAACTGTCCTGTAAGAGTCCATTTTGTGTTACTTTCTCCTCTGATATGATTATATTTTAAGATTGGGATATATATGGGAAACATACAGTTCTTGTACAATCAGATCCTTTCTTTTATAATGTTTATAATGTCTTAATAAAGTAATTTTCTAAGAGTAGACAATATAGAGACTTTGTCAAAGCTGGTCTCTGGATGCATCATGAAAGCAATGCATATAAATAGATCCAGCTTGTGCTGCTGTTTACACGCAGTCCCCTTCAAGGGAAAGACTTCAAGCAGCTTTCTTTTGCAAGAAGCATGCATAAACTTTGCATTTCTATTTCCATATTTCATATTAAACTCAGGGGCTCCTCATCTGGGTTGTGAAGTGCTGACTTACTTGACTGTGTCAAATTCAAAATAAGATTATCAATACCTATCTTGTTGCCACACTAATATATTATAAATGGATAAAACTCTTAGTTCTCCCTAATGATTGCTACCTTGGCAGTTGACTGGGCACTCACATAAAGATCCTCTATTGACAGTCCAACATGAAATCCAATTGCATAGTAGGAGACAAAGTTTCAGTTTGTGCCTGGCATTTATTTCTCAGAAATAATTTTTTTTCTGTCCCTGAAACAGGAGCTACTGCATGTAAAGGACACACATTTGGAAAGTGTGAATGCATTTCTTCTTCAAAATAAAAATAGTATTACTACTGTTGAAATATTCTTGATTGTTTTCACATGCTAAAGTAAATAGTTTTAAGTTCATTGTGTAATATTTGTCCCCTTTTACCCTGCTCAAGCCTTTTTAAATAGAATTCTTAAATTGGAAAAAAATAATCCAACTGAAAGCCTAGTAACAACATAAATGAAAAATGACTGGCTCCCTCTGAGATATGGTTATTTCAGTTAGTTCAAACAGCACTTCGTAATGATTTTTTAAATTCTCATAAAAATAGAATATATATTTAACTGAAGTATTTAATCTCAGCCCTTGGAAAGGACTACAAGTGAAATAAAACCTCTGCAACTTCAAGTGCATTCAAGGTCACTGGGTTTTCCAGTTTGTTCTACTGAGGAAACAAGCCTTTCACAAACATACCCATCTGGCCCCCACTAATAAAATTGGGTAAATGAACCTGCTGGTTCAAAGGCTGACAGCAGCCTAGAAACCTCAAAGATAATTAAGCTCTTACAAATCTGAAGGACAAACCCAGATGAAGTATTCCAAAATAGAAGAACCTCTGAGGAAAAGACAACTAAATCTCAGCTGCTACCCAGTCTGTCTGGCACCAACCAGCTGGCCAACTAGGCTGTTCTTCCAAGTCAGTGGTGATGTTGTCCCAGATCAACCACAATAAAGATGCTTTCCTTAGGTTGGCAGAAGTATGGAAGTTACAATAACAGAAGGAGCAAGAAGAGTTCTGGGAAAGAAATGTGTAGGAAGTGGATTTACATCAGTTACACCATAACTAAGCTCACATTGATAATTAGGTATACTTTTTCTCCCGTGGACACGCGCATTACACCATTTGCCATTAGAGTACACAAGAAAAAAACAAAAACAATTCCAGTTTGCAGTGGGGTTCTTGGTCAACCACTACTTCATCTCTTTTAACATGTTGTTTTCAAAAAATATTAATTAAGAGTCTTGAAATATTAGGTTTGCCCAGAAGCACGAAGAGCTAAATTGGCTGTGGTAACAGGTGTCAGCATTAGTGAGTACTCATACTACCCTGTGCTTGCAATGACAGATGGGGAGGCCATTGATTTCTTCACTTTGGTGAAGAAATTGACTTTATATAGAATGGGTGGGCTAATATGTGAAGCATCTGAACTCAGCTACATGGTTTCTTTTTCCAACCAAACGCAACTAGAGAAGAAATCAGCAAACATTGTAAACATTGCAACTCTGAAACTGTCAGCCATGCTTAATTATAGAAAGGAAAAACCAATAGAAATGTCGTAACCAATTCTTTGAAGTTTTTACAGGAACTAAATAAATGCATGGTAGATGAAAGATACAGGTTTGACAAAATGTTGGGGTTTTTTTCCTAATTTGAAATACATACATTGCATGTGCCATGACATGCTTAAAGCAACAAGCCTATACAGGATCATGGTTAAAGACTGCTTCAGAGAAAGGACTTGTCTGTTGGACTGATTTCTGACTCTGCACTTCATCACTCGCTCTTTGTTTCAACCTCATGAAGCCTCAATTGTTTTTTTTATACACATTTTCTATCTCTGTAGCTGTCATTTGCCTTCTGCATACCCAGCAACAGTACTGACAGTATTTAATTATCTTCCCAGAAATAACGACAAGAAATAAAGCAACTCCCTGTTATCTCCCTAAGTATTGCTTGTGCCAGTCTAGCACCATGACCAGAGGCTCCAGCCACAACCAAGAATCCCACAAATGTCTGAGCTTCTCTGTGAACACTTGGGTAACAGGATCCTTGAAGATAAACATACAGGTAAGTAGACACTGAATAAAAGAACCTTCAGCTTCCAGCATCCTGCTTTCTTTTTCATTAAGGGATTAATTCCTAATTCTTTACTTCCCAGAGACATAGTCCTTGCTTCCATTTCCAAACCACACAGAGCCATTAACCACTACATACACAGACCGTGCTTATTCTAACAAGCTGCCTCTGCACGCCAACCTCCTCTACTGCTTTAGGGCAAGTTTTCTTTTTTAAAGCAGAACAAAGTTTAAAAATAAAAACAAACCAACCAACAGCACAAAAAAAAAAAAAAAAAAAAAAAACAACCAAAAAACAACAACAACAAAAAAACCAACTCAACAAAAACCACCAATGTATCAGGCAGTGTATCAGAAATAGGTCAGGCAGATTTCTTCCCTCCTTCTCAATTCCAAAACACCATTCATTTGATGTTAAGACCTATGTACACACCACAATGTGCAGTGTTAACAGCCAACCTACAATATGCATACATTCTTGCTTTTTCCACTTCTACAGGTGATATGATGGAACAGCAACTCACTAATTCTTCCATTAACAATCAAATATATTCGAATTTTGCTGCTATTTTGTTTGCAGCAAACCTTAGGCTAGATGATAAAAACTAACAAAGGGGGAAAAAACACGCACATCTCCGAAAACACCGACAAAATCCATTTTGATGTAAGGCCCAGTTCCCCAACTTCTACACTCTTTAATCTCCTGCGAAGCGACTTCCAAATCCAGGAACGTGTATGAGGTGACATCTTTTTTCTGGCTCCGTTGCCCTGCAGCCCTTGTGCCCTAAGATGTCTTCCCCGCCGCCCGAGCGGAGCCGGGAGCGCGGGGCGCAGTCCCGCACCTGCCGCAGCCCCGCCGCCCGCGCCCCGTCCCGCTGACACGGGCACCGACAGCGGCCGAGCGGCAGCTGGCACCGGGCCACGGCACATCCTGGCCACGGGAGACAAAACGCACCGCTGTGGCGCTTCAGAGCGGGCATCCCCGCCGCTTCTGGAGGGAACCAGGGCAGAAGGGAGGAGAGGGAAAGAGGAGGAGTGGCAGCACGGCTGCAGGCGCTGCCCAGAGCCGGAGCGGGGGCTCGCAGCGGCAGCGCCGCGTTCCTCCGGCCGGGCAGCGCCGCAGCGCCCGCCGCCGCCCCCGCAGCTCCCGCTCACCTTTCAGCGACCGGCTCAGCGCATCTTCCTCCCTCCCTGCCTCTCTCCCGCAGCGGCTGCTGGTGGCGGCCCGGAGCCCCCGGGCTCGGCGGGTGCCCGGCGCTGTTCCTCCCTCAGCCGGCGGCAGCTCCCGCTGTCACTTCACCCCCACATCCCGCCGGCGGCGGCGGCAGCTGCTGCTCCTAAATTCACGGCGCTCCGGCGGCATGAAGTCATCCTCCCCGCCCCCTCCGCGGGCCGCCGCACTCCGCTCCCGCCGCGGAGGGGGAGACGGCCCCGCCGCCCGGCAGCCCGAGCTCCGCGGGGCCCCGGCTCCGCACCCGCTCCGGAGGGGCCGCCGCTCCCGCGGGCACACCCGTGCCCGGCTGCCCGGGAGCCGTCGAGGGGCGGTCCCGTCTGCCGGCTGCGGTGGCGGCCCGGGGGTCCCTCCCCAGGCACGGCGGCGGGATGGGCCACTCCGCCCCTGCCGGCCGTGCCCTCCCGGGAGTGCCCTGCGCGGGCAGCGCTGTTCTCCCGCCCGGCGTTCGATGCTGCGGGCCCCGCTCCGAGCGCTGTGCCCTGCCAGCAGTGCCCTGCGCGGGCAGCGCTGTTCTCCCGCCCGGCGGATGAGGCTGAGGGCCCGCTCCCAGCGCTGTGCCCGGCCGTGCCGCGCCGGGGAACGCGGAGGGCAGGGCCTCAGCCGAGGGGCAGCGGGCCCGGGGAGAGCTGTGTGCCTGCGTTTGGAGGAAAAGGCGCTGTAATCGCTTTTGCTCGTGTGTGCGCTCCCTGTTCCCACTGTCGCTTCCCGGCCTCAAGGCGCTCCAGCGCTCCTGAGTTGGCGCCCCTAAAAAAGGCAGCGCTCCCTGGGATGCAGGGCAGCCCCTCTGGCAGTGGCCTCTGCTCTGTGCCTGGAAGGGGAGAACCGAGGACAGGCGCTGTGCTGTGCTCAAGGTCACCTGGGCATGCTTCCCCCGTACCAAGGGCGACCTGATATTTCTGAGACCAGCAGTGGGCAGCGTGTCTATTTTTGTTACTGACAGAGTGCTGTGCGCATACTGAGTGACCGACAGGCTTGTAAAGAAGGCTGGGTTCCTATCGCAGTTAACAACCCCATGACCCACCCCCACGTGCGGGACAAGCACAGCTATGTTGGTACATAAATGACACCAAGCAGTCTAGTTTGGATTAATAATGCATGGCACCGGTGCAAGCCAAATCACTGTAGTCAGAGAGCGCCTCATATCTTACGAGCAAGGCAGGGTTGTGTCTGGTCGAGAGAAGCCGTGCTGGATGAGCTCCCAGGAAAAAAAAACATGGGCGTTTCCAAGGGGCTGCAGTTGACCCGGTGGTCAAGTGGTGCCTCAGCAAGGTTTCAGACTAAACTTATCCTGGAAATGTTGATGATTTCCGTTGTGGCAAGGTCTGAAATGTAAAAATTACTTCAGTGGCCTGGGTATAGGTAGAAAGATTGTCTGTAGTGGTAGAGGAAATCAGCAAAGAGAAATCTCATTAAGGTAAAGTTCTTAGTGTCTGAGATGAAATATAAAAGCTCTGAACCTAAGTTCCCTTTTGGCAATTAATTGTGTTTATTTTTATAGTGGTTATGGTATGGCTTTCCCCTTGTGCAGTTCTGCAGTTGCTCTATTTTGGGGTGCTCCTGTTTACTCCCTGCCTTGAACCGCTTCTGTTGATTGGCATTGCAGACCTGAGTGTGCAGCACCGGCAGCACCTCAGCAGTGATATTTAATCTCGGCTGACAGTGTTAGGCTGGGTGATTGAAGGCTCAACTCCACATGCACAGAGGAGTTTAGGGGCACTTGGAAGATCGGGCAAAGGGAGCCCATGCCCAGCTCCTCCCAGGGAAGCCTCAGTTCCCATGGAGGTGGGGGACACACCCAGCAGTCAACCAAAAATCTCTGTGTGGGTGTTACTGCCTAGGGCTACACGACGCATTATGGGGTGGATAATAGAGCGTTTGGGGGTTAAGACTCACGGGATGCTTAGGGCAAGAGCCGAAGACGGGGAAAGGAAGGGATCAAGGTGATATGGGAATGAGCAAGTGTGAGAAAATAGTGGGATTAGGAGGTAAATAGGTCTAGTCCAGTGTAAACAAACTGCTGGTGAGTCTGTTTGTCTGGCTATGCCCTGCACCTGATCAGTCTCCTGGACTAGACTCTATTTCTGAATGTTGCTGTGTGAGAGGTCTTCCTGTGCTATATGTGTGTCTCTGCATGGCTGTAAGTGCCAGCAGCAAGGGTCACACCTCAGGTCACAGGGACTCATGCCAGAGAGGAGGACAGGATTTCACCGTTGATGCCATCTGCATTTGATTGTTTGTGTGTGTGTTGATCTGTGGGTCTTATTTATATATATGTGTATACAGTTGTGTGTACATACTTTCTGTGTGTGCATGCCTGTTAGGAATATGTGTTCAGACTTGCTGCTGACTAGGCCTAGGAAAACGTTGCTATGGCAGCCTGTCTTCTATTGGGCTGCACGGTTCAGCAACTCATAGCACAATTCACTAAATGATTAGCATACTGGAAAATCCTAGATCTGTGCAAATGCAGGAATTATTATGATTTAATTTTTATCATTTTTTTGGTAGCACTAAATTCCACAGTCAAGAGAAGTAAATGCTCTTGGCCCAAGGGCTTTATTTAGTATTATTCAATATATGTGATTGCAAAAACAAGGCAATGAATGAGACAGCTATAGGATTTTATTTTAGTAGAAGAAACATACAGATATTCATAATTTAGCAGCATTCAAAAAGCCAGTTTTATTCAGAGGATATAATCTTTGATTTAGCAATTGTGGGTTCAATCAATTTAAAATGAATGTCGATATAAATTGATTGAAATTTAAGGATTTCAGCTTTAAAAAGTATGCTGTAGGGAAAATAAAAGGAAATAGTGAGATCTCTTGAATATCTGAATATGGGGAAGTCTGGAAATGTCTTTAGTAAGTGAGAACATTGCATAGGAAGACTGTTTATTTGCAAAGGGAGTGACTTCAAACAAGATAACAGAAGTAGTAGGAGGAGAAAGTTGTGTCTTAGAGGTGAAAAACAGCAAGGATGAGGTGAGATTTGCCAGCATTCAAATTAAATTTGATCGTTGATATAAATAACAAAAAACCCCAAAACAACAACAAACAGCAAAAGGCACATCATTTGTAAAAAATATAAAGAAATCCTGAAATGAAGAAGTTGAGCTCTTTTTTTTAGTGAGGAAGGAGTGAGAAATCAAGGCTCTCTTACTCAAACTGAGTACAGGCTTTCCAGTAATTGCTAACTAGAATAAAAGATGAAGCAAAAGAAAAAGAAATGAAGGGGAATAAATGAACGTATAGAAATGGATGTTACTGTCTTCACAGGGAAATTAAAATCTAGAGTGTGTTCAAATTAGAGGAGTAAAGCTCCATCTAAATTTGTGAAGTCAGAGATGCTGCCCCATTCCTGGAAATTGTCAGGCAGTATTTATAAAATGAAAAGAGACCTGGGAATTTACAGTTACATGGCCTAGTTGGTGATAACATGCAACAACACAGCCAGTAGTACAAGAACATAAAAGAGAAGGACCACTGCACACAGGCTTCTTTAAGGTTTATGCTCCTGGAACTAGAAAAGATTTGTTTCACTGAGGTATAAAAAAGGACTCTCATCTCCCATCCACTTTTTTTTTTTATCTGTCTAAATCGCCTGCTTCTTATGGACCTGCTTATGTGGTTCACGTCTTCCAAAATTCTGATGCTTTGGGAGCCTCTGCAGTGCAAGCCAATGTGCTGTTTCCTGAAGAGCAAAAATAATTCTTTTATAACCAGTTGATTTTCATTTTGCCATAAGCTTTTTTTTTCCCCTTTTAATATTAAACTGAGTACTAATGTACACTTTAATAACAGGGTTTTTCTGGATATCCTCAGACTGCATTTAAATGGAAGCAAGACAATGGATAAACAGTTCTTATTAATTTTTACCAATTTTTTAAAGAGATGTGGGAAAAATTTTACATAAACATTCAAAAAATGACTAAAAAAATCAATTGTCACATGTCAACAGCAGTGCAGTTTAAGATACTGAACATTATTTTATGGTTCCCATGGAGAATATAGTAGAGTACAGTAAAATATAATAGAGTACAGTAATATTCCTACTGGATATCAAAACAGTCTTATGTTGAAATACAGTGTAGGAGTGCACCATAAGAACCCTTAGTTAAACCCCTTAATATGTTAATATCCAGCTGATCCATCTGGAACTGTTTATTTGAAGTACTTTTGGGTCTCATAAATAAAATTATGCACATAATAAAAATTGCTAAAGGCTTTCTACTGAGAAAAGACAATATTTAAAAATCTTGATATTGCAAGTATTTTTTCTGCAGATATTTTTAAAAAGCAAGTAGACTAAGCTGTTTTTCCATGATCATTGTTTCATTTCCTAACTCTCTTTCTTTATTCTTTTGTTCCATTATGGCTTTATAAGCTGTTAAGTAAATTATGTAAGTTAACATATTTTTTTCAGTTGGTTAAGGTGTAATATATATGCCAAAAACAGTGACTCAAAAGTACTATGATGAAGAACGTTGCAAGATGAACTGCAATGTCAACAATACTCAAATAGACATCTTTATAACTGAATGATTATCAAGAAAACGTTTTTAAAGCAGTGATACATTTCTGCAAACCATTTGGAAGGGAATAATTTTTAAAGTAAATTCTGGTTGATCACTCAACAATTAATAAAATAATATTAATTGAAAAGCATTCAGTATATTATTTTCTAATCTTCTGCAATAGGAAATTTGAAGTAATGTGATCTTGTTTTACATAGTTTAGAATAACCAAACTCTGGATGGAGACAGCCAGTGTTTCTCAGTATCCTCCTCTTAATGTTAGTTGTCATTTTCACAGTCTGAGATACTCAAGTTTTCAAGGCAGGAACTGTCAAAGATTTAGATTATACAACATTGTTAGACATGAGTAAAATGCATTGGTAATAATTAATGACACCTTACAATACTATGAACTTTTGAATTCAGTGCACAGGACTCAGCTGAACATTAAGTTACAAGTTATTTCAGCTGGAAGTAATGGTAGTTGGGTGTGCACAGGGGCAGAGCCTGGCCCTTATCCTCCTTGATGTTAGTAGGAACAGATGTGTTCTCCTTTCTTTACTCTTGGAGATTCCAGCATGGTTTTACTACAAAGGAGTCTGATGTTCTTAATTCTTTCAGTTGAAACCTGCTTGGGTTTTCTCGTTTTCCACTGTCAGATTCATTGCTTGCTTATATGTTTTCTAAAGTTGGTAGGAATAATATAACAAATAATATAACAATCATAACATGTTTTATGCTTAAAAATACATTACTAGAATTGTAATATAAAGCATCCTTCCAAGTGGGAAAAATAACTTATAACAATATATTGTTGCTATAATGCATGTGCCATAGGGGGAGAAATTAAGACATTAAGCAATCTCAATTCTGGCATTAGCCACAATGTTTTCTGAGTTACTGACTTGTCAGCCTATGTTTTCTCACATTTTTCAAAGTAGTGTGTGAAATCTGTTATTTTTGAAAGAAAAAAATACTGTCATGACAATTCTGATACCTACATAGGTCATCAGTGAATGGATATCTAGTGACTTGGTATAAAGTTGTTCCTGCCCATGGCAGAGAGTTTGGATTAGATGATCTGTAAAGGTCCATTCCAAGCCAAACAATTCTATGATTGTGTGATATTAAAGTGAGATGTAATACTTTACCTTTGGCTTCCATTACTGTTCATCAACAGTACAAAAAAAAGGAAAAATCCTGACATTTGTTGTACATGCCCTCTTCTGTCTTTGCATCCTACTGGATCTTCCACCTAGTTCCCATCTACAGGTTTCTTACACCAGCCTATTTCTTTGACTGTCTTTAATATAAAATTTAAGTTCTGTAAAGTTTTAATCCTGATTTCAGATTTCTTCTCTTACACCTGTTTTTTTTTAGTGGAGAAACCCATTTAAGATGAGTCAGTGAGTCCAGGTGCTTGTTATTATGTAAAAGCCTTTAAAAAGAGATTTGTCCAAGATATTGTCTTCTCTTAATTTACTATGCAGCAGAGAGCCCCTTGCAACACAGATATTTAATTTAAAAAATAAAAATAAGGAAAAGATTGCTACCAAAATTTGCAGTGCATAACAAGGAAGAGAGAAGCAAAGACCATGAGAGCTGCCAAAACTCGGTGCCTGTGCAGATGCAGAAAATTTGACAGCAAAAATGTGTCACCGTGTTTTTGTATATCTTTGTTTATTATTCTCTGACAAAACAATAAAACCAGCCAAGAAACATGAGAATCCCATCCATCTCACCAGAGAAAATACATATTTTCCTAATTCCAGATCTAGCACAACCCATTTCTCAGTAATGTCTCAGCACCCTTAAAATTTTGCCTAAAGTAATTTCTAAAACTAGGATTGCCAGTTTTTGTTCTGTATATTAGGTTTGCTTTCCATTTCCCTTTCTGTATCCCTTTCTGTTTAGTATTCTTGGGAAAAAATTTTCAGTTCAGAAATAAATAAGAAACCCAACTATTTTGGATGGTAACTAATATCAGTTTTCTAAATAAAAGAAGCTTGTGGGTTTCTTGTCATTTTTTTAATGTTGGTGAGTAGGTGGCATTTAAATATATCCAGTTCTCCTGATTTTCAAGGCATTTACAGTTGTTTCTTTGGGTACCATCCTTTGCCACTTTTGAGTAGGTCCCTCCTCCTGCCGTTTCTTGTACAAGACTAATTCTTCCTGACTTTAGTGCAGTCAGGACAGAATTGGGCATTAGGAGTTCAAGTTGATTGATAGTCATCATTAGGAATATATTTTATCAGTTAAGACAGCTGCCTATTTCCTGAGAAATCTTTTCTTAGCTATACAGGTATGTATATTTTGTGATTTGTTTTTCTTCCCTACAGACTAAAATGAAGAAAATTCATTATTAATTGCTGTGCCAAAAGCTGTTTAGTGGTTTTGCTAAAGCAGTCAGGGTATTAGAGCTTTCTGCTTAAAAATAATAATTTCCCAAACCAAGTGCTGTAGTGATTTTGTATCAATGCTAGTGAATATTCTTTTCCAAAACATAATTGTATAAAATCTAATTGACTAGTAAGTTTTTTTGGTTTAATTTTGTTTTTTCATTTCTGAGTGTATATTAGAAAATTCTGTAACTGCTACTTGTGCCTGCCCACTCACAAGCATGATGCCTATATAAGAATCCCACTTTCATATCACTCTTCTGTTATGATTGTGGATTTATTTGAGTCTCTTTGTGTTCCTAGAGCAAACTGTGTCAGACCTGAAACAGAAGAAACAATAGTCTTTTGGAGATTACTTTCTCAACAATAGGTTAGTGGGACATTATTTTGTGTTATAAGGGGGAAAACCAGATGCTGGAAAAGTAGAACATTTCAGCAAGAGCTGCATGGAAGGTACAGCTGTCACAAAATTCTTCTGCAAGGAAATTTTTTCCAGTCAAAAAAGAAAGGATTACCAAGGAACAATTTGTAACAGATTTAGTAGGTGTTTTAATGAGCTCAGGTATTATTATTGTGATAAACAAGGGAATAAAATGGTACTATCAGTGGAACGTTGACATTTTATAATGTGTGGAATTTCATTGTACTTGTAGATCTATGAACACTCAGAGAGATAAAGTTATATGAAATGAGCCTTGGATGCACAGGCAATATCTTCCAGAGGTAATATCAAATTGCATGACAGTGGAGCAGGAGAGCATGCTGCATCTGAGAAGTGCTGCTGGACAGTGTGTGCCAGCTATCTCGAGTCAATAAAAGATTAATTAAGTGCATAAGTAGCTGACTAGCACAGACTTTTAACTTTCAATTTGTAGGCCAAATATATCTTCTTTTTTTCAAATCTGACCTCTGATGCTGATGCCCAAAGTTACAGTTTTATTCACTTCAGTTTTATGAGCAATAACAATTTTCATCATCCTTAGCATGTGAAACCACAGATGTAGGAATGCACAGAAGTGAATGCTGCAATCGAAGCTATGGAATAGAAAGTTCATTGTTGTAATAGTGTTATGACTTTGTACAGGCAGGGCATGTGGCATAGCCAAAAAAAAAAAAAAAAAAAAAAGGATACTGTAATAATTCATAAGAACATAAATGAGATTTTTGATTGCAAGGCAAAATAGAAAAAAGAAACTCCAGGCATATTTTAGAACTGTTTTGAAGATAAACCATGGCTGAAATAAAATCTGAAAGGACAACAGAAAAACAGTAAGGACAGAAGTCTGAGAAGGCAAAGACAAGCTAAGAGAGCTACTTTGAGGCCACCCTAAAAGAAGTAGGAAGGAGGCTCAAGGACACTGTGTCACACAAATGAAGAAAGGACAAGATTCCACGGTCAAGAGGTTAAAAATCAGTGTGAAGTAGGAATTACTCCTGGTTCTCAGATTTTGATGGGATGGTGGTAGCAAAGAGCAGAAGATTGTTTTTTCTTGCTTTTCCCTTCCTTCTGCCCATAAAAATTCCTTTCCTTTTGTTTCTTAATACAGCTACTGCATGAATCAATAATACTGTTCTTTTTTTTTTTTTTTTAGTTTACTCTAGAGTATGAGTTTTCAGGGATTTAGTGGATATACTGTTCTATATTGCAGGGTTTTTCAGCTCAAAATTGTCCTTAGATGGGGAATAGACTTTCCATTTTTACAGGTATTTTATTTCAAATGTCTCCAAGAGACTTTGGATTATGATCTTCTATTTAATTATTGTAGAAAACATTTTCTGAGTGAAAACTACATCCAAGATGTGACATACCTTTGTAGTATGGGCTTGGTGATACTTAATTATGAAACATCAAAGATTATCAGGCAATGAGACATTAAAGAAAATCCTCTTACAAACAGCTACAGCAACATTTCCATGCCTTAGGTGTTTGATGCTGGTTGTCTGTGAATGTTCTGCACAGATAATGTCCTTTTGTTAATTTTGCAGCTATGGGAATCTTCATTAAGCTAGCTGATTAATTGCAGTTTTTGTCTTAAAAGAGACTAACTTAATAGACATGTCTATCAACATGTTTATTCATAGATTTATCATTATTGCTGCATCTTCATTGAGAGGGAACTCTGCTGGGCAAACTGTGAGATACTGTCTAAAACTCTGAGTAGGCAATGTGACTTGCAAATCTATAGAAACAAAACTAATACTTTCATTCCCTAGTATGCAATAAAGTTCTCAATAAAGTCTGGACCCCACAATGTTTTGGATGTTGTAGGTACACACAATGATAAAAATGACTTCCATGTCGCCTAGATTCTGCCTTGCTTTGATTCTCTATATTGGAATTTTGCTCAAGTCCAAGTTGGAGTGGCTCTCCAGAAAATACTTACTCTCTTTGACTGTCCTTAAAATTCCTTATATACTTAAAATTAGGGTATGGATATACTGAGGAAAACCGTGTACTGAGCATAGAAATCCTTGCCTTTTGCCTAAGCCCTATGCAGTCTGCAGTTTGTGCCTGCTTACTTAAGCCCTAGAGTAATTTTGCCTTACAGCCTGGAGAGCAGTTAACTGGTGCTGACAGCATTGGTGTCACTAAAAAGCATGGCATGGTACTCTGCTCATGCAGCTCTACAAAGGGATTAGTGTATACATGGTGGATATAGGGTGTATATCTCAGATATCTTATAATCTGAGTCATTAGTTCACAAAGGGGTAGAAGAAAGAGAAAAGGAATCTTTCATTTCTACTTTACAAATGGAGAAATGGAGCACATTAAAATTTGAGAAAGGTTTGGAATCTGCTGAAAACATCTGCTTCAGCTTGTCATTCTGGGTAGGTATGATGTCTGCATGTGAATTTAAAGCTTTTCCTTGTGTTTCCTCAAAGCTTCACCGAGCAGAAAACAATGTCAGTGCCAAAATTTATCCATGTGTGCCTGTCCCTGTCAGGCCGCTATTGACTTTTCATTATTCCAGTTCTAAATTGAATACAGCCTCAGGGAAGGAAATATTTATGTAAGAGAGTGACAGTGAAAGAATCTCTGTCCTAGTCCTGCCCATGAAAAACAGGCCTTGGAACCAGCGTGTCTTCAGCTATTAAAATGTAACCATTCTTCCCCTTCAGGAGTTGTTTTTCCCTGCAAGCTACCAGGGAACTTTATAGTCTTTTTCCTTTGTCACAGAATAACTTTGGATGAGGAAACTAAAACTTAGCAAGTAAAAGAAGTCTTGATAGAATTAATGTTATGCAGAATTTGTGTGCTTGTATAGGTGAAAAATTTGTGAAGCATATTTGTGTAGGGAGCATTCCCTGACAAGATTATTTCTCCTATTTTGCTGGATTTCTCTTCTTCCATTTTTTAATTTATTTACTATTTGGAGAAAGAGTCTTTTGAGAAGGATATTTAGACTGATTTTATAGGGGAGACATAGCATCTTTCTATTATGCCAATAACATGTAATAAAGAGATTCAGAGGACTGGTATTTTTTAGGCTATATTGTATTCATTTATCATGTGTCATATTTAAAAAGCATTATTTTATGATGTCTGATACCTCAAATTATGTTGATTTAAAGCAGCACAACATTTGAGACCTCTCAGTGGTTCTAGAATAGATAACTGCTTGGATGAGGCTAATCAAATCTACATTGTGGGAAAGAACATTGTGGAAGAATTAATGTTTAATTACAAAGGTTACTGAAAATCATCCAGCTGACTGCTGAAATTCAGCTTGTGCACTTAATCACACAAAAGCTAAGTTCATCACTTATTCAGCATTCTTTGTGTCTAACAATGTCATGGGAAAACAAAGGCATGTTTTTTCTCCTAGAATGGACTGGGCAGCTCTGTTTCTTGCCTCCCTTGTTTGATTTACAATATGTGTATTGTCTGAACACTTTGCTGGAATATTTTTGCAGTGGATGCCTTGTCTGTCTTGGAACTCTCTAGATCCAGTACTTTAATACTCTGTAGCTTTTATATGCATTGAAATCTGTATTTTATTGGCAACCTTCATATCTAAGCCTCAGGAGAAGCAGCAAAATATTTGTGAAAATCTGACATTGTTGTCTGTGAGATACATGCACTATAAATTTAGACACACAAATATATATGTAACACACACACATATATAATGCAGGGTATGAATTTTTTGGCTGAAGATATTTTTTATTCCCTGGGACATCTAGTAAAGTAAAAAAAGTTGCATTATTCATCTGTTTAAAAAAAAAAGTCTGACTGTTGCAAATAAAGTATCAAGAGAAGTAATAATTATTGGTATAACTAAAAGTTTTTTATTAATGATCATTTGATAATTGAATGGTAATTAATTTATGATTGAATGAAAAATGGTGACAAATGAATAGCTTAATGTTAATTAAACCATAATGTTGAATTGATAGAGAATTATTTAATTGTTCATTGAAATTATAGTTTAGATGGTGATTAGACACTGATTTAGAAACAATTTAGACAGTAGTCAAACATTGATATTTGCCACACTTCTAAGAATTAAGCTACAGCTGGATATATGTAAAGGACTGTAGAATACTTTATATGTATATTTTAGGCTAATGTGAAGTATTACTTACCTTGTTTTAGGTGTCAGGTGCTGGGGCCTTGAGCAGTGGCCCTGCTGATGGAAGGCTGAGCTGTGCTGTGCCATCAGCAGCAGTGCAGAGCGCCGTGGGCTCGGGTGGGCAACGTGTTCTTAGAGTGCAAAGCGATCAACCCACAGGCAGCCCCTCCCTGGGGGTGGGCACAGCTGGTTTCCTTCTGTCCAGCCCCTGGTGACACCTGGGCTGGCCTCCTTTGCTGCTGAGAAGATTCAGCCCAGCACTGAGCTCACAGCCTGCCCAGCAGGGCTGGTTCCAGCCCAGGCCCACCAGTTGCTGGTGCTTGTACCACGGGGCTCTTAAGAGAACACAATGGGAAGCAGCAGCAAAGAGAATGAGGAAAGAGGCTGTGGGGTCTTCTTCTCTGGAGTTATTAAAATCTGCCTGGGTGCAATGCTGCTTCAGGTCACTGTGCTCTAGCAGGGTAACTAGAGCTCTCTCTTTCAACCCCAACCATTTGGTGATTCTGTGATAGTTTTTACTCCTCTAGAAATGCTTATTATTACCAAAGCAAAACATTTTGTATGCACATTGGGTTTTGTTTCTTCTTCCTTTTTTATTTTTTTTTCAGAAAGTTGAAAAACTAGAATGGCATACATAAATTGAACTTTCTGAAAACACTATAAAAACAAGATAGAGAAAGAATACAGCTGACCTAACAATACAAGAATGCTGGGGGTTTTATAAAAGACCAGGTTGTGACTTGTCCTAGGTCTCAAGCACAAAGAACTAATTTTTATCGAAGTCATTTAAATTTGCCAAGCAAAGTAAATTTGTCAACCCACATGAAAACTTACTGAACAAAGTTAAATTCTTGGTAGCATGAGTGTGAGAGAATACAAAAAAAAAACACAAAAAAAAACCAAAACAAAAAAAAAAAAAAAAAAAAAAAAAAAAAAAAACAAAATCAAAAAACCCCAAAACAAACCTCAAGCCAATTTCCAATTCAGAAAATAGAATCTGCAACAAAAAGAAGCAAAGGTCAAATTTGGAATCCATGAATGCTGTGTTGCCAAAATCACACACCAGTCAATGTGAGATCATCTAATGCTGATGTAAAATATATATATATGATCTGTAATATGGTGGTGTAACTGCAAAGGATTGCTCCAACTTCAGGAGTCAGTAGAATATATATATATATCATATATATCATATATATCATATATATCATATATATCATATATATCATATATATCATATATATGATATATATATATCATACACAAAAGAGAATCCTCCAGCTCAGAAGAGACCATGGAAAAAGCAACATCAGTACAGCAAAATTTTGAGTCATTCCTAGTCAACTATTGATGCACATATTTGCAAACTATACTCACCAGTTTATATCTTTCACTGTGTTTAATAATCCTCAAACTGTTGATAAAATTGAGTTTTGTCTTTCTTTGTCTATCTGCATGTGGTATTTTCTTATATATACTATATGAAAGTTATAGAAAACACAGCCAAACTTCATTAATGTGGAAAAGTGATGCTAAAACATCCTTAGTAGTTAGTTTGCAAATGTACTAACTAAAAGTTTATAAACATTGTAAGGCTAATATGCCATGGCATTAATTGTTTTTATTTATTAGTTAACAAGAAAGACATTAATTCTTTTGTGATTAAACATATTCTCATATACTACTTTTACTGTTATGCTTCTGGTCCTTATGCCTATGTGTCTGTAACAGGAAGTAAGAAACATTTAGTTGGGCTCTCCAAACCTTGGTTGCTATTTAATTATAATTTTTGCAAAGAGATTTGAGTAATGTAGCTGACTTGCTGTGAAATGCTATTTGCACAGGGTGTAGCTGTTGGAATTCACTCACACTCCAGTTCTTGCTCTCAGGAGCTGACAATTTTTCTCAGGAATTGAATTTTTTAATGCAGAAACTAATGGATTAATGTGATAGTCTGCAGCCTTAAGTATTCAAAGAAGGAATGTTAAAGTGGAAGATTTAAAATATTCCCTACATAATGTCAGAAACAAGAAAAAGTGCCTATTTGTGCACAAACCCAAAAGCATTTGGCATTATCTAAGCCCATATTGATATTTTAAGCTCTTTTTATTATCAGCAATTTTGTTGAAAAGCACAAACCTGGATCCCCCTTCACTGTTATAAGAGAGTATATGAGATTACACTTTTGTAACTTTCTCAAAGATTGAGAAATGTAATATTCATAGCAGGTCTGTTGTGACAGCAAATGAGCCATGATATTAAAGCAGCTCTTGGAGGCCTATGCATATGCTAAAAAACTGAGGGAAAGTCTGCAGCTGGCAGTGATGGCACCTTGGAAAAATTGAACTCCAAGTGGTTTTGTATTGGCTGAAAGGAGCAATGAACTTCGTTAAAAGTTGGACTTGATGATCTTTTCCAACACAAATAATTCTGTGAAAATTCACTATTACATATAACCAAGTGGACTGGTGGATGATGATATAAAAAAAGTTTAAAATCAGATTCCTGGTCTATAAGTAACCTTGATAAGTTACAATATCACAGAGTGTGTTATTGACTAATTCATTCTTCATGGAACACTGAACACCAGTGTCTGCATGTAAGGAATTGTCAGAGCTAGTGGGATATTGCAGAGGTCTCAGGGAATGTTCCAGAGCAATGAGGTAAAAGTACAGAGATACAAGGAAAATTGAGGAATATGAAGATTATGAAAAAAGACTATTATGGAAAAAACTGCCATTTTTTTCCAGAGTATAGAAAAGGTCTTAACCTTTTCTCTCAAATATATTTTTTCTTGCTCCTGTATATACAATTCAGCATGTCTCAAACTGCTATTTAAATTTTTTCAAGTTTAAATGTATTTCAAAACATCACCCCCCAAAAATATTTAATATACAAATATGTAGTCAAAATCAGTTTGACATTCAACCTGGACAGAATTAATATTTAGCAAGATCCTACAGTCTTCCCAAAACTGTTTACTTGAGAAAATCTGATGTAAATATAGAAAAAATACTAATTTCTTAATTGTCATACTCTATTGTCTCTCAATTAAAATGTTTTTTATGCAAACAATCTATAGTATGTTTTCAGTCAAACTGTAGCCTTATAATGATTGCAGTAGATTTGTGGGAAGTAAAATGGTTACTTTATACTAGAGTTTGGGGTTTGGTTTGTATTTTTTTCCTGGCATAATAATGTTAAGTTTGAAAGCTATATTGAGCTATATTAAGTTTGAGAATATATTGCTAAAATAAATTTCTTTATGTTTTATTGTTGTTGTTTAAATACATGTTGCTTAAGCTGTATTAAATTTGTGAAAAAATAATTTGCATCAACTTTCCTTTGGTGCTTGACCATCACTGCATTATGTCATTAAATCAATGGGAATGGTTCTCAGTCATGGAAAGTTTGTTCCAATCCATCTTCTTCATCTTTAGAGAGACTAAAAATTGCAGTTTCTTCTCTAGGGATAAATTTAATCTTGGAAAGTAACAAAATATTTTAAGCTGCTTTCAACTGTAGAGATAAAGGGACACACATAACTTTTCTAAGTGTCTAAAACTAGCAAAATGGCATAGCTCCCATTATCCTGAAATTTTGTAAGATGAGAAAGAAATATGAAATGTAGCATTGCATCACTGGCAGGATCATTTTATGACTTATAGTGCATTGTGCTCTGTAGGAAATGGACAATTAGCTAGAAGTGAATATTTGTTTTTATTCCCCATTAATTTGCAGACAGAGTAATATCTCACAAAGCTGATGGCTGCCCCAGGAGACCCCCAGTCCCCATATCCAGGCATAAAATCCATCATCATGACTCACTGGGAGGAGGTCTCCACCTTTCAGACTGAGAGGGGTCAGTGCCTGTGATGGAACACATGATGGGATGCAGAGGAAAAGCATCTTTGGATGAGACAGTAGTCATGGGGTTCCAAGCAGGAACCAAAGATGAAAAGGGAGGGATTTGCAGATTTGGGGAGGAGCAAGTGTGGAAAATAGGGGAATAAGGGAATAAAAAAGGCTGGTAAAATATAAATGTTTGGGTGGTTGGGGCATTTGTCCAGCTGTGCCCTTTGGCTTCTCAGTGCAATCTGAAATTCTGAATGCTTTCTAAAATTAGTATTTTGATGGACTTTCAATAAGAGGCATGTGGTCTGATTTAGATACTGTATTATATACATTATCTATATATTATATATATTATACTATATACATTTCTTTGAGCAATGGATAATTTGCTCACATTTTCTTGATGCTAGACCATGCATGACTCCACTTCAGAATTGGTGAACTCCATCCAAAGATAATGTAGACTTATATTAGCTAATGACCTAAAGCAATCATACAAAATTTCTTGGAATATCCTGGAGATAGTGATGCTAGTGTATCTGTTTTACTAAAATCTGTAATACCTTTCTATCACAAGACTTGCAGTTGGCTCTATTTCTCCTGAATTGATACACAAAAATATACATGCTGCCAATAACCCAAATACAGTAAGAACTCATGATTAAGTATTTGATGCCAAAAAGCACCATAATTTAAAATTATCAAAATTAATCAAAAGTAGCTGTAAATTTGGTAATGATGAAAATTAGAAGGGTGATAAAACAACCCTTTATCAATACTGGAAGCTGGATGATGTTCTGATTTTCAAGAAGGGCAAAGAAGACCCCAGAAAAATACATGCCTGTCAGTCTCACTTCAGTGCCTGGAAAAAATCATGGAAGAGATTATTCTGTGAGGAGGCAGGACTAAAGGAATACTAAATTTACTGAGAACACCGAATAAGAAAGAGCTGTCAAGGCACATGAGAGCAGACACCCAGCAGTGAGCCAAGAAAAATTAAAGATATGGACAGTCACCGGTTGTATGAAGTTTAACAAAAGCAAGTGCCAGATTCTGCACCTGGGATGGGGCAGCCCTGGATGTGTGTATAGAGTGGGGAATGAGAGGCTGGAGGGCAGTGCCCCCACCTGGGAGTCCTGTTTGTGGAATCTGAGCCAGCAGTGCCCTGGCAGCCAGGAGGGCCAGCCCTGTCCTGGGGGACATCAGGGACAGCATTGGGCAAGGGAGGGGATTGTCCTGCTCTGCCCTGCTCTGGGACAGCCTCACCTCCAGTGCTGGGGGCAGTTCTGGGCTCCTCAATACAAAAGAAGACATTAAACTGTCATAGAGTGTCCAAAGGAGGGCAATGAGGATGGTGAAGGGCCTTGAGGGGAAGCCATAGGAGGAGTAGCTGGGGTCACTTGGTCTGTTCAGCCTGGAGGAGAGTGAGGAAAGATCTCATTGCAGTGTGCAGCTTCCACATGTGGGGAAGTGGAGGGGCAGGCACTGATCTCTTCAATCTTTGATCAGGGGCAGGACCCAAGGGAATGGCCTGAAGTTGTGGCAGGAGAGAGTTGGCTATTAGAATCCATGCAGTGCAGAGGGTCCTTGTGCACTGCTGCTCCCTCCCTGCCTCCCTTTCTGCCTCCCTCCCTCCTTCCCTTCCAATGTTCTGGATAACCTTGATAGTCTACCATTGCAAATACAACACAGATTTTAATAATATCCTACTTCATATTAAATGGAAGTTCCAAATACAATGTGAATCTTATCAATTTGACTGCACTTCGTAAGATCCCTGAGTCCTTTTGAAGAGGAGATATCTGCAGTGTCAATAAATGTGATTCTGCCTTCAGTCAAGATCTGCTCAGCCTTTCAGATGCTTATGGCACTCACACTGTCATTTCTTTTGTTCTTTCAAGAGATTTTCTGAAGGTCATTTCAGAACTATAAAAAACTGAACATCTTCACTACAGTCTGATGCATATTGTAGAATCTGGTTTCTCTGTCATAAGAAAAGCATTTTTCTTTTCAGCACAATATTAATATTTTAGTAAAATTTATTACTACTCTTTTTTCAAAATAGTAGTTTGCCGTCTGTGGAACTGAATTCTCTCTTTTTAAGCTACAGGTAAGAATCAAAGTTCAGAGCAGTTATTGTCACTGAAATGAAGGAGTGTCTGTCATCCATTCACCTCCTATTGCTGCATTCTTGTGGGCAGTCAACAGGGCCTTTACAGTAGCTTCAGTATAGAGTAAATGATGGAATCCAAGCACTATCCTCACTGCATACGTAAGTTTACATTTATCACAGAGCACATACAAGGGTTTCATACTCATGATGTGAAGAAATACATACAGAGAGCAGTTCATTAATAGCTGCAAAACCTGAGTTTGCTTAAAAAATTACTTTGGCTGTCTTGCTAAACAATGTGTCTTTCTACTGAGAATTCAAAAAAAACAAAATAGAAAGCAGAAAGAAGCCCTTTAATTTAAATTAGTGTCTCATGTAAAAGTATACAGAATTTAAGTTACATAACATGGGCTCATAGCAAATGGCATGTGTTCAACTCTCCATCAAGATATGCAAGATTTATGGAGATTGTAATGCTGAGAGAGAAAGAGCATCTAGGCTAAAAGGAGGGGTGTTTTCTGTGGATGAATGAGTCTAAGAGTAAAGCAGAAACAGATTTTGAAAAAGAAGCTGGAAGCACAGAGTGTGGGCCTTGCAGAGCAAATCAGGACAATCATGTGTTTGAATTAACTCTGTGAGACAGTGGCTGGAGGGGACTTTTGAATGAGAGCAGAGCAGGAGTGTTGGTTGAATGCAGTGGTAGAATCAATGGGAAATTCAAAATATGTCCTACTGTTGAAACTGCAAATTACTTGATAACTTTTCTTTATGCACATATTTTCAAGCATGTTTTTTCTAGACTATGGCTTTAGCTAAATCATGGTTTCACAACATTTTTTCACTAAAGCTATCTGAGCTATTATACATGAGCTATTATCTGAGCTACTATACATTAAGAAAAGCCAAGATACATATTATACTCAGTTCTCCTTCCTTTTTTATGAGACCCTGTATTCTGTCATGAATGGCAATTAAGTTGGTGTGACAGGCAGCCTAGGTTGGCACTTCCTCCTTTCCTTTGTACTTTTCAAGAGCTTACAAATTTCTTTATTTTTTGTCAGTATTTTATAGTTCCGAATTGAGATGATTAATCTACAAACATTTGGCCTCTTCTTATTCTACCCTGCTCTCAAGATCTCCCACATGTTTTTCACTTTTCTGCTTTTTTTTTAGGAATGTCACCCATCTTCTATTAATTTTGTTCAACCAGAGCTACTAACTGCTGGGATTGCTTCAGTGCAAATCTTTCAGGATTTGCTTGCACTGTGAGTGTAGTATAAGGCACTTATATTTGATTTTAAGTGCATTACATACTTCAGAACAAATCTTTGAAGCCTAGCTGATTGAAACCATCTAATTTTTCTCAGTATCCTTTAAATTGTTCCTTTTTTGAAATCTCATTTGAGCACTTTTCCCACGATTGCAGATTTTGCCACAGCTTATTAGCTTTCTCTCCCAAAGTTTGACTGAGATGAATTTCACATCAAATTATTCAGAAGAGGTAATTCGTGTTTGTTTTCAGTTTCTGTGTATCAAAGGCAGAGTTTGTTTCACAACAGCCTAAGTGCCAACATGGGAAATAGCTGCTAAATTATCATTTTATTACAGGACACGAAATGACTGCCCTCAAGTGGCAAAGTTGGTGTAATACCACTTGTGGTACATCCATATCTTTATTTCCTCCAAACAAATTTTTATTAGCAGAGCATCAGAGGATTTAAATGAAAGCATTAATCAGGGTCTGACAGCTTAAGCTTCTGTTTCAAAGATTGCTGAAGGGGCATGCATGCCCTGAATGGGCAGGTTTTCTGTAAAAGCTGCTGATCTCACTCAGGCAGGGCTTCTCAGAGTTTAGTTTCCTTTTATATAATTTATTAAGGCATTTTAAAACTAATGATGAATAAGATTTTTAAGAACTGTAACAAAATGTCTTAGACTGACTAATAAATGAATATTAATATGGAATTGGTCTTCTAGAAATGTAAATACTGTTTGTCACTGGAAATTTAGAACAAGGGGACAACATTAAAATTTTACAATTTTTTCAGTCAGATTATTTTCCCCTTCAAAGTAGAAAGTAAAGGCTTTATCCTGTTAAAAGGAAAATAATCTTCTAACTGTAGCAGCACTTCAGCCCCATTCTCAGAATCATAGCACTTTGTCCAGGAAGATTTGAAACACTGAAAAGCAAGTGAACTAAAGCCACACACTTTTAAAGTGTATTCCTCTATGGCTTGTTCATCCCTTCATTCTGGACCTTCTGTGACCCCCCCATTAAGCCATGAACCACAGTTAATAGCCAAGAGAACAGAAAATTCTGGCAGGGCACACTGGGAGTCTGGGCTTTATAACTAGTGCTGAGCAGGCAGGAGAACAGCACAAATAGTGCATCCTGATGGACAACTTCACTTTTAATTGCCTTCTTCTGGTCACTTGGAATGAGGTGTTTTGTTTCTGTGTGTGTGGGAGGGAGGTTGGAAGGTAAAGTCATAAGTTTTTTATTGTCAAGACTTGTTTAGGATGAGGACTGTATGCTAGTAAATATTCTTTATTTAGAGAAATCATATATTTAAGGTTACACTAGGAATGTTTAGTCAAAGTGCTTTAGCCATACCATCTTTTCTAGTGCGAACATCTGAGCAACATTTTGATCAGATATATGATGCATGAAATACACATTTATTTTCTGTCTATTCAAATGTCAGGTTACAAGTGAAAATAACACTTTCCAGTGACTGAAGTTTTCCTTGTAACTGTACAACCCAAGCAGGCAAATATTGTTCATTTAATGAATATGCTGTCACTGTCCTTTTTTCTTGGGCACAAATAGTCTTGTATTGTAGTTCCTTTTTCTATCTCCTTTTCCAACAATTGTTTTTTCCACTGGACCTTCAGTCATGTCTTGTCAATCTAGAGCAACTGTCACTTTCTAGAGGCCTAAGGTGCCTGAAATTATGTTTCATGATGATGGAAGGGCATTTCCCGTGGGGAGGTGCAGGGTGACTCTGCCTGTAATATCTTGAACACAACTCTGAGTTAGCAGGTCCTGCACAGTGGTTTGACTGCATACTGTCTGCCCAGTCAGTCTGAGGAAGCTCTTTTAACTGATGACAAGCCTGCTTCAAAATAAATTAAAATGATAAAGGGAAGAGAGTTATTATACACAGGCAGAAAACACAAAGTAACTGATGTGTGGTTAGTTACCTCCAGTATCTTCCTAGTTATTTAATCAGTTCAAATCCAAAATATTTGGATCTTCAGACCCGGAAAGACCATGCCAGATTCATGTGAAATCAGAAAGAAGCTGGAAAATTCAAATGGCAGTCTTCCCAAATAGATGGAAATTGATTTAGGATCAGCTTATACCATTGTATTCAGGAAAATTGATCTACAGCTAATTTTAGCTTTTGAAGATAATATTTTCTGCTTCTTAAATAAGTCTACTTGAATGGTAAGGGTCTAGTTACAAATAGGTGTGAAGGACAAAAGGTGGAATTCATAATGTTTATAGACATCTAAAAATTACTCAAACACCCCTCCATAATAAGTAATATTAATATTAATCACATTAATAATTAATGCTAATAGCTGTATATTGACTTGGACTATAAACCTTTGTGTTCTTTCTGAAAGCTGAAAAAGGTCTTGTTAATTCTCATTTATACATCTTGCAAATCATAAAATATTTGATTTATGACTTAGCTTGAAGCTGATTGCTGTCCATTCTGGGTAATGTTAAGGGTAGTTTTGGGACAGAAATGTGATGTTTCAGAACAGGACAGAAAAACCTCACCTTTATCCATTTTGAAATGAAGGGAAAAAAATAAAGGGGTTTTTATGTCTTCAGCATCTTAGAATGATTGAAGTACCCTTGGCTGAGATGAATTCATTTGCGTGTTCCTGTTGGAGCAGTTCAGCACAAGGATAAAAACAGCTTTTCATAATTATTGCTTCATTTTTTTTGAGTGTTTGTGCATTTGTCCATGTATCATTTTTAATAATATAGTACTATAATGGTAAAGTGCTGGCTGTGTAGACTTGACCACATGGGCTGTAAAAATCAGGATGATCTCGCCTTAGAAGTAATGAGTCCCAAAAAACCTGTTTTCTACAGAGTCAAATCTTAAAAAGGAACACAAAGCCAAAATAAAGCATTCTAAATCTTACTAGCTTTCTCTAAATTGTCTGGAGACAATAGATATGCATGAAGTTTGATATATGTGGAAAATTACATCTTTACGAAGAAGTCAGAGATGCATTTAAGTATCTGTATCATTTTCTCACAATACTCTGTTCAAAAACACACTGGGCCAAATGCATCTGCCTTTCTCTCATGAGAATTTCAATTACATTCCATGAAACTAAGTGCAAAAATAAACTGAACAATCTGGGATCTAATATATCTTTCTACTGGCATCAAAATGAAAACAGAAAAGCTTTTTAGCCTTTTTTTTTTTTTTACTTGCATTTCCTGACTTTGAATCGTTTCGTTTCTGAATGTTTGTGCTGAATTAATTACAGCCTATTTCATGATATGTCCTTGGAAAGAAAGGCTATAAAACGTTAATAAGCTTCTAACATAGAGCAGGAGAGTACCTCTGTACACATCACAATGCAAGCATCTGTATGCTGTATCCATTTCTGTCTTCTGCATGAGAAAAAGTACCCTTCACTGACAAATG
Source organism: Oenanthe melanoleuca (assembly GCF_029582105.1). Classification (NCBI taxonomy): domain Eukaryota; kingdom Metazoa; phylum Chordata; class Aves; order Passeriformes; family Muscicapidae; genus Oenanthe; species Oenanthe melanoleuca. Next base: position 29,317,968 of record NC_079335.1, read on the forward strand.
AAGACCATGCTGGCAATATATATGATAGATTTTCCTGATCTTCTTTCCCAAATTCTGACAATCTTATTTTCTTCAACTCAGGAAGGCTGTCAAGATCAATATGTTATAAAAAGCATCTTACTGGAAAATAAACTGTGGCTACCTGTGTATCATTCAGGAATTCTGGTAATGTGATGTATTAAAATGAGGCAGTAATCTTAAGTAATGGTACTTTTCTGAGGTAATCTGTAGAATGAAGAAATATTCAAATAAACTGGGGGAAAACAGTATGTAGCAAAAGCTATGAGAGAATTCCAAAGGAGTGGATGGGTACACATGAATGCCATACAACTATTTTTTTTCTGAAAAGTAATTTTGGTTTTCTCTAGTTTGGAGGATAAGATTTGGCTTTGCTTTTCTTCCATTAGAATATCTAGGTATTGCTTTTCACAGTGCTGTGGGGTATTTCCTAATCTTGCTATGACATGGGGTTCAGAACTAGAAGTTAAATGGTTCCAACTAGATCTTTTGAGACATTACTTCTTATGAATGAAAAGCCCATTTTTGCATCCTATCTTCAGCTGTGTAGCAAAAAAGAAGAACCTTTTCCTGATCAGGTTGCTCAAAGCTCCATATAAGCTGACTTTGAAAACTCATGAGAATGGAGCATCCACACTTTCCCTTGAGCAACCTGTTCCAGTGCCTCACCACCCTCTCACTAAAGAATTTCTTCCTAATTTCTGAACCTACTCTCAGTTTAAAGCCATTCCCCCTATTCCTGTAACTACATGCCCTTGTAAAAACTCCCTCTCCATCTTTCTTGTGGGCTCCCTTCAGGTACTGGAAGGCTGCAACTAGGTCACCCTGAAGCCTTTTCTTTTCTAGGATTTCAGTCTTTGGTCTCAGCTTTTCCTCATGGGGAGGGTCCCTCTCATCATCTTTAATTGTGTCTCTCATCTGGACTCACTCCAGCAGGTCCATGTCCTTCCTGTGCTGGGGACCCCAGAGCTGGATGCAGGGTTCCACGTGGGCTGTCACAAGAGCAGAGCAGAGGGGCAGAATCCCCTCCCTCCCCTGCTGCCCACTCTGCTCTGGATGCAGCCCAGGACACGTTTGGCTTTTTGGGCTGTGAGTGCCCATGGCTGGGTCATGTCCAGCTCATCCACCAGCACCCCCAAGTCCTTCTCAGCAGGGCAGCTCTTAATTTGTGTATCCAGCAGCCTGTGTTGATATCAGGAGTTGCCCCAACCCAGGTGCAAGGGCTGCAAAAACATAAGGCAGCAGGGAATGAGGAAGGCAGGTGCCCATCTGTGTGAGCAAAAGCTGACAAATTTGAAGATGTTGACTCTTGTCTTTAAAGAAGAACTTCCAAACAGACACCTTGTGTGTGGGTATGTGTGTGAATATGCTGGATTTTAGTTGCAAAGCACTGCATGAGAATATAAAATGCTACCCTTCTCTATAAAAAAACCTTAGGTATTCACCAGTACAACCTCTCAAATCAGTGTGTACTTTAGCTTATTAAATTAACTGGATACATTACAATGATGCTAAAATCAAAGATCCTCTTCTTTATTACTTTATTTTTTTTACTAAGAAATTAAAAAAAATTAGAAAATTAAAAGTTTTTAGGTTTTAGTTTTTTTGCTGGTCCTGTAGCAGCTTAGCAAAAAAAAAAAAAAAAAAAAAAAAAGGGTTTCTATTGAGAATCATCATTCAAAGTTTCTACCATTCCATCATAGATACCAAAGTTACTTCTACAATGCAAAATAGGCATTAGACATCTGTGATGGGATTTGTAACAACTGCTGCTCCTGAGCAAGGGATCAGGGGATCAGCTAACCCGGTCAGTCAGGAATTTGCAGAGAAGCAGCACACAAGTGTTTCCCTGTGGTAGCAGTTAGCTGGGATTCACTCATTTGGCTTAAGTCTCCTCCAGCTTTCTCATTCAAGAAGGAACAGCAGCAGAAGGTCTCTCTCTTTATGACAGCTGAAGGAAATGGCATTCAATTTCTTTTTGATAGTGGACATGTAAATGATTTGCATTACAGGTGTGAGACCTACAACACAAAATAAATAACTTATAAGTAGTTTGCTCTATATATGCCCATTATTCCTAGTCATAGTTTATTTTTATTTTTTAGAAAGGATTCATAGGTCTTCCAGGCTGGAAACCACAGGTAAGAGTTAGAGCCCTCACTCAGGGAAGGAGATGTTTCAGCTGTATCTACATCCTGTGTGAAGACTACATTTGAGTCCAGCCTCTGTTCTGGAAAATTGACTGCTGCTGCTTCCATGGCAGACATTTATCTCAACTGGTGTGAATCAAGTTTGTTAGAATCTTTATCTGGTTACCTGCACAAAGGTGTCCACTGCCCTCTGAGGCACGCTGGGGATTCAAGGCATCTGCATGGACTGGCAGTGATTACACAGAACTTGTGGGAAGCTCCAGGTCTTCTGGAGAGTCACCTTGGATCCAAGTGAGGCGTCTGAAGGCATCTCAAAGGGATACATATTTCTGTCTGGCTCTCTAGAAGGTCTAGATGGTCTGCCAGGTTGCAAGATCTTCTTATATTTCAGTCCAAACCTTACATATGAGAGCTAGCTCTGGACTAGAAGACTGAAATGTAGGTTTTTGTAGGTAATTGTCTACATAAGTCCTTGACACCAATAGAACCAACTATTCAGGGCATGATTTAGGACATAATTATGTTGTTGAAATGTAGATCCCATTTAGACCTTTTGATTCAACTACAGGTTCCCTGTAGATTTGTGTTCTATTTGACACAATCATGCAGATTTTTCAGTAATCCTGTGGTATCTCCAAAACTATTTCCTTTTCAGAGTTCAAGGGTTTTGAATTGAGAGTTTTTGTCCATATTGTTGATGGAACCTGAAAAATGAGTGTCCCCAAAGTAGGTACTTGCACATAGGCAACAGCAGTGAGTAACCTTGTCATTGTTTTGAACTGAATGTTCCTTCTTGTGATCTGTGTGGAATGTACTCATATTGTCTTTTTACCGTCTGTGCTTTTAAAAATGAGAATGGGTTTTGACGTAGAAGTAAGGCAAACCTTATTCTGTTTCTTTTCATCTGACTTCTTGCAGGTATTCTGGGGGATTAGGGGATGGGGTAAACATCAGATGCAGCTCTAAGGATGTGGCAGATTGGTGCCCCCAACAATTCAGGGTGAATGGAAGTAACTCAAAAAGCCACTGCCAGTCCCTGAGTCTTCATACTACATTCTTAATTTTTCTACTTCACCTTTATTCTGGAGGTACAGGTTTCATGACAACACTGAAAAATTTTACTTTTTTTTTTTTTTGAGATTACCCTGCACACTAAAGAGTTGAGTTGAGGGTGAAAGAATAACTCTTCTGTTGAACTTGAACATATGGATCTATAACATGGTGATGGGAGCATCTGACTGGGAGAGGAGTTCTACCAGGAGTTCTCCTCTCTGCTCTCCACTTCCTAAAATTTTGGCAAGCAGGCCCCTATTACAGTGTGAAAACAATCTTTCTCCCTCTTTCTTTTCTGCCATTTCCCTTTCATTCCCTTCTGCACTCCACCCTCACTGCGTGCCCTACATGGTGGGAGAGGAGTGCTCCTGAATCTTTATCCCTTTGTGGAGGAAGGCATCTGAGGACTCTAGTTCCTATTTTTGGGGGAATGCATTAACTGTTGCATATGGTTTGAAAGCTGAGACCTGTACTTTCACTCCAGTTCCCTGATCCAAGAAGCCAAGAGCACTGCTGTACTTAGTGATCATCTTAATGCTTTCAATATGTATTAAATGTTTACTGTGAACTTCTGGCTGGGTCCCTTGGGTTCCTCTATACTTAGAGGTATTTTCTGGGCCCCACATGACACTGATACATTTAATAGATGCTGAAGGTACTTAAGTTTCATTTGCAGGAACTGGAAAGAAATTCATGGTTATGAAGCCATACCTAATTCATATAATCCTCAATACCACAGTTCTTACCCCTCACACTCTGTAGTTTCTGAAACTCTTGTACATACTGGTAAAGACAAAGGACAGAGAAAGAAGGTCAGTGTGAATTCCAATGCTTTGGCAGGCCATTTGTAATTAATTTAGAATAAAAATAACTTTTCCCCTGGTTGAACATAGGAATATATATATACATATATATATATATGCTTATGAAGGCTCTTAATTTAACAAACGTTTGACAGCAGGGATCCTTGTGCGATTTCAGTGCATTTGAGTTCTCTGGCCTCACGGTGGCACAGTTGGCTCAGGAATCACTCATCCCTGCAGTCACGAGTCCTTGCCCGAGTTTTCAGGAGAGGCGCAGATGTGTGCTGGAAAGCAATCCTGCCTGCTTCTTTCTCTGTACAGAAAAAGACATTTTTCTGAGTCAGATGCTTTTTAGTTTAGAGAAAGGCTGTGAAACATTAGCTTTGAAAACAGAAGTGCAATGCCAGCCTGAGAAGCAGCAGCAAACCCATCTGGTTTTGCAGTTTTCCTCAAGGACACTGTTTGCAGAAAGCTTGGTGAATATATGAGTTAGGCAGTTAATATTTGCACTGGTTCAGAGACCTGTATTTTGATCTATTGTTAATTGCAGAATTTCTGAAACAATATGCATGCAGGATATTTAATAAGCACCAATGACACTCTGTTACCTGCCTCATGTTTTGTAACAGATTGACTTTTGCAAAAACTTGACTTTGTTCTGCCCTGGAAAAACACAGGTCAAAGCCCCAAACCCGTCACTGATTATGTGTGATTAATGCATTATCTTAAAATATTTTCTATATGTTGAGAGACTTTATTCTTTGGAACATTTATCTCTAATTATTAAACAATGTTTAATATAAATAACATTTCACTTTTGAAAACGGTTGTTAAATAGCACAGTTAGTATGAATTTTAATAAGATTTCCCTTGTTTTGTTTAATTGTAACTTCACTGTTTGCACAGATAAATGCTGACACAGTTATTCAAGTTTTTCTTCTTTCCTGGCTTACATAAATTCCTGGCAACAACAATGGAAGTTTTCTGGGATGTTGATGTCCTAATCTTGAGAAAAAGACCAGGCCAGCTACTCCTTGTGAGGGAGTAACTATCTTTTTTAAAAGATTATTTTGTATGATTAAGATCTTAATATTAAAAGAATCTCCAAAAAACGTGACTAATGTTTGTGAGACCAGGACTTCAACTGAAAAGAAAACCAAATTTCTTTTTTTAATTTTGTTTTCACCTGCATTAGTTTTCTATTGATCTTGTACCATGCATCTCTAAAAGTTCCAGGAGAAAGGAAGAAATACAGACACCTGAAAGAGAAGAACCAAGGCAGCTTGATGGGCAGCTCTGAATTATCTTAAATGGTCCAAATGGATCTCACAGAATTTCACAGACTCTTTTTCTCTCTTTTTTATGAGTCACTTACTTAAAAGATTTCTGCTTGGTTTCTGCCAGGGAGGTGGTTTTATTCTGAGAAATGTAACAAGAAAAGCTGGTGTTTCTATCCCCAAGGAGAGAAAGAGTTAGTAGGAGAGAAGCATAGGAAGGACATTTTATTGAAAAGACCTTAATTTTCAAAAGAGGGAAGCAATCTTATGTTTTGTAGTAGATGGGAAAGCTGAGATTTGGATTGAGAGTGCCTCAGGGATTTGTTTCTCAGTAGCTTCACAAAAATTATTTTTTATTTCTCTGCATCATAATGCACATGTAAACTAATTTTTTTTTTTCTGAACCAAACTGCCTAAGTTCAGACTCAATATGTGTGTATGAAGGTGGATGCAAAGTTTTGAAAAAAAATTCTTTACATGCCACACATGGCAGTGCATATAGACTTGGAGCTATTTCACAAAGATGTACTTTGCTCAGATCAGTGCATTTTTCTTTTTAAAGCAAATCACCAATAAACTGCTTTTTGTTTATTCTTTGTCTTTTCTGTTGGGCAGGGAGGAGTCTTTTTTATTTCCCCTGGAAATCTATACAACGAAAACGATAAATTTCACTAGGGAATGGAATGGTTTCACCCTCAGCTGTGCCTGGTTGTTATGTGTCGTGCCACCAGCCCTGCCTAAAGGAGCAGTTCTGCTCTTCCATAGGGCACCCACCTCCTTCAGGTCAAGCCCAAGAGCAGTGAAATGTGCAGGAAGATGCTCTCTGACGTGGGCAGGCTCCTGACCAGGCTGTGCCACTCCCTCCAGACACTGAACGAGCCAAGAGCCCTGGGTTGTGCTGCAGTGCCTGCAGTGCCTGGCTGAGTGCAGTAAATAAACCATGTGGGTCAAATGGAGTGTTGAACACTCCCTGAGCACAATGCACCCTGGCACTGAGTGAGAAGGCACGAGGCTTTTGTTTTAATAAGAAGAACAGGCAGTTCTGTACCAAGAAGGACACTGCTCACACACAGAAAGGGCAGAGTTAAGGTTATCTGGTGCTTTTGTAGTGAGTGCTTCCTTTTGCAAACTTAATGCTTTTTAAATTTCTTTGCCATTTGAAAGCTTTGTAAAGGCCTTCTTTGTCATGTTGTCAAAAGTTATTGTGACCTCGTTTAAAATACACTGAATATCTTGATTGGTTATCTTAGAGCATCTTGGCTTGTAAAAGGGGATGAGCTTTGTAAATAAAAGGGTAAATTATTAATGCTGTGTCATATGAGTCTAGACACTGGTGTTTGAGTAGGACACTGTCATAGCAATAAAATTTCATCAGAATCAGGAGATCTAGGGATCACAGTAGCACTGTTTTTCAGCTCCCTTCCTGAGCAGGAAAAAACGTGTTCTGTCTCCTCTGTTAAATATTAAACTGTTGACCTGTGGATATTTTTTCAGGCATTTGATGCATCTGGAAGAACTGTCTTTTGTACTACAAGGACCACCTTTTATAGTATAAGTAAAATTGGAAAGTTGTAGAACTGTATCTTAATAGTTCAGCTTTTCATGGCAGCAGATAATTAAGATTTCTACTGGGAATGCTGGGAATAGACCTTTATTCCTATAGAATGTTAGAAAATATTAAATAAGATTATTTTCAAGCAAGAGATACTGAATTTCAGTGAGATAGAAACGAAAGAAATTTTTTTCCAGGAAAAATACCCTTAAATATAAATGTATGAGAACCATCATCCAATATAGCATTTGGGAATTACTTATTTATGGTTTCCTTTCTGATTCTAGGTGGCAAAGAAAAAAAAAAAAAAAAAGCCTGATCTCATTTTGTTTTAAAATTACTATTTTTATATAAAGCAGGTATTCTATTCCATAAATCCCTAGGCATTGTGCACAAATGACAGCAAAGGTGTGGCTATTGGTCCATTTCCAGGCAAATCTTGTACTGGCTGATATTCACTCAACTAATATAAAGCCTTTAAAAATAGGATACAGAATGGAAAAATGTTCAATCAAAACATGTATAGAATACTCTTCCTAATGCTCACAACTGTCATTACATCTCAGTTATTTGGATTTGCAGGCAGGAGGGAATCATCTGAAAGAAACATATTTCAGCACCAGAAATCGAGGGGAAATAAAAGCTTAATAATAATAATAATAATAATACTAATAATAATAATAATAATAATAGCAATTACAATAATAATAATGAACTCTTGGTTTTAGAAAAGAAGCATCTTTAAATCCACTCTATTTCAGTTTTATTTTCATGTCTTCCCTTTAACTGAATTAATTTCTACATACTGTTGCAGAGAAATAATGTCACTGAAATCCAGGCAGTCCTTCCTTATCAGTCAACAGCTGTCCCCAGATGCAGCATTTTAATTTTGAAAGGAATATAAGAGCAATACATTTTCACTGACAACCATGCAGCAAACAACCCTCATTCTATAATAACTTGTCTACAGTGTTTCTATTCATAGTGGCTTCCTGCCTATTTCATGTAACTGAATTTTATATTCACCTTTTTTACATTGCTTAAAGAGAAGGTAGTCCATTTCTGCTTATAATTTAAAAGTTCATTATTTTTCCTGGCTCCTTTTCTCTTCAGTTCTGCTTCTTGTTTGATCTGTTCCTGTTGTCCTACCAGCAGGAATTCCATTGTAACCAGACTGCTGTGCTCAGTGTTCCTGCTGTTTTCCATTTTAATTGCTATTATTATGTTTGCCCCTCTACTATAAGACTTGGTAAATAAAGTAGTTACTGTACACCTTAATCTTTGCAAATATAAAAACTGTTATAAAAATTCTGCTTATAAACTTATAGATTCATAAGATCTCTTCATATCAAACTGTAGGTCTTTTAAAACTCAGAATAATAAGACATATTCAGTTTGTTCCTAAGAATTTACATATCTTTTATCAAAATACTGTAAATCAATTAAAGTTATAGGAGTGTTTCCAGAGGAAGTTTTCATGATTATTATTAAAGATTCTTTAGCTGTCATTCCTTGTCATTCATGCACTGATATAAATGCAATTGGTGTTTCTAATCCTTTGCATGCCAAACTCTCAGGAAGCCATCTCATTAGCAAAGATAATATTGCTAGCTAGGTCTTTACAGTAGACTGTAAGGAATTTCAGTTAAATAATATCTAATTTTGTAAGATATTATCTCAAATGTTTCTTTATGTTAGAATATACTTGGAAGAGAAAGACTTTTTTTTGCATAGTTCTAACAAAATTTAGGGGGTTTTTTTGTCTGGGCCTGGAGTAGAGAATGTTATTGAAAACTAGAACCCTCAAGCCCTATCTTGTATCTCCAAAGCTAGAGAAAGCATTAAGGGTGAGCCAGAACTGTCACTGTAAAAGCCAGCTGGGAACTTGCCCAAATGTCAGGTCATGATTTGACTCACCCAGTGTAGATTGGTACCAGACAGAAAATTTGGGTCAAAATTCAATTTTTCTCCAAGGGCCTGATGTGTTTCCAGTCAAGCTTTCCTATTTACATTACAGTCACTTGTCTGAGTTTAATGGTGAAATCCATATCAAGAATAACACTAGGAACACAGGCTGTTGGATTATTCATGTCTGTGGAATTTGGGAATTCCTGCTGTCATGTCACAATGACACCACTGGAAAACCAATGTACCTGATTGATTTCACGTAATTAATCTGATCATGGATTTCGTGTTTCAAAGCATTCCAGATTTGGAGGAAAGAGAGCATGCCAGACAAAGAGAGGATTCCTTGTAAATGCAGCTGTCTCATTCTAGAGAACTGAGCCAGGGCTGCAAAAATAGTCTAAGAATCAGGGGATGATTCATCTAGTTTTTTCTGGGTGCTGACTCTGTGCTGTGCTGAAGCAGCCATAAGACTGCAGTTAAGGCTTTCATGAAATTTTCAGTTTCATAGCATAAGGATTTATTTTCACATTCCAAATTGTTTGAAAATATTGTATACAAGGATTATTATTTTGAAAGCACTCAAATTTCTGTGCCTGATTTTTTCCCTTCTGTTTACAGCCCATGCAGGCAATGATGGATATTTGTGAAATATTTTCCTGAAAACATCATGAGAAATTTGAGGCCCCAAGTGCTCAGCTAATTAGATACTGCCTACAGTGTTCCCTGTAATTAAATACACTAGGATGATGTAGTCCTGAAATGCTGGGTTTATGTTTTAAATGCTTTATCTCATCACATTTTAAAACCTCCTTTTTTCATACCTTTTTCTTTGTGCAATTGTATGTGCAGAATGCATGAACGCAGAGACATCTGATTCAAGCAGAGATGCAGGCACTGAATTTAAGGATTATATTAAGCTACCCAGTGGAAAGGGATCTGGGAATATTGGTGGATAGCTGGCTGAACATAAGCCAGGGCGTGCCCAGGTGGCCAAGAAGGTCAAATGGCATCGTGGCTTGGTGGCCGGAAGGATGGGGGCAGTGATCTTCCCCCTGCACTCAGCACTGGTGAAGCCACACCTCAAATCCTATGTTCAGCTTTCTACAAGAAAGACATTGAGGTGCTGGAATGAGTCCAGAGAAGGGCAACAGAGCTGGGAAATGGTCCAGAGAGTAAATTATGTGAGGAGAGGCTGAGGGAGCTGAAGGTGTTTAGTCTGGAGAGAAGGAGGCTCAGAGAAGGTCTCTGACGCTACAAGTACCTGAAAAAAGGTTGTAGCAAGGTCAGGGCCAGTCTTTTCTCACAAGTAGTAAGTGAGAAAATGGCCTAAAATTGTGGCAGGGGGGATATAGATTGAATGTTAGGAGAAATTTCTTCCATGAGAGAGTGGACAGGCATTGGAATAGGCTGCCCAGGGAATTATCTAAGTCACCATCTCTGGAGGTATTTAAAAGGCATGTAGATGTGTATTTAAAAGGCATGTAGAACACAGTTTAGTGGTGGCCTTGGCAGTGCTGGGTTAATGGCTGGACTCAGTGATCTTAGAGTGCCTTTCCAACCTAAATGATTTTTTGATTGTGTACACATAACTATGGCAGATCAGTCATTCATTTGAGAAGTTCTCCATTAATTTCCAAATTTGCAATACTCCTATATGCAGATTAAACACATGTAACAGGCAATGAACACTCCAGTTGGGCTGCAACTGAAATGGAGGTTGGCTCTGTTATTCACTGCTTTGGTCCATGCTCTGCTTGGTATGTAAATTGTTTTACCAGACCAATGCATGGAAGTGACTGTGTATAGACAAATAATATTGTCAGTGAAACTGTAGGTAACCTCTGAGTAAATAACCATCTTGAATTCAGTTTTTTCAGGACAAGTGATGTCTTTATGTTACAACATGCAAAGTTGTAGTGACCAAGAAGAACAGTTTCCCTCAAACTAGAGAGTGTAAATATTTTCTATATTTTAATTCACTCATGAGCTGTGTAATTCAATAAGAGTCACCCATCTAGTTTGTAATAGCTTGTCTTGTGCAATGAGCCACTCATTGTTTATTCTTTTTGTAAATTTTTTTGCTCCTTCTGACTAGGAGGTTGAACTGGAGGATTAACATCAATCAGATCAAAGCAGTAAAATTCAACCTCTATCAGGCTTTCACCTTATTTTGTTCCAATTGCAGGACTTGTCATAGACCTGGATGCTTCCCAGGAAAGTAGAGGTGTTTTTCTGCATGTTTATGAATCCAATATCTTTGGGAGTCAAGCAGCATTTCTGAGATGTAATTCCAATAGGAAAAGAGAATCTAATGTGAAAAAGATTTTTTACACATGTAATTGAAGAAAATTTCAGCAAATGGTACTTCTTGGACAGAGAGTTGCAAAGAGCCTGGATAAAGTAGTAATAATTCAGAATCATTTTAGATGTGTAGTGACTCTAGTGAAGATCCTTTGTTTAACATCTGTAAGAGAAGAGCAGATATACATAGTATAGTAAACTCTCATACTGAGGTACAATTCATGTGCACGAGGTATATGTGTGGAGAATTATGGCTCAGTTCTGCTTCAGCCTTCTATTCTGGTAGTTTTGTTTTGTTGGTTTTTTTTGTTTGTTTTTTGGTTTTTTGAGGGGATAGATACGGTCTCAGAGCATCTCCAAATGTCTGTATGGTTTCGACTTTCTACCACCCAGAAATACAAATGTTCATTGCAGGCTGTAACCTGACTGCATGGAGCTAAATGATCTTTAAAACAGAATAGACTCACAGACCTTAAATAATTCCTTTTCTTCTTTGTCAGTATTCACACAATGAACTTAATACAAGTAATGACATCAGATATGTACTGCATGCTCTGAGTACAGTCACATGCTATAACCATGTCATGCTTGTGTTCATTTATATTGTTTTAACAAAGGCCATTGCCCCTCTATTCATTTTATACCTGGCTGCATATTCTCACTTAGTCAAAGGAAGCTTGAGGCCTGAATCATTTATAAAGCAGGTATTCATGCTTTTGGTCAGTTACCTTACATTTCACCAGCTGCCTGTAGTAGCCTGCAATGTATAGCAGTTAAGGAGTTTGTGGTGAATTTATTATACTTGACAATATTCCCAAGCATATTTGGTAGAATGGTCTGAATATTAATGCATCTCCTGAGTCAGTACAATCCCTCACTGTTCTGTTGTTACTGCTTTCTTTGAAATTCAGTCAACAGCCTGCAATACCAAAACAACAAAAATATGTGCACTTATCTTCAGGCCATTAAAATCCTACAGCTGTGTTTACCTTCCTTTTTGTGCAAGGAATGAGTAAAAAGCTTTCAATCAAATGCATGTAAAAAAGAGGAAGGACAGGGGAACTCCCTAGCAGGGATTAGAAGCTGCTGCCTTCCTGGCACTTGCTGCAGAACAGAAACATCCTGTATAATGTTAGCTGCCCTTTTCATTTCTGTTGAAGCAGTGACAGAGTTTCTAGCACCCCCTGCTTAATGGCTAAGGGGCCCATGGGTACAATTCTGCAATCTAATCATTCCAGGTAATTTGCTGTATGGATGGTTGGGTTAAGGCAAAGTGGTCCAGAGACCTGAATTCATTTCAGCCCCGACTTATCGTCACAACTGGAATGAGATTCATGTTTTAATCTCAAACTTTGTCCATATATATTAATGACTTCTCTCCTACCTCCTGCACCACGTGCAAAGGAAAATGATATACATTTGTTGTTTTAATTTCAATTTGGTTGATGAAAGGAGACAGGGAATCTAATGTATGTATGAGATGGGAGAGAGACAGCTCTCTAGACTGATCGGCTCTTTGAGTTAATTAATACCTACATAATCTAGCAAAAGTATATGCTTCCCATGCTTGTATTTTTTCTAAGAGCTATGGCTGTCATTCTTGCAGGAACCTTACATGTTCCCTTCAGAATAGGAACTATTTTGATCTAGACATGGGCTTTTTTATTACCTTGTCTTTTCACAAAGGAAAGCAAACTGATTCAAACGCGCATTTTGAAAACTGAAGCAAGCAAATGACATCCCTTCCCCCCACTTTCTTACTGGAGTGATCCACTATGGTAAAATTTTCTTTATAAAACATTATTCAGTCTTTCTGCCTCTCTTTCATTTCTCCACCCCAAAATAACAGAAAGACCTAACTTCTCACTGAGCAATTTTTGGAAGGTAAAAAAGGTCACCCATTTCTCTTTTCGTTTTCAAATCCCAAGAGGAGATTTTCAAGGATACTAAGGGCTGTTAAGCACCCAATTCCCACTGAGCATCAGAGAGAATTGGACGACTGGCTGCCCTTTGTGTCTTTGATTTATTTCCCTCTTTGGTCTTTACTAACAACAATTTTTTCTCATTTGGAACACACTGATTGAAAACATCCAAGGTCAAATTCATTTTGTGGAATTCTACTGAAGTCAACAAAGACACACACCATGATGGAGTTGAGTCTATAGCTGTACTTTTAGCCTCTCATTAGTACCAAATCTTCAGTTTTTTATCTCCATTGGAAGCACTTGGAGAAAGAGAGGAAAAGACAACTTAATAAATTTTTAAAACTTAAGAGGAATGAAAACTAAATTGAAATAGGTGTTTCTGTAAATTTGATTTTTAAAAATCTTATCAGGAAAAATATTTTGCTTTTTGTAGGTTTATGTTCCTGACATGTTTCCTTAAAAAAAAACTTTACAAGAAAAAAGATGGGCTTCTTGCTTAATTAGGATCTTTTTTGTTTTAGTTCCCTTTTTCTGCATAACTTCCAGTGGTTGTTAGGAGTGGAATTCGTCTCACATCACTTTACAAGTCTGCAATCTAGCTGTCTATATTTGAATTACTTTTCCTAGGCTGCATTTACAGTCTTAAGAAAGACAAAGGCACTGTGGGGCATAATTAATCTGACCTATCCTAAATAAGATGTGAGGAATAACACCCTATGTGTACTTGTTTTTCTCCACTAGCAAGAAGGGTAATCCAGCTGGCTAGATCAGATTTTCACTGTAGGAGTCTACATTTGATCAGATGAATCCTCCCCTGCTGTCATCCATTTCTTCTTCCTTCCAAGGCTAACCTTGTTCAGTCTGGTGTGATTGCAGTTTGTTTGTAAGATAAATTGCATTTGTGAATCTTCACTTGTTCTACTTTTTCTGATGTTTGTGCATTAAAAAAGACAAATTCCAAACTCATGAATATGATGCAACAGATCATGTAAAATTCATTATTATTATGTTGTCCTTTGCCACAAATATATGCAAATGCTTTAGCCTTCTCTATTTATTTATATACTTCATTAAAAATAATTTATTTTTATTCAAGTGTAGTAGCTTTGTTCTGATGTAGTATAGGATTATCTAGGTCAAACTACAATGCCTTTTCATTCCTATCAAGAATATACTGAGAGCTAACTGGAAGGATTATGGTTCAGGAACATGTAGCATTTGTCATGGTGATAAGTACAAGTTCCAGGTGACTGGAGACTGGTGGTTCTCATCAGACTCCTGAGATCTCCCTGAACAACTACATCTGAAATGCTGTTATGTGGGATTTGTTACTTCCTAAGGCAGAGTTTCCAAATTTCCCAGTGAGGTTATTGAAGGTGCTGTCCATCATTATTGGCCACTTCAAGCAAAACTTCATATTTTCTGATAGTGTGCCATTAAGAAATCATACTGCAGCTGATATAATTTCAGTTTAATTCTCTATGATCTGATGTTGCTGTGCTGTCGTTATGGTTAAAGTGTTTTCATAGTTAATCCTTGCCCTGGTATTTTAAAATATAGTTTTGCTAAGTTAGAGCCATTCTCCTTTGATCATAAGTGCAGAGAGGGTAGGGAAATGGGTTTGTCTGGAGCTCAGATACAATCAGGTTTAGAAACTTAGTTTTAATGACTTGGGCCTCACTTTAAAAATGGACAATCAGTACTTAAAGCACTGTGTGTGCTCACTGACTTTAATATCTAAGTTACAGCTGCAAATGAGAACTGCCCACCTAATTAATTTAGGTTTTTTGAGAATATCACTACATGACAGAAAAAACTGGAAGATTTACATGATTGCTCTGCTGTTTGCATGTCTGTTTTAGCTCTACACTTACTGTTGAGCTGAAATTCATCAAAGTCACAAGGAAATTTTCTTATTGAAAAGTTCTGAATTACTTTTGTGGATCAAGAATAAATATCCTGAACAATTTGGTTTTAGATACTGTCTCAATCAGCTATTAGAATATGTTTCCTAAGTATGAAACCTATGCTTCCTAGGTAGGATGGCTTCACTAAGCTGTAGTGCTTTAAGGTAGTTTGTCAGATTGCCTCATCAATAACACAAAGAGTCAATTTTACTTACATTGTTCCTGATGGTTCCTTCCTCAGCCCATCTCTTGCAATTTTCTTTTACTATCATATAGACTTTTTGTCTTTTTACCTAACCCAAATCTTCTTTTCTACCCTTCGAATGCAATCCACATAAGCTGAGAAAACAGATTATTCTGATCTTTGCTATTTTTGAGGTCACGTTGTCATACTCTCACTTTTACTTTCTCTTTGGTGTAAACTACTAAATGTATTCATTCTTTCCTCCAAGGTATTATTTCTAGACAGCTGATGATTCTTCTTATGGTTTTTCAATTTAAACTTGTTCCACACCTTCCTTCCAGTGCAGGGAAACTAGCTAAGATTTACCAGTATGGTGCTTATAATTTTTTGCAGCAGGATGATGCTGCTGACACTCACTGAATGTGTTACCCACACTCACGGCTCAATGCTTATTTTTTATTTATTTTAAGAATAGATGAACAGCCAAGATACAGAATGATTATATGGACACATAATATTTGTTTGGAGTCTACATGAAGTACAAGACATCTGCCTTGTACGTAATCTCATCGTGCCAGGCCTTTTAGTATTCTTGTAGTAGCCTTAAAATCTGTATTATTTTTCCATAGAACTTCTGATTAGGCATTGTTCTGGCATCAGGGACAGTTTGTGAAGTTGATTCTTTCTGACATTGTTATTATTGACTGGTTTTCAGGTCAGACTTCCACCTCCGGTTTCTCAAGGTGAGTTTTAATTCCTGGCTGTCCTCCCTATCTTGTTATCTGAAAATGTAATTATCTGCACATTAAATAAGTACCCTCTTTATTCCCTCATCCAGGTCAATGGATACCAGACCTGGAACAGACTCCCATGGATACTCACACAGTATGTTGTTCTCTTTTGACAATGAACTATTGATAACTAGAGTACAGTTACACTATGGAGTACAAAGGAATACATTGAAAATGAGACCAATGAATTAGAAACAATTACTGATTAATATTTTGACAGGTTCTGTTGCATGTTAGTTACTTATCTGCATTCTTAGTGCAATTTTTTTTCCTTCTCTGTTTATCAAAAAAACAAAAAACAAACCCAAACCCACCCAATAAAAACCCAGATGAAATTAAAATGCTTGCTCTTTGAAAAGAGGCATTATGAAGAAATGAATCACAGTTATGATATATATTTCTGCTGTTTGCTACTTTCAAGTAAATTAATTTATATATCAATCAGCAGAACTTAACATTTTGAGGAAGAGTGTACTCCTTGCTCAAGATGTGAAGCAAAGGACTCACAGAAATTCTGAATTACTGATGGAGTGAATAATGATGATGGGGTGAATAATGAAGATTCTGATGATATTGGTAGACCTCTTATCTTAATGAGAGAACAATGTTGGTAAGAGTGTCTCTGGGATTCACCACTCTCCAAGCATAAGACACTTTGGTTTGTATGGTGAGCTTTTCGTTTTTAACAGATATTCTGGTTTGGTTCATGGCTTACCTGAGGATCTTCAGGTGTGTTTATGCACAGATTCAAAAAAAAAAAAGTGCACACAGACCCACACAGAGGACTCAAATTCTGCCTTTTACAGTATCTTGCATAAAACCACATTCAAGTCTTTGTTGGGTCGCACAATCATAAAATTAAAGCTGAATTTTACCTTTCAGTCCATAAATAAATATCTTAGCCTACAAATGAATAAAATATAAAGTAATACATATGAAAAACTGTTAGATGAAGCTGAGCAAAGAACCCTGTCCCTCCTATTGCTTATAGAAACCAGAGTGCAGATGTTCAGCCCTGGCTGCTTATTTGCAATGTTACTGTTCAGGTCACGGGTGACCATCTGTTTCCTTTCACTTTATGACACAGCACTTGCCCTCCATGAATCTTTCTGTGTTTCCTTCTGATATGATGGCAAAAGAGGAATGAAAGGAACACTTATTTGGACAAGAGGCAGAGGAGCTTGAATGAATAATATTATTGCAGTAAAACAGTGTGAATCTTCTCTTTAGTTAGCAAGCATCCCTGGCAGTGTCATTAACTTCTCCTCAAATAAGATGAAGAGACACAGCCCTATAGTGATGTGACTTCAGCCCTTGTAGGGCTCTGTTTCTTCCCATTGAATAGATTGGCCCCCTTTGGAAATTGATAAACAGAACATTAAGTAACTAAATTATCTGCCGTGGTATGACCACCCCTCTAAGGACTGGACTAATACTTAAAGGGAGCAAATGTTTGTCTAAACTCTGCAGCAGTAAAACATTAGCTCTTTCAGAAAGCTGAACTGGCATTCAGTGCAGTTTCATCAATCAGAGGTCTTTTCTGTAACACAGATGGGCATTTTTTAGATTAATTCTAGTCTTATATTATGAATAGTTCTCTTCATGAGTGGGACTGGGTTTATTTCTACAGGGAAATAGTATCTTTTCTTTTTTGAACAAGATACTTCTAAGCATAAGGGAGAGAACAATGAAACAATGTTGAAAAGAAAAAACAAAATGCAAAGTTAACCACAAATTTCCATAATGAGGAAACAAACCACAAAGTTCTCTGAGATGGTGCCAGCCAGTCCCTCACTGCTATTCAATATAAAATAGATGGTAAAATAAAAAAAGTTAAGGGACTTTCAAATGATTTACTTGTCCTGTTGATTTTAAGTCCCAACTTCTTTTGTCAAATATGTATATTCAAAATAATGTTGCATGCAATTGTGCACACTTGAGTGAAATGACAGCAAAATTATGCCCAATATATATGTTGTGTAGGGAAACTAAGTCTTATGCCAGAACTCTGACTTTCAAGAGCTTGCTTAAAACCCAAACACATCCACAGAATGGAAAGATGGGTTCTATTTTTTGTATTTTCAGTAACTGTATTTTAAAATGTTGGGCTTACAGCACAACCACTGTGCTCAAAAGCTTGGTACCTTTAATGTTTTGAGTCAGATTTCAATCAGTTTAATTACTTTAATCATGACTGTATGTACATGAGAAGAATTTAACCTATTTTTTCTCACAAATATTTGTTCTAATTAAAAGTGTTTCAGATATAAAATATACAATTTAAATAAGTGGCTGAAAACTCTCATATGTCTTCTAGCTTACCACAAGCTGTCTTGGGTCATTATTTGACTGTCAGCTGAGTGAATGCACTCATATTTGAAACAATTTCATTCCAAACCAAATCTTTCCTTTTATAAGTCTTAACATTTTTACTTCAACTCCAGAATCCATAAACTTTTTAAAGCTAATTTTGCCATTCTTCAGAAACAGTAGATTTGGTGAATATCAAAATGGACCCTGTATAACAGTGGGCTCTACATCAGTGAGGATTTCTGATTTCTACTGTCTCAAGAAAAAAGTCCAGCAGAGGCTTCTGTATTTGTGTATCTGAGTTTTGACTACCACACACAACACTTCATTTAAACAAATAAAAAATGGAGAAGAACCAACAACTCCTTTGTTTTCCTGAACACTAAAATATTCCTTTAATGAAAAAATGTTTGAATTCAAATAATCCATGGATGCACAGAAAATATACTTTTCAGCTGAGATCTGACTCTCAGGAGATCCACAATCAGCCCCAAAATGCTGATAAATATTTAACCCCAACAGGAATGGTTGCTGATCGATATTTTCCTTGGAAGAACTAATCTGAAAGAAGCTGGTATTTTGTGGAAGATTCTACAGTATTAATTGAAAATTCTGGAAATTTCTCAAACTCCTTATTTATAGCCCTGAATGTCACTAATTCTGTTCTATTTTTGAACTTATTTACCTAGCAACCTTTTCCAACTATAGAAAACATGGTATCTGCTAATTAACTCATGTCTCAAATAGAGAAATGGTCTTGACTTGGGTTTCATTTGTAGTATTTCCATGTAATTTTTGCTTTCACTGAGCCAAGAAATCAATTTTAGTATTACACAATTGTGCACCGAGTCACCTTTGAACTGTAATGCTAAGTGCAGTGAAGAACAGAAAACCTTCTGTATTTTTCCAATCTATGTGTACAAACTTAGAGCTGGGGAGGAGGGTCTCAGCACCTTGCAAAATAGGGTACTGAATTTTATTAGGTCAATACATTTCCTACAGATTTATGTCACTATGAATAAGTTAAGTGACCTGAGTTATTACTCAAAACACTGAAACAGAAAGTCGATGCATATGTGGAAAAGTAGTACATTTCCTTCTTTAATCTCAGAACATTTGATATAGAACATTTGCATTTGACTGGACTTTGTATAAAAATGCAAAACAACCACGTTTTACTTCCCATGGGAAATTAGTCAGCAGTCCAATAGTTCTAATGCTTAGGGTGCTTTTTTCACTTCATCTTTCTATTTCTTTATTTCATTTTATTAATTCTCATTGCACAGGTACTGTTTTAAATTATTCTTATATCCCTTTGATATTAATGCTGCTACATTTTCAGCTCTCTAGCCTACTGCCCAGAAGCATCACATTATATTCTTCTTTTGCAATAGAAGAGACAAGTAGTCAAAAGCTGAGTGCAGTTTAGGCTGCCTATGCAACTTTGTTATCCACAGTGTGGGTAGAATAAAGCATTTATAGACATATTCACAAATAGCTTTGCTAGAAGTACAGTCACACTATCAGGGTCCACTTAAACACATTATCCCAGCAGGTTTTAGCCAGAATTTAGAGTTTAAGGTTAGGAAAATCTTATTCTGATGTCCTGGGGTATATGGGACACCTTGGATATACACATTGCCAGGCAGCAGTGTGTGTCAGATGCTGGAGGTGAACACCTGATTATAATCCCTGAGATAATATCTGACTTCATGGGTGCAAGGGGAAGTTGATGCTTTTGGCCACATTTGCATGAGAGCCTCATAATCCAGCTGTTTGCCAAAGGATCTCTTTGATCCAGCTCTTCACTGTAAGAGCATTTTCACATCTGGCCTTTGTGTTCTAGGAGGGCATGTGTACTGACAGTCCCTGGAGTGATTTGACCATGACTTAGCTTTCCCTTCCTATTATCACTGAGATACATTACAAGCAGGAAGGGAAAGGCAGTCAGAGCAGATTGTAGGAGCCTTGCCCTGTAAATAGTTGCTTGGGCATTTGGCCAGAAAGGATCATATGGGGTCAAGTCCTGCACAGTCTCTTTTTTTCTCATTTTTGTCAAAGGCCAAATGTTTGAACTACCCTGGGAGCAAGCTGGTGTCTAAAAGCAGGAAATTATGTCAGGCTCTTGAAACCAGGAAATCTGAATAGTGACCATGTGGCAGGTGTTTAAAGCAGGCAAGGCATTTTAGGCACACTGCAACCCTCTGAAAGAGTGAGATCACACATCTCTAGGTTCCACTTACTCTCTGCTTTGAATCCCAATCTACAGACTTAATTTTTCCTCCAGATAATGTGGGACAAAGTTGGATCTCTGACTCAGCTTTATGAATTCCATTTTTTTAATATGCTGAGTGCATGACTTTTAAGCATTGCAGCACTGAACATTATTATGTCAAAAGCCTTTTGCTGAGTGATTACCATGGTGAAAAATACTCTAAAATTATGTTTCCAGAGTGATAGAGAAGTATTTTCATTATTTGGCTTGATGCGTGGCTCCAAGACTCTCATTTCCTGCTCATTATTTGCACCTTCTGCATGGATCTATGGTACAGGCTGATAGCAAACTGTTTCCCAGGCTATAGTCACCACTGTCCAGGTTATTCATACCCATCTTGTGTCCTGTTTTCCATTTTTCACCAGTTCTCTTCTTAAATAATTTCTAGTTCATTCCAGCATCTATTTCTTTGCACTGATTTTTCCTTGATTTTATCTCACAATTTTGTGTTTTGTGCTTGTAAGCCAATTTACTTTTTTCAGTACATTTCAAGGTTTGCAGTCAAGTCTCCAAAACACCACTCAATGTCTTAATGATAAGACCTCCACTTTGTCTCCTCTTTAATCTTCTTCCTGTGTTTGCAACAGTTGGATTATGGACATCCTGTACCAAGAACACCCTATTTTATTATGGTTGGCTCTAACTCATGAGAGCAATTCAGCACATTTCTTCCACTCTTCTGATACACATTCACACATTTTCAAAATGCAGGTGTTCCATTCTGTGTAATAAGCAATGCATGAACAAGGGCTGATGTGTGAACTTCCCTGCCTCCAAAACAAAGCCCTTTCTTTTTGTTTGAGTGTCATAATATAGGAGAGAAGGGTTTTGACATGTGAGGGGTCTTGAGTGTCTCCATAAAAGTCTATCTGCTTCCAAAAGGATGGACACTGTTTCATGTACTGCTGATGATTCCCCTGAGAGAAATTTCCCTCACCTTCTAATCAGAAATGCTCAAATCTTGTGTTCTCTGAAAGATACTATCTAGAATCTGACTAGTGAAATTAGGTCCAAATGATTAGAATTTATCAAGTTATGAATCCATATATGAGTACAGTATAATTACAAATACTTACAGCAAGATGATAGCTTTGGTACTGCATAGATCCTAACCACAATTTTGCTTTTTGTGCTTCTTTAAAAATGAATTCCTCTAAACTCCTACATCAATAGCAAATGGATCCCATTATTTTCTAGGTAAGAATATGAATATTATAAATATATATACAAAATTTGTGATTCCCTGTTGCCAAAGTATAATGCATGGTCTTGTTTAACTGTGTATTGGAAAATTCTGCTGGAGTATGCATGCACAGGAGTGTACTTGAATAAAGAAAATTGGCCCTTCAGTGATGTCCCTATCCATCTTGATTCCATGAGCATGGGCAATGTGCTGGAGGAGAGCTTCTAACCATTCTAACCAGGGGAGTGGTTTGCTTTTCCATTGTCCAGTGTTATCTAACAGCCCCTTGGGAACATTTTGAGGACTTGGAGAGATGAATCAAGTCTTTAGCTTTCTTTGAGAGTCTGGGGTCTGGTCAGGGGCTGGTAGGCCAAAAATAGTGATGGTCTTCCAGATTTCTTATGCATTGCTTCCTAGATATCCAATGTTTCAGAGCTGGTTTTTTGTGGCTTTTTTTTTCTTTTTTTTTTTTTTTTTTAAATTATTATTGTTGTTATTTTTTTTCTTCAAACTAATAAATGCAATCTGCAGGTAATTAGGATCTACCACTTTTGTGGTCAATAATATATTCCAGAAATAAGGTTTTATTCTTGCTCACCAGGAAATGCATATTGCAGTACATATAATATTCTCATGCAAACCACCTGCTTTTTTTTTTTTTATATATTTTAATTTTTTTCAAATCTCACTGATTACACTGAGGAGATCCTTCTCAATTTTTGGGCATGGTCAGGCTGAATTAATCTCTCCACTAAAATCAATGAACTGCTCCTCAGGAGATACACAGGAAGCAGAATGACAGGCACTAGAGGGCTCTAGAGTTTTGTACACCTGATGTATTTTATATCAGCATTTAGTAAAAGACTTAATTACCTTCATAAGTGAAACACAGCTAGCCTAGGTAGTAGTCAGAGGTAGAAAATATTGTCTGGGCTTCAGAGGAAACCATCCAATCCCTGCAGGAAAACAGAGATTACTGCATGGTAAGCAGCCTCAATTTTCAGCTTTCTTAGCTGAAAATAGCTATTCCAGCTCTTGAACAAATGAAAATTCAATTGTGTTGGAAATTCTGGAAAGAGCAAAGAAATTAAAGGAAAAAAAAAAAAAAAAATCAAAGCTCAAAGAGCTAGAAATAACCTCATACACAAACTAGTGACTCACCTCTTCTTTCCAATCAACTCCTTAAATAAGATTTTATCATTGAAAATAGGTCACCTAAAAGTCATAAAATAAGAAAAACCTTATTGAAAAGTTCACCCACACACCCCCTAGCTAACAATTGGCTATTAATTTTTTTCCAGTTGCTTTATAAATTCCCATGGGAACAGAGATCCCTTTTTGGTTTCAGGCAGGAAATATCATTCTGTCAATATGCTTGTCTAACATACACTAAGTCATTTTTTTCCAAATAGGTGACATTTTAACATTGCATTTCGTTTACACAAAGACCACAATATTAAGAAAACTTAATGTAATCATTTTTCTTGTATGAGTAAGAATCCAGATACAAGTCTGGAATGAATTTTTCAGTAGTGTTAAAGGTAATAAGGGTTAGCTTACCTAAATGCTGATGTTTAAATTTTGGCCTTTTCCACTTGTGCTAGTTCAGCTTCTCAAGGAGCTGTGAGCAGCTTTATTTTCCTAGTTGATATTTTAAGTTTAGTGAAGACTCAATCTAACAAAGTTCATGAGTAAATCTTATAGAAATAAAAAGATCAAGAAAACCATTTACTTGTATGTATTCTTTGCCCTGTTATTTTGGCAGCAGGACCATGTCCTCCTTGGGTATCTTGTTTGTCAGCTTCATTGGTTGGTCCCAGCCTGTGAAAACTGCAAAATCAGGACAAAAGAGCAACACTTAGTGTGTTCCTAAGGAAAAGCTGGACATGGGGCAGACGTGCTGTGGTGGTCTGTATCCAGATGCTGATTGTGTCCTGCTGTTTACAGACAATGCAATCACTTTCCTGTCTTCCTTATCAGACTGTGTTTCAGTCACTGTTTCACAGACACTTAAAAGGCATTATTAGAACACAGGAAGTTATGAAAATGTAAGACTATATTGTTATGTATACTATATATCTCAGAGACAAATGATACAGAAAATTGAGTTTATATGCATTGTAGATAGAGACTGATATAACCTTTTGGTAAGGAAAGAGCAGTTTCTCTGCTGTGATTTTGGGAGTTATCACATGGATACTGGTTATGTGGCACTCATGTTCTCTTGGTCAGTTTCATTTGCAGTGTCTAAATTTGCATTCCCAGCTCAGTGACTTTAAGTCACGTATGCATCATGAAATACATCTGTCATCAGCAGTGCATTTTTTTTGGGAAAAATGTCACTACTTCTTTAATCCCACTGTCTAGCTTTCCAGCTAGAACAGAAAGCAAACTCAAAGTTAAAAGTCCTGCATCTGAGTATGTTCACACAAGTGTCTGTATGTGCACTGGGTGTCTAAGCTGCCACTGTAATCAGTGAGATATCACCAGTGCCACCAGCAGACCCCAAAGGCTCCTTCAGCTGACATCAAACCAGGTGTCAGTGTCCTGCCAGCTGCTGGGTGCTGTACACTCCATGGGCAAGGAGCTCAGTGCAGCAGCTGCCAGCCCCAAAGGAGGGCCCTAGCATGCCCCAGTGCCAGGAGCTGGACTCCAGCCTGTGAAGAGTGAGCAGTGTGGCAGGATCTCTAACTTGCCCTTTCAGAAATCCTGGAGTGTTAAATTAGTTGTTATTTAAAGAGGAATGGAAGGAGGATTTCCTGCCATTTTTGTAACATATCTTTTAGGTCTACTAGCAGTGGACAGAAAGGATTTTTTCCACCTTTCTGGCATTCATTATGGTCTGTGGGGTTTATATTTTCCATGTTTTTCTGAAGCACAAGGTGTTGCAACAAGGGCAAGAAGGGCTTAAGGTCTTACTGGCATTTGAGAAACTCTCAGAGGTCTGACTGATATGTGTCATTTAGGACTATACTGATCTCTAGATTTTGATCTAAAATGCTTGCAAGGTCAAGCTCACACAGACCTTTTGGATTTTGCCTCTCACTTTAACTGTGGGCCAGAATACACTCAGTGAAATTCCTGGCCAGTTTCACTTAGCAGATTTTTATATGACTGTTGTAACTCAGGACATCAGTGAAGACTCACCAATAAGGCCACGACAGCTGCCTATTTAGAATGTCTTAACTGTTGAAATGGTTTCTGGTGGATCATAGCATGTGTTGCTAAAACATGCTGCAATTAAAATACTCTGTGCACAGCAGAGAGCTCTCAGTACTTCCTGAAACTCAGTTCCCTCTATATTATAGCAATTTAAATGGACAAAATATCAAGTATTCAAAATTTGTGTTTGTTTTTGAAACTTGAGTATTTTCTCTTTCCTATTTGATTCACTTTCTTCACACCTAAAGCATCAAAATCTTGTAAAATTTATGATTGGATACAAAATATTAAGTACTTGTACAGTACTTTTGTTACAGAATCCTATTTGTTGTGGTGATAGATTTTTTTATTAAACTCCAGCATCACTTGCACAATATTCTCATACCCAGATGCACAGTGAAGAAGAAGCTGTTAGAACATTTTGCACAGAAAGGTTTCGTGATGAAAGAAAACCCACATATTACAGCTTTAAATTTAAAATATTCATTTACACTGGAAACCAAAACAAAAGCAAAATGATACAGGTAGAGATGTTCTTCTCCAGGACTTGTCATCATAGTCAGACCATGGCCAGTTTATAAACGATGCTACCTTCAAGAGCAGTTAGCTGAAAAATATTTTATTTGTTAATGAAGCTTCACAGCACTATGCAGTCCTACATGATGCATTGCATGAGCATTCATTTGTGAATTGTAACATTTAAAAGCTTTATAAAAAGATCAACTGCCTCCTTTTGTTCTCTCTTGACTGGTAATTTTGTACTGTCTGCTGAAATGGCAGCATTGGTGGCTGATTACAATGCTGATGTCAAAGAAAGAGATGTCAAAGGCATCCTGTTAAAAATGCTACCTTCATTACATATCTGTTTGGTCATGTATATCGCAGATTATTTCTGAACATTAAAAAAAACCTGTATGGCATGGTCTGGAAATTATGCTTTTTACATTTAGTAATTTTTTCCCCCAGCTCATTTCTTCTCATACAGAATGATTTAAATATTTCAATGCTAATAATAATAATAATAATAATAATAATAATAATAATAATAATAATAGCCATTTGATTCACAAAAACATTGTTATTCCTGTCTCTCAACAAAGAGTGAATTATCTTCAAATTAAACTGGAAGCAACTCCATTGGTATATTGCTATTTTTCTCTTTCTATTGGTTGCTATTAGAAAGCAACCATTGAAATGACCTTGGAATTTCAGGGGTCACATTTAACACTCCCAGCCTTGAAAACATTAAAGCAATAGAAATGTTGCCAAATGTTTCTTCCTGATGTAATGTGACTTTGTTGTCCTCAGTAAGCTTGTGCTTCTTATGGATGTTCAGCTGAGCTCACCTGTCCTCCAGTGGTAAATAGAGTGAACAGCATTTGAAAATAACCAAAAACACTGAAATATTCATTGATAAGAGAAAGAAAGAAAGAAAGAAAGAAAGAAAGAAAGAAAGAAAGAAAGAAAGAAAGAAAGAAAGGAGGGAAGGAAGGAAGGAAGGAAGGAAGGAAGGAAGGAAGGAAGGAAGGAAGGAAGGAAGGAAGGAAGGAAGGAAGGAAGGAAGGAAGGAAGGAAGGAAAAGAAAAAAAGAAAGAAAGAAAAGAAAAGAAAGAAAGAAAGAAAGAAAGAAAGAAAGAAAGAAAGAAAGAAAGAAAGAAAGAAAGAAAGAAAAAAAGAAATTTTTTTTTCCTGTTCTTAGTGTGTTAGATCATTCTTATATTTTGAAGACACATTTTAAAAAGGAGCAGTTATAACTATGACCATGCATCTTTTGGTGGTGTTTTATTGTACATGTTGTAGATGTGCTTGGAGATGAGCAGTCTACAAACCCAAGAAGCGTGTGCAGGTGCAGGGGTGAGAATCATCAGACACTTAGAGAGGACAAGATAGACCTTTTCCACATTGCTCCAGCAGGGGAAAAGCTTGTATCCTGACCTGTTTTGTCTAATGAACTGTGCTATACAACAGTTCCCAAAATTAAGTGTTTAAAGAAAACTAAGACTTTCCTTGGGTTTGCTGAACGCCACATCAGAATTAATTAATGGCTGATATTGTCCTCATGATGATATTTTCAATAATTTCCATGGCACATTGGTGCCAACAAAATAAAACAAACCCACAAATGCCCCACCCCTGCTCCAAACAAATATACACTAACGCTATTTTAAGTGTAATTTGGGAGTTCCATCAGAAATTATCTATAGCAGGAAAACACAAGTAAATTTTTACCCTCTTCACATTACAATTTATGTTTCTTAGAGATGAGGCCAAGCTGTGAGGCCAAACACAAAAGAATGATCATGTCTCCATGGACACATAGAGCTCTATTTCCATATATACAAATTAATGTTATTGATACAAGTATCTTATTTGAGAAAGAAAAGAAAAAAAGTCCTATACTCAAGCAAATAAAAAAAGGAAAATAGAGGTAAGAAATGCATTCTGCCTAATCATTAATGTGGAGAGATATTTTATATATTAAGTAATAAAGACATTATTTAAATCTTATTCAGGGCAAAAATAAATGCAGTTCTGTAGGTCTATATTTTTAAAGTTATATTTATCCATCTCTGAAATATACCCATTTCACATATGGGTACATTTTATCAGCTTCCAATTTAAGTTAGAATGGATTTTTTACCCATGTCCGTTTAAACCAATGGCAAAACCCTTGCTGAATGTATTGAGAGTAGCTTTTCTGTCATCATCACTACTTTGACCCAAGTAAATGATGTCATCTTTTGTCACTGAAAAGAAAGAGCATATGCAGTTATGTCCAATGTGTTCCCATTTATATTCTGAAACACTGGCTGCTGAAAGCTCTGCTGAGGTCTAAACAGAAACATTTATTCCTCCCTTCCCCCACACGCACACACACAATTTCCTACACCTCCTATTTACCACCCAGAGAGAAGGATCACATTTCCACTCCTTCCCTGCTCAGAGAGTATTTCAGAATCTTTTTTAAAAGCTCTTGACCTCACACATATGTACTATTACTGCAGAAAGCTTCTTTAGTTTTCCTCTGATACCTACTTCTGGGTAATCTCATACTGAGCTATAATTAGGATAAATAAAGTACACTGTCTTTAGAGAGCTATTATTTTTCTTCGGATATCCTTGTGAATGATTATTAACAAAAGGTTTAGGCAAAGTGCCCTCCTTCCCTGCTTTGGGGTAGGTCTGACCATCACTACTGCATCTGCAACACCTTGCTTCTTCACAGTAGCCAAGCTGTTTTGGACAATGTAAGCACTGCCTGAATGTGCTGTGTTATAAGTGCAGTAAGATTTCTAAGAGTGTGAGTCTTTTGGGGGTACTCATCTTAAGAGTACTAGCTATTCTGAAAGGTCTGCTGGAGGAGGTAGCTGATGGCAGCACCAGCACTGCAAATGCCTGATATTGCTTCAAATTCCCCTGAAATTCAGGGTAAAAGGCATCTGCAAACCCAGGTAGACCACTGGTCTGGAGAGCTTGATGCATACCAGCATCAACAGCAACAGCACACGGGGGTAATGTAGCTAAGCAACACAATCTAGTTATGTTCAGTGGTCCAGCCCTAGTTGTTTTAGGAACTGCTTAAAATGTTGCACACAAGCTCCAAGCTGGTGGGTTGAGATACATCTTTTACAAGCTGGATGTCATATTGCACAATAAAACAACAGAAACCCTCAAGTTAGTTTCTTCCAGGTTCTGACATAATGTCCCTTTAAGCATATGCATATTTTCTTCAGTCCCACATGTGCTCTACTGAAGTATTCCAGATTCCTTTTCCTCCTGAGCTTATGCCTTCAGGAACTTTTGGGTATTTTTGGGGAGAAATGTATTTAGCTTAATAGCAATTTTCCTTTGTAATGCTCAAGATAAAAAAATTATTTTGCAACGAGGCCTGAAGAACAATTCCTTCTAGAGAGGATGAGGCCAAGCATTTCTGTTCTTAAAAATGGCTGCTGCTTCCTATTCTCAGCAGGTCCAAGGCTTCAGGCTGCCCTCAGAGAAGTTAGTGACCCCTTTTTCAAGGTGGTCACCTCACTTCTTATAGTCAGTGCTCTCCATGGAGCCAGCTTGACAGCCCTGGTGTAGGTGGAATTTCCAGTAAGCTTCTCAAAGCCCAAACACCTCCAGGATGCTGAATGACAGCACACTCATCTGCCTACACACAGAACTGAGGCATTACAGCATTGGACAACTCTGATTGATTGAATAGACCCTGAGGGCAGGACCCTATTACCAAGCCAATGCTCAGAACTGATTAACCCCTTAGCCAGTGTCAAATACAGTACATTGCTGTAAGAAGACTATAAATCATAGGATAACTGTAGGGTCAGGCCTATTGTGGCCCTCCTATATGTCTTGCCTAAAGCCTACTGTTGATTTTTCTATACAGAGTGTGTTAGTGCTGTTCTGGCAGAAGGATAACAGTACAGGAGCTTCCCACCCAAATTTTTATTAATCACAGTATTGTGTAGGTTATTTGCTTTTTTCCTTGTTTTCCTTTGCTTTTTTCTCTTGGTCACAGCAGGAAATGCATTACATGACAGTCAAGGTGTATTTATGGTGCAATACCAGCCATGCCCACACACTGTCTTGTAGAATGGAGTCCAGGGTTCTGTGTTTGTTTCTGCTGGTGCATTTCCTCAGAATGGGAGTCAGAAAGTTGGGCTAATTTAGCAAGGAGACAACTGAAGTTAGTAAAGCTGACAGTAGAAAATGTCAGTGAAAAAAACCCTCTTAAAAGAACACATTTGTGCCTGTATTCAAGGATTAGGAGGCTTGTTCAGATGTCCTGCTTGGAATCCATGGGCTGTTATCACCTCTTGAAAACAGGCATTCAAGCTTTGAAAGAGCAGGATCTGCACACATGGAAAGAGGAGACAGGCCCTGTGACTATGCTAGTGCTGGTGCTGGTGATAATTCTCTTATATAAAGCAGCCCAATGGCTGAGGTACCACCCTGATAGCTGGGACAAGGCTGCTCCCACATGCACAGCCATATTTACCATAACACATCACTAGCATAGATGAGGAATGAACTTGAGCAAGGACCAGGATCCATGTTGGCTCTCTTTCTGCAAATGTGTGCCATGTTTCTGCTTTTTTCCCCCTTTTCTGGCCCAGAATCTTGAATTCTCTATTCTTTGTGATACAGCAGCTGTGTAAAAACCAGCATATAATGCATCTTCTCCTGAATAGTGTAGAATATAGCTTAGCTGAGAGTACTGCTTAGGGCATCCTCTTGGGAGGCAGAAGATGTAATGAGAATATCCTCAGACTGAGGAGAGGGCTGATTCCGAGTCATCCACTTCCTGGATGAATGCTTAAAGACAAGTGCCTGCATTATCACCTCCTTATAAAGGAAAATGAAAATGGCCCCTCATCTAACTACACCTATCTTTATCAAGAGAGACATAAAGGGCAAATTTTTCAAAAATGGGTTAGGTCCAGGTCCTCAAAGACATTTAGGCATTTGATTTCCTTTGATTGTAGGGGGAATTAACTTCCAAAGTGCCTTTGAGGATCTGGACCTTGGAGATTTAAGATACTCAATGTCATTTATTAAATGTGGAATCAGTAGGAGTCGGGCATCTAACGAGAACCCCACAGTCTATATGTTTCTAAATTATGTATGCACTTTGAAAATGCTAAGCCCTTTATCATGCAGGAAATCAGGATTGATGACTGATGATCCTTTCTCATCTTAACATCCCTTGTAAAGCTTGCTAAGATCTTGTGAGCACTGTGATGGACACATCACAGTCATATATATGTCATGCATCCTGAGATATTTTATATCTATATACACTTCTGATGGACAGTCAGTTTCCTTCCAAAATGGCATGTCTTATGATAAGCTTCTTTTTAATTATTCAAATTATTCTGCATTTCCTGATGCTTAAATCTTTCAACTATATATTTCATTTTAAAAAGAAAATTCTGCGTATTTTTATGCTGATTGATGTTTTCTAAAACTGCAGTATTTCAGTATTGATTTATCTTAGCAGAACCAATTCTGTGAATAATGCCCATAAATTTTATTGAGATAAAAGGTTTGTGTTATTTACCTTCAGTGTTAACTTCCTAAGGCTGATATATAACTTACTGTTCTTTGTTTTTGTTGTTTTCCCCCGTTTGTTTGCTTTATGGTTTTGTTTATTTGTTTGTTTGTTTGTTTAGAAGAAACAAATAGGAACTCCTCTTCTGGTCGTTTAACAATATAGCTTTAAAAATAATCTCTAGCTTTTAAGAGTTTTATGGTAAAGATTTGCCTTCTCTGTCACTTAGGCAGTTTAGGCAGAAAGCTGCTGACTGTAACTAAGTGCTGAATTTTTCTAGAAAGGTTAGGGTTGGGTTTTTTCTTTTAGATTTTATTTTAACAAAATTGCTGTTAGAATTTCATGGTAATCCGGGAATTTTTTGCAATCCTTTGCTCCAAACATTGCTGATGTAACACAGATAACCTTCACCACCTGCTCAATGTTAGTCTGCCTTTTAATGATTATTAAAGAGAATTTAGAATCTTAGGAACTCTCACAGACTCCACATCTGATATCGAAAGCAGGATCATATCTTTGTTATTCTGCTCATATTTTTTCCTTATTATTTTTTTTCCTTTAGGATCGTTTCCTTCTCTAGTGATAAGGTGGTTTGCCACCTTGAGGGCAAGACTAGGTAAGTTTCCTATTGTTAGCATGTGATTCACCTTCTTGGTCTCAGGTCCCTTTCAGACATAAAAAGAAGTATAAACTGCCTTTATATCTTTTCTTATCTTCAGCCATTCTGAGACAAAACTTCTTCGTGCAGTCACTCTATTCTTAAGTTTCTATAGTGCATCCACTGCTTTAAAGTAAATCTGTTTTACAATTCAATGTAAGTTTAAAATCAGACAGAGGATGAACTATTTATGAAATAGGAAGTAATGACTGAGAGGAGAATTATTTTATTTATATATCGAGTTATAAAAGGAACACAAAAAAACCCCTAAAACTGAGGACATCAAAGTGAATACAATTTATCTACATGTATTATTATAAATAAATAGGCATGGTCAATACCTAGCTGTCTATTAGTAGTAACAAAACTAACTGATGCAGATTCTGTAAGGGGAATACCATACATTAAAATTTGTAGCTTAAGTCAAATAGGACACGAGAAATTTGAATTTGGCATAGGTATAATATCACTGAATTATA
Organism: Oenanthe melanoleuca; assembly: GCF_029582105.1. NCBI lineage: Eukaryota > Metazoa > Chordata > Aves > Passeriformes > Muscicapidae > Oenanthe > Oenanthe melanoleuca. Next base: position 29,349,956 of record NC_079335.1, read on the forward strand.
GTTGCAAAATAGTGAACGTTGTTGTGGAATATATTTTATTTGAGAATGAAGTGAGGAAAAACACATCCATTGAGTACAGGTTTCTCAGAGTTATGGAGAGAGAGAGGGAAAAACTCTTTGACAGCTATAGCTCACAGAAATTATTTGACTTTAAACATACTTGGGGGGAATGAGGCTAGCAATCATTTTGTTAATAAAGAAGATGAACTAAATAAAAGAGAAATAATCTTAAAGAGCAACGGGTACAAGTTGAAAAAGTGAAAATTTAGGATAGCTGTTAGAAAGAAATTTTTATTAAGGGTAGACACTGGACTGGGTTTCCCAGGGAGGTCGTAGGTGCCCAACCCTGATATTGTTCAAAGCCAGGCTGGATAAGGCCTTGAGCAGCCTGGTGGAGAGGAAAGTATCCCCACCCATGTCAGGGCTGGTTGGGACTAGATGATCTTTAAAGTCTATTCCAACCCTGTAGCATTCTATGGTTCTATAACTACATGTTGAAACTTGTTCATTAGGATGCCCTGATATGTTTCAGAGCAGCTCATTTAAAGTATAGTTTAATTGAGAAACATAATAATTAATATTTAATTTTATTTTTATTTACAGAATGCAAAATTAGAAAAAAGGAATAAAGCAAAATATATGAGGAATATGAAATAAAACAATAATTTTGGGTAAGGAAAATAGAGGCAGTAAAAATTAATCTATGTTTGCTCTTGTATTCCAAAATAATTAAGAAAATAAAAAAAATTTCATCTTCATTTTTGAGGAAAAAAAATGGAAAAAATATATAGTTTAGAAAAGTAAGGGAAGATGACTTTAGAAATAGTTAAAAATTATTGACATTCAATTATAACTTGAGAGATCTTTGCTAAGAAAGAGGCATATAAAATGAAGCTTATAACTAGCAAATGATGACATTTTCAAATATACATTGATAAAGACTAGACAAAATACTACTTGGAAAAGTGGAAAAATTTGCAAATTGTTCAGTCCAACTAATAGGAAGGCAATTAGGAAACTAATTTACTTTTCCACAGGCAATTATTTTTGGTGAGACATGGAGAAGAGGAAACAAATTCTGAAGAATAAAATATAGTTTTCTGAAGATTCTCTTTATATCCCAGAGCAGTACTGGGAAAATATTGAGAAAAAAAAGCTCACTGTGAATTAGCTTACTCAGCTATCCCAGAGAGCAGGTCCTCTCTTACTTGTCAAGTAAGTCCATGTAAGAAGGCAGACACAAGTGAGAAAAAAAACAAGCCACAAAAAAAAGCCCTGTTCTTCATTGTTTCATTACCACATATAAATGCTGGCTCTGAGAGACAAACAAAATATTTCGTTTACTAAAAAATAAAAGAGAATCAGAAATATTTTGACTTTCTGAATAAGTTTTTGTTTGTCAGCTTGTTTGTTTTCCTGTGTGCTCCAGAAGCAGTGCTTTTCTCACCTGAAATAGGTAGGGGTGGAATGTGAGTCTCAGGAGCCTGAAGATCAGGAGCAGCAGGAAGATTTTTAATATAGCCTCTTGATAGATAAAGATGGTAACATTTTACTGCATGTAAATTGAGTGGATGGAAGAAAAGCAGTGCATGTTGGATTTCTAATTAAACCTCTGATACCATGCTTCATAAAATGTTTTCCAAATTATTCCATAGCCTGAAAAGTGACTGCAGAACCATAGATCAGAAGAAACATAAACTCCCATCGACAGAGAAGGAAAGAGGTTGAGGAAAGACAACAGGTATTGGTTTTAAAATCTACTTCATTTAACATATTCTAGCTCATAGGGGTGTACAGATCTTGAGTCTCGAGGAATTGATGCTTAAATATTAACCAGCTCTCTTCAACCCCCATCTCTTCTAGAGCCCTAACCCATGGGGTTCCTCTAAATAGGTGCTTTAAAAGGCCAAATTAGCTCTCTTGAAGTGCAGGGTTATAATCCTCCTCACTGCCTTGTTTCATTCATGCAGGATCCTAAACTCCACCATCTCAATGTCACTGCAGCCAGGACTGCCCCCAAACATTTCAAACCCTAGCCAGTCCTTCACTGTTTGTTAGTACAGAGTCCAGCAGCACACTTCTCCTCCACCATGGATGTCAAAAAGTTGTCATCAGTGCTCTGCAGGAGCCTCCTGCACTGTGTACAGAGCCATGGTGGCTTTCCAAGAGATATCAGAGTGGTTGATTTCCTCCAGAGAGCCAGGCCCTTTGGTCATGAGGCAGCTTTCAGCTGCCTGTAGGCAGCCTAATCCACTTATTTTTCCTGACCAGATAACCATTTTCCTGACCTGTAGCAAGCTCCCACAACAGTGTCACCCATATTAGCCTGCCCCTTAATTTTCACTCATAAGCTCTCCACTCATTCGTGATCCTCTCCAAGGCAGAGACACATTCCAGTTCTGCCCTAACATAAAAGCAGCTCCACTCCTCACTTTGCTGGCCTGTCTTTCCTAAAAAGGGCCACAGCTGTCCATGACAGCATCCAAGTCGTGTGAGCTATCCCACCCTGTCTCTGCAGTTTCAAGGAGATGGTGGCCCTGTGACTGCACACAGATCCCTGATCCTTCAATCCTTCCTGCATTCCCCACGCTGTGTGTTTGTGTGCAGGCTGCTCAGAGAGGTAATTGTGCATGCAGGTTTCCCAGGATGGGTACAAGAGGATCTGCCATAACCACACACACCCTTGAGGCTGTTGGCATCCTGCTTCTCATCCTGGGAGGCAGCCAGGGAGCATTTGCTGCTGCTCAGGATGGCTAGGCTTATCCCCAGGCTGGATGCCATAGCCTGAGCATTTCCTCTCTGGACCCTGCATTCTGAATCCTCCACTTTAAAGCCTGCCTGCTGCCAAAGATTCTCTTGCCTCTTTTAGACAGGTAGATCCCACTCCTCCCTAATAGTCTAGAGGTATCAAAGTATATATCATTGTTATAAAAACCAAACCCTTCTCAACAGCACGAGCCACAAAACCAGAATTTGACTGGCATTATATCTCCATTTCTGACTGCACACTCTTGTCTAACTGCTGAAATGGACGAGGAGATATCTATGTATTAAAATTATATCTACATATCTCATCTAAATATGCAATATAAAATATATAAAGCATTTCATTTAAATTATATTTTAAATATATTCAATACATTATTAAAAATTGCCTTATGGTGTCACATGGGCACTCACATTTCACCTTTCTCTCAAGCCCATTGTTTCCAGTATGACATGGAATTATGCAGCCTTTGCCATCTGGCACAAAGAAGTAGACAAGGATGGTTTAAGGAATGTCTTGAACCTCGAGTATTCCCACTTTCTATCATACTGGTTGGCTTTACACCATCCCTGGGAGAGAAAGGGAGAACCAGCTGCCAAGTACCCCTTGGTGCAAGAGGATATGATGCATAGGTGAAAAAGTGTGTTCTTCATAAACAAACCAGCAGCTATTCTATGGAATCTTGACAAACACTAGTAAGGACTGAATAGATCATTTATTTTAAGATTCAGAACACTGAGAGTAATTTAAAACAGTATAAAATAGGAAAGAACTAATTTAAAAATAATTCGAAACACATGTATATGTGTGTGATAAATAATTGGTTTGTGTGAAATATGGAAAATATGTGCAATTGTGAGGAAATAACACTCATAACTCATGAGATTTCAGCTAACCAAAATAGTATTATAAGGCCAGCAAAACCACTCACAAGGGAAAAGTGCAAAATTCCAGTAACAGTTAAATGAACTAGTTTATTCATTTATGATTCCAAAACCCCCTCTATTAAATATAACAAACTACATGGTGGTAGCAAAATAATTCAGTGTACTATGGAAAAAGAAGATTATCCACCCTGTAGGTTAATTTTTTCTAAGGTTTTTTACCCTCTAAAGGAAAGAAAAGAAATTGCAAGAGAGAGAAAGAAAGAAAAGATTAAAAGGAAAATTTAATATTCCTTATCAAAGACATTATATGATTTGTAAACAAGTGCCCTAAAGCAACAGAAACTATAGGTTTGTTCATACTACTACCCTTTAGAAGACTTTGTGTCTCTCAATTGTGAGTCACACAGAATTTGAATAAAATATTACTGCTGGCATATCAAAATAAACATTTTATTTAATTCAGTATGTCTCTGAATCATGCAAATGACTGATGCTGTAGTTTCCCCATTTCTTTAAAAAACAAAACACACAGTCCTTAGACTTTGGTTGAGGATGTATGAACTCCATAATCACCATTATGTATGTCTATCACCTGCATTTGGAGACAAAGCCTACATTTCCAAAGACAAGCTACAATTCTTAGCTCCCTGTCCCAACCCTGTAGAAAAAAAACATTGTCTTGTAAGCTGATTTTATTTATCTGGGTATATATGTGTGTGTGTATACATATACATATACATATACATATACATATACATATACATATACATATACATATACATATACACACACATATATATATATATATACACACATATATACATATATACATATATATATATACACACACACACACACACATATATATATAATTCACTACTTAAATATTGGTTTAATACAGATAATGAGTGTTCTGGAGACAGGGTCTAACCTCTGTGTTAGCAGAGAGCTCCATTTTAACTCTGCATGTTGAAATGGACAGCTGAGAAAACCCTGAAAGAAAGCACCTTAACATGCTCCATTTTTTGGCCAGTCGAAATTCTTGTGCTAGTCGAAAATATTTATCTGTTCTTTCTAAAATAATATCAGCAAACCAGACATGTAAAGAGTGCTTCCCAGTACTGATGGCCTTTGAAAGGGTAGAAGAAGTGCTTGATAGAAAAAAAAATTATATGGCACAAAAAATAATTAAAATCTTAATAAAAAAAGAGTGGCTGAGAAAATAGCTGTCCTTCTAGATAAATGATGAGGTCAATGTTGTCAAAAAAGTCCTTTAGTGTTTCACTTTATGCCAGTCTCACATTACTGTAATTCCATTAAAGATAAATATTATGGCTAAATTTGGGAAAATGCGTTAAAATCCCCTGTTTTGATAGCATCAAAAATATTTGAGGTAAATATTTCTTTTTAATCTGGTAAGAAGGATAAATCTTCATTGTGCATTGAAGTGTAGCAATTTGCAGTGCTTTTTTTATTACTGGATGTATGCACGAGAAAAATGTTTTATTTTGGACAGAAAATTCTCCTCCAAGTATAGTGGGCTCAGTCTTGCATTCATGCATTTTAAAAAGAACTGGAAAAAAGAATGGCTTCCTCTAATTAGGCAGCTTGATCAATGTATGCATTAAAGACACATTTCCTTATGTATAATGAATTCAGATGGGTGAGAGGAAAGCAGGCTTAAAGAGCTTTTAAAAATAGCCCAGAATCCTCTGTAATTCCCCCCTACTCATCTCCTCTGCATGCCAGTGTTAGCATAATCTAAAATTCTTCAGCTTTCTACTACTAAAAGAAAACCATAGAAGAGGTGATTTATTGCAAAACGCTGGGGAAAAAGGTGCCATATGCAATGTTTATATTCATGTTGTCTTCTGCAGCCAGCTCTTTCACCTAGGTTTAGTGCAAAGATTGAACCCAGCAGTGGAGATGTAAAGAAAGGATCACTGCTCAATCTCAGGGAAGACTGTAATTATTACAGGAGTGCAGCTGCCAACCTGCAGGTCCTTGGATCTTCTGCAGTATGATATGATGATTGATAACCTGACCTACTCTTCTTGGATCACTTGGCAGGTAGAAATATAGCATCTGCTGTACTGCTAATGCAATAAATTATACCCCTTTCAAACATTATTTCAATAAATTAAATACATAGATCTGTAATAGTTTGCATAAACTATGTAAATAAGTGCCATGACTTATGTGTGGAGGCTGGGGCATAAATTCAGTCTACTTCTTTTAAAGGCAGAAGTCCAGTATGGATATTTAAGATGGCTTGTGCAATCATATTAATCTTTCTACTTCATATTTCACATTTTTATGAGAACTTTATTACTAAATAATATATCTCCATGTTCCCTTTTGTAGCTGTGCTCTCCATTACTTGCCTAAACTACTTGCTGTCATTAGTTATAGCAGTTTTATGCTTCATGTACTACACAGCCTCTGATGGCTGTCTCCCTAATAAATTCTTCATCACCTTCAACATGACCATCTGCATTGCAGCTTCATTAATATCCTTTCATTCCAATTTCCAGGTGGGCAATGTCTTGCTTAGTTAAAGCTTTTTGTAAATTATTAATTATTGCAACCAAGAAACCTCCTCCCTGGGCTCTCACTGGTATCATGAAATAGTGATTTCATGGATGTTACAGAGGTATTGCTCAGTGCTGCCTTTATCTGTTAGGTTAATGAGGATCATTCTGCTTGAACACAATGGATCAAAATCTGGCCTTTGGTGAGCACAGATATTTCCCATTGATTTCACTGAGCTCATTGCATCTGAATCTCAGGCTTAGTAGCCTTTTAAAGTAGCATGGAGAGTGCAAAGCACAGACAGAAAGGTTTACCCTGGTAAATCAGGTGAAGCAGAAACTGAACAACACTGAGACTTGAAAGAATCTGGACCAGTGCAATCAAAAGATGGAAAAAGCCCTGGGTAACTGGGCAGGAGATCCTGGGCCATCTCAATTTCCTGGCTGCATAGAAGGTTAAATACAGCCCTTCAGCAGATGGGCTCTATGTTATTTGATTCCTTAGGGAGACATTCTGCTGACTATAATATTGAGTCAAGTCGAATATGAGAACCAAAATGCTGAATTTTGCACCTTTGAAGAGTCTGAAATTAAGAAAAAGCCACTAGATTATTTTTAAATTGATGAGTCAAATTATGGTTTTATCTTATGCATAAGAATACTTGATCTGTTATGGCTGGATGTTTTTCCCATTATCATTCATTTTAATACCTGTACAGGAAGTTGTTAAAGCCTGACAAAGTTGAGAGTGATACTGAGTTTTTAAAACAAATTTCCAGGCAGTCTTCTCAGGAAAGGCGATGCAATGAACCCTACATATATTTTGTCTACTTTCCTCCTCCTGAATTGGAAATGTTGTGGTGAAATTCTTCTGCAAACCCATTTTGAAAAAGTTTAATATACCCTTAAAAAACCAAAAAACACCCAAAAACAAACCTCCTTTGTTCTTGGGTTTGCACTGTCCCTATTTTCAGTGCATTTCAACTTCCTTTTTTTTTTTTTCCTTCAAATTCACTTCTTTTTGTCATCTTTCCTTCTGCAGTGACTGATTTTGAGTCTCCAATTTGGGAACCATTCAATGGTTAATTTATACTCAAATTTCAGGGCTCAGGCCCATGTCCAAAATGGACACTTTTTCTTGATGTACCATCTCAAACATCTCAAAGTGATGCTGGCTGATATATGAGAGCAAAGCAGAAGTTATGCACAAGCCTCAAAACTCTCTTCTGAAATAAAGAGCATAAGGAATGAAGAAATCTTGATGACCCAATCAGAAACCCTCCTTTTGCCTTGGAAATGGAAAGAAAGAGGTAAAACTTTGTTTGGTCCAAGAACAAGTTGCTCCTAAGGTGATAAAAGCAGGAGGTTTTTCTGAATTACAGGTGAGCAAGTGCCTCTGTAAACCAAAAGGACTTAGTCCTTGAAACAGGCACTGTAACATCATGGTAGGACAGAAGGAGCTTTTGAGCCAGGCAGACACCTGCCCAGCTTTGCTGTTAAAAGCTCATATTATTCCTGAAGTAACAAGTATAGTTTTATTTCACCATTAATTGAAGGCTACTTCAACTAGGTGGCTGGATCTTGCCAAGCCAGAGACTAGCAGAGCCATATAAGTTTCACTGTATTGAATGCACTCATTTCCTTTGCCTAATTTATGTAATGAAGTAACCCAATTCTGTATGCACCCAAGAACAAACCTGCTCTTCTTAAGTGTTCTTTGTTTTTTCCCTCTGGTTTTTATTTTTTTTTTCTATAATGCTAATCCAAGGTTTAGACAGACTGTGGGGCCCACCTACTGTGGAAACATTTTCCCCAATATAATTGTTAGCGGAGGCTCCAGCCGTTTGAAAGAAATGAAAACAAAACCTCATTATCCAATAAAGGATCGTTAAAAATTCAGCAGCTAACAGTTTTTGGCTGACAAAATTGTTGAACACACCAAGAAGCAGAAAGCAAAATTGGCTATTTTCTGATCACAGACCTAATTAAAAATGAACGGCTTAACTGCACCATTATGTGCCAATGACTGCATGGTATTTTCATTTCTGAATCTCTTTATATAAAGAATTTCCTGTGAGATTTCATTACTCTCTAAATGCCTCTGTATGGTATTGACTACAACTGAGGGTCAGATTTTGTTAAAAGAAAATGTCTGGCTTTAATGGTGTGGAAGTTGAATGTATATGTATATTTTATTGGGTCAGGTACTAAGACTGGATATCCCAAAGCACCAGTCTTGTGGATTTGAGTTGTTTTTTTTTTTTACAAATTCATTTTTACAGCCTACAGCAGCCAGTTGAAAATCAGACAATAAAGGTTATGTGAAAATTGCAAGACTATAGGACTTCCTGCAGTCTACTCCATGATCTGAAATGTTGCCTTGGCAGACTCAGTTGCCTCTCTGTGACCATATTCACTGTAAAACAGGGCAGAATTAGGTTTTATGGGCTAGCTTCCTTCTTATGTTTACTCCTCAAAAACCAGCATAATTATTTAAGAATAAATTTGAACCAGCCTCTTTGGTGCTTCTGCTCTGGAGTCCACATTTACTTGAGTTTTATGATCCCTTGCCCCATTTCCTCCTCTATGTGATCTTGAGACAAAGTTCTTGCAGAATAAAGCTTCATTAGATCATAGAGATATCATAAATAATTTAACAGAGTTTATCATAATTGAAGGGTTCTTCTTGCAAGGGGATTAAGCTGACCTGGGGGCAGAATTAATTCCCACCTCTGGAATCAACTACCAAATAAAGTTGAAGGTCATTGGAAGGACCCTGTTCTGGAAGTGCATCCTGCTGGACTCTCACCTCTGTCCAGGCATTCCAGCTTCACTCAGTGTTGAATCATGCCTAGAAGAAGGACTTGTAACACATAGGAATTCAAAGTGTTAGGAAAACTGCATTTTTTCATCATATTTGATCTGGTGTCCTGTTTAAAAAAAACAAAAAACAAACAAAACAATCTTAAATAGACTTTCAAATACATTAAAATCACTGTTACCTTATTTCACAATAGATGTTCCATAATTTCTGAAATTACAGAATTAAAGCAACTAAGGCAAAAATCATAGAACTTATAAAAAGATGAATGAGGAGTATCCTTTCACCAAATTTTAAAAGTAAGCATTGTTGAGTTTCTTCTCTTGCTCATTTAGGTGCAATCTATGATAAAACCCCTTACAGTCTACACTCCTGTTATAGATTTCTGTAACAAAAATAAATTGCATAATTTGATGGTTTCTGACTCAATAATGCAAATTCTTAACATAATAACATGTCATTACACTTATGTACCTCAAGAATGCCACCTCTTGCTGTACTGTAGTGCAACCAAATCACAACACAAATGCAAACTCATACATTTTACCTGATATAGTATATAAAAAGGACTAGTTAATCCCACTCTTTTTTCATCCTCTTACAGGCATCAAGACAACAAATACGAGTAATGACAGTTATGTAAGTAACTTTTTACATGTTCAAATCCCATGTATAGATGTCATTGCAGTCAGGACAGCATTTTTTTTTACAGATGCTACACATGTAGCAGTTGCTCCATACTTTATTTTTTTTTGCACAGTACAGGATTCAAGTTTGCTGTGAGACCATTCTCTACTGTTTAAAAGCCAAAAAAAACCCCAAAACAAACAAGTTATTAAATAGGTTAGGTCCTGTTGTTCATGCATATGCAAGGTGGCATGAAACAACATTAATTTCTGATCCTCTGTTTTATTAAAAGCCTCCAACCTCAGGTCTTTTATGACAAATTAAATTGCAATATACTCTGACTTTGGTCAAACTCTTGCAGAGATCCAGTGACAAAGTTGTTTGTTTCCTTTAGACAACTAAACAGATTTTTTATTTTTACCCTATTCTAAAGAACTACATTGCTAGAAAATATGGAGTAAAGAGGAGATACAAATCTATTGGTTAAAGATCTTGTATCACCAGCTCAGGTGGCTTGGATGTCACCCTTATGGTTTTCTGATGTTACTTCAGAAAGATTGTACTGTCAGCAGGGAAATGGGTCTTTTTGAAAAGATTTTCTCCTTTACCAAAGAATCTTATGAGATGTTAAGCTCATTAGGAAACCAGAAGAAAATCCAGCTGAACTTTTAAGTTTTTTTTTACTTTTTTCTTTCTCTCTTTTTATTTTTTCAACTTTTGGTCATTAAGATTGTGAAAAGGGGCTTAGCTTTTTGAGCAGCTCCAGGGAAAGACGGGGAGGGGGAAAATGTTGAGATCTTATGACTACAGTTGTTAATATACAGTGGTGATACTGTTCAAGCTGAGATAGTCAAAGGCTTGTCAGCACTTCCATTTGAAACACAGCCTTTTTAACGTTTATTTTTCCAAAAAGGAGTCCAGTGTTAGTTGAATTTTAGCATACAAGAATGCATCCTGGGAGAAAATTTTCTTTGTGACATTTCAAATAGCTGGTTTGCATTGTATATGTTAGAAATAATTCAAAGTATCCCAGCCTGAGATGTATTTTTGCATTTGTATCCAGCTGTCAGCCATTTATTTGTGCATGCATTCATATGTAGAGGTCTATGACAGTGTGTTTATGCCAGTATCTATTGTGGCACAACCTGCAAGAGGGCTACCCTTATGCTTAAATGTTAATACAGGCCTGAACTTTCCACAGGTTAACAGCACCTTGCAGGATGAAGTCTTTACACCTGCTCAATCAACAGGATGGAGATCCAGCTGTTCTCTTGCCAGGTCGAGCAAGCAGTCTGTGTTTGCACAGAAGTCCCAGCCTTAAGTTTTGCCTTTTGTGGTATAAAATACACTATACTAGCAAAGAGAGCAAGAATATCTTCATTAAAAAACTGCACTAGTTTGATAAAAGAGTAAGATTCCGTCAAGAAGGTGGGAAGGAATGGATCAATCCCTATATTTTCGGGTGCAGGCAATGAAGGGAGAGAAGAATACTTGACATTGTTCCTTGTAATTTTTTGCAGAGCAGTTTAATTTACTGACTTTTCACTTACTAAAAGTTACAGTTGGATATGTAGAAAGCTATTTTTCCCATTTTAGAAAAGAAAATACTGAGACAAGGTAAAGAACACACTGTGTCAAATAGAGAGCTAGAATCTTGTCACTCATCATCTTATCTTCTTCCATGTTCATTGAATGGTGGTTTCTACTGACCTTGAAAAATTAAATTGTTGTCAATAATGTAAATTGGTGAAATATTGGAGAGTGATCCACCTGTGTTTTGAGAAAGACACACCTTGAATTGTTAGGAGGTGTAAGGTGATGCAGAAGATGTGTCACTGGCTTTTCAAGAGCAAGAGCCTTTATGAAAGGCCTCAAACTTCATCTACACTTTCTATTTCTTGAAAAATTACAGAAGATACAAAGAAGTATATGAGACTTGCTATAGAAGTCATGGTTGTTCAGGGTAGCTGATTGTAGTCAGGGAGTAATGTTATTCAGAGCTCACTGGGACGTGGCCATGTCATTTTCTTTCTTTGCAGCTCTTGTTGTTTCCTTGGCTCTTTGTGGTAAGAGAGAAGGCAGGTCCATCTTGTGAGAGAGTAATAGGATATAATTTAAGAATTAGCCTTATCACTCATTACTTTCATTAGCAGCTTCAGGAAAGTGCACATATCTGAGACCATGTAGTTCCAAATAAGATTCTTTGGGAATTCAAGCAAGATTAGGGCCAATGTGTTTTCTCAAGAAATAGGTGGTGAAGAGATTCTCTAGGGAGCACAAGATCATACCAGTAATGGATGCAGATTCTTGCCAGAAAACAGTGTCTTTGAAGCAGGAAAGGGACAGACAACTCTCTGTAACCCTGGTGAGTAGTGAAGCATGCAGGACCCACACCAGCTGCTTACTGCTGAGGGATTTGCAGATGTGGGATTGAAAGGAGAGTGGCCCAAGGGCAAGGAAATACATGTTGTTTCAACAATTAAGATTCTTTTCTCCATAGTTTCACAAGCTATGGAGACAGGATCTGTGCAAGGTAGTTCTCTGGGATTATTTTTTCTGGTGCAAGGCACGTGGGTTAGGAAAGATAATCTAGTGCAGTGTAATGTAGTGTGTGTTATTTCTGCCAGAATGGAAATGACAAGAACTGAAGGTTAGCTGCTTACCCAGTTAATGACTAGTTATAGCTGGTTAATTTTTATTATGTTTGAGACTGTTTGCTCATTTTGCATCTTTAAAATATATCCTGTTATCCTTGTAACCCTTTGTTCTTAGGACTGAATGTCTTGTAGAATTGGATCTCCTGTATTTTCATTATTTTTCCATGGCAATTACATTCAAATCTCACAAATCTCTAAGTCATATACTTTTATAATAATATCATTGTGCATAAAGCCAAAAGAGGTCCTGGATCCTTGAATCTTATCTTACATAAACACTTCAACTTGCTCACTTTCATCATTTACCCCTGTCTGCAGTTTAAATATAGATTTGGCCAAAACTATATTTCAGAAGGCCATTGAATCTTGATCTGAGGAACTTTAGAAGTTATCAATGTCTTATTTCCAAATTTGGTGCCACTGTTACTAATTCCCACAGTTAGACACTGGTGCCTAATGACACTAATTTTTTGATGCAGCTTTGCAGAGATCCACTCACAGAGCTATGAATTTGATGAAGAGGAACTTTTTTGTTCAGTCCTTATGATACTGGTCTCTGGGTTTGTTATAAAAGATTCTGTGTCGTGTTTTTATGCTGAGGGTAAAAAATATTTTATGTCAATGCAGAAGTGAGACCACATGGATAAAGCCAAAATTTATGATTAAAACTATCATTCAACTGATGACAGATTTAAAAATGTTCCTAGCCACAAGCCACTCTTACATTTCTATTAGCAAAGGTTTTAAATCCAAACTAAAATACTAATAAGGATACTAGTTAGAGCTTTATCAGTGCCTTCAACAACAGAAATATATTATGTAAATGTACTTCAGGCCCTCAGGTGAGATGAGTAATACAATTGCACTTAATATCAACCTTAAAATAAAACATTTATGCAACAGATTTTTCTAGTTTACTTATTATTTGATAGAATTGTGTTAGAGTTCATCTGTGTATAGTGTCATGGTATAAAGGGAAATTAATTTTAAATCTTTTAACTAGCAGCTACAGGTAAGAAATAGTTGTCTAATGATGTTTTCCTTTCCAAGACCATGATGGTCCCTTCAAACCATCAGTCTTATTGCTGGTCATCCAATTGTCCCCTTACATCTTCTTTCCTATATTACCCCTGTATAAAGGAAAAAATAAGGTAGATATATATATATTTTTACTCTCTAGAGAGAGTAAATCTCGTGGGCAGAGAACACGTGAAAACCCTTGGGCACCAATGTTTTACATATAGCTCTGGCAGCAATAATTGGGTCTTTTATTCTAACAGTTGCTGTTGCAAAGGAGGAAGGAATTGTCTGCATCCCTATAGCAGCTTGAAAACTTGCTCCTCTATCTGCAAGTGACCCGTGGTGTGAGGTAATGGGAAGAGAGCCAAACTTTAAACAGTTTTTATTTGGATTCAGTTGAATGCAAGGTGAAGATTCAGGCTTTATTTTATTTTATTTTTTTTTTTTTGTCCCAAATATTTCTCTCAGCCCAAGATGAGAAGCAAAGTCTCATAGTCCATTGTTCCTTTTTCTTCTCCACAGCAGCATATTTTAAAGATGGAAATTCAGCTATCTATATTTCCCTACTTTTGTCAGTTTGGGTCATAGCCTTAATGTTACTTAAACAGTTTCTTTAAAGTAATGGAGCCCTTAATATAGACCTAATAAAGCAATGTAAGGCGGTATGGATTTCCTTCTGTCTAAGGTTCAGAGGCCTTTATCTGAATAATACATTAGATACTTTTATTCACTGGTGAGGCTTCGTAACAGGAAAAACTTTGAAGGCAACGTCTATCCTGTCATTAAATTGATAATAGACATGTTCTTTACTTTTTATCCCTTTTGTAGCACATCTTTTACCTCTGACAGGTTTCTCTAGGAATTAAACAGGGACCATAGGATACTTTTACCAGCATATAACAATGTGGTCTCCTAACTTGTTGCAAGCATAAATAACTGTGGTGAGGAAAACCTTATCAAAAGATTCTTTGATACTTGCATGTTACTTGTATTGTTATTATACATACAATGTTGTAATGAAAAGTAGAATACACTTTTAGTATTCTTTTTCAGTGTGAGAGGGATGCATAAACTACATCCATTTTGAGGTTTAATTTAAAACTTCTTCCATGAAAGAGATGTTGGCATTATACAAATTTGGATTCAGTGATACCTATATAGCTAATATTCTTTTTTTCCTTGAGCTGAATATCTGTGCATCTTCATTTGAAAATAAAAGGCTTTTAAAAGGTTTTAATATGCCAAAATAAAAAAAAATATTTTTAACATATGTATAGTAAAATCCCAGATGCAAGTGTTCACTCAGAATGCCAAATTCTATTTCGTTTTTTCTTTTGTGTGTGTTTATAGTCCCAGGGTTAAAGCTCTCACAAATACCCACCAGATTTCCTATCAATTGCTAACAATCCCTGTTAATCAGTTTATGCTGTTGGAGAAGATTGAAAATTATTTGTATTTTCTTCTTTATATTCATAACTCATTTTCTCTATTTAATCTATGTTCAGCTTTTTCACTTCTTGTTAAAACCTTTAGCAAGGGTGTTTCAAATGAAGACTTGCCAAAAATACATTAAATTCTGGACAAAGTTGTAAGAAATGTTATTGATAACCATTTCCAAATTCTCCACTACTAAAGACAAATTGTCTTCAACTCCAGTAAACTGTTTTGTATTTGCTGTAAAATCTGACCCTGCAAGGCCTAGAGAAAGTGAGTCTATTGTTCTTCTGGTTTATTTTAGCACTCTGATGTGCATCAAAGTAAAAAAGAACTGAAGGTGAAAACAAGAGTGTAGGAACTAGTCCAAATTCTCTGTTCAATCTGAGAGAGATAAAGACGACAGGAGCAGAAATGTGGATATTTCCAGGTTTCACCTGTGATAGAAATAAGTTGGCTTTCGGTGGCTTTCAGTGAGGAAATGAAATTTTGCAAAAATGTCTCCCTATGAAATGTCTGGTTCATGCTTTTTGACATTCAGATTATAAAGTCTTTATGGCTTGCTATATTTGTGAAAACCCAACATAGCCTGACAAAAATACACAGAAATATACTTGATTTGCAACAGGGCAGGTGATTTTGATATTTTATGTAATTTGTAGATGCGTATTTTCCTCTGAACAGTGATAAGAAATATTTTGAGCTAAGTCATACACTACTGCAAATCCAAATTAGAGTGCACTATGTTTTGTGAGACCTGACATATCTCTTAAAAAACTGAAACAATTCTTATTCAGATTTAAAAAGAATATAATTTGAAATAATTTGTGGCTAAAAATTAGCAAAAATAGAGTTCTTTTTATAATGAGCAGTAACTGCAGTTCTTTGTAACACTGAGCTGAAAAAACAGCTGTCTTCTTCTGTTCTGTGTCAGTTGTATAATGAAATTAGTGCATTTGTTAGCAGGAAATTATCTGATTATGTTCACCCCAACAAGCATAATTTTGGTTTTGTTATATGTATTTATTTCTAGCTTTTCTTAGTAGACTCAATATTTTTTTATCAATTGCAGCTTCATACTGAAATGTATAAGGAGTGATTGACTTATTAAGAAAATTGATATGTCCTATTGCTTCTGGCTAAATGCTTTGCAAAATCATGATACATTATTTTGGCATTCCCGTGGATGTCACATACTTTTAAAAATTCTTCAGCTGGAGAGATCCATGAGAAGCAGCTATGAAAATAGCTGAAGTTAGTTAGAGAAGTGAAGCAATAACTCAAAATCTAGGAAAGCACATTAGTCTGCAAACCTCTTACTTTTCATTTGGAATGAATAATTGCTTTCTGCTTTAAAAAATTATCTTTGAACTTTAAATAAAATTATTTTCTTTGATAAATCATGTTAATATAATTTAATCTATTAATATTCCAGTTTTGATAATTTCCCTACTTTTAACTTAGTAGAATTTTATAATTCAAAGAGAAGTGTATCTAGAACTGATGTTGACACTACACTTAGCAGCAACTTTTTTCCAAGGAAATTATTAGTGAAGGAAACCGGAGGTGAAATGGGCTATTATTGATTCCAAAGCTAATGAACTTGATTATTTACTTTAGTCTTAAATTTGAGCCAGCTAACTTAATAATGTCACCAATTTTACAGCATATTCAGAAACATATATTGGGATGGGAAAATTCAAAGTCTTTTATATATTGCATGGATGGACTTCCCTGGTATCTAGAAAACATTATTAATCTTTAGTGATTCATCTGCAAACCTAAAGCTACTGATTGCAACAGAGCAGTTTTGAAATGAGAGGATGAGGCAAGAAGGGGACTGGTAATGCATTTGCCAAGGAAGCTCTTGCCTCCTTGTAGATCTCCTTGCCTTCTGAATCAGAGGAAGCTGAACTTATCCGAGATATGAAAATGAGATACAAGAAAAACAACACAGCTACACTGGAGTTTGTCACTGAGGTGCTCAGTGCTTTCTGATGAATGAGATTATTATTCTGGGAGTTCATGACAAAAGGCCCTTCCTTTGTTGACCACAGGACTTTTGTTTAATGTTCATATTCATATAAAAAATTTGGCCAGCTGATGCTTGGTCTGTCAGTGGGGAATAACTTTTGATTGTGATGTAGATAAGATCTGGCTGACACCCAGTCCCTCTGGGAAAGGATATATTTATTCAAACAGAACACTGAGCTTTCTGGGAGAATCATTTAGACAAAGCCTTTTGAGCATGGCATGCTTGCTTTCAACTCCCTCAGTCTGCACAGAGCTCCAGAGCCCCACTGAACATGGCAAAGCTTTGATGACATGTCAGAGGGGCCAATTCTGCAGCCACTCAGGACCAGGAGTTCTCAATGCAGTTGAACAGAAAACCACTAAAACACACACTGAAATATTGTGGAAACACTGAAATTCCAGAATCTGACTGCACACTGCAAGAGTTGAAGTGAAGGTAATACCAAAACCAAGGTGAACCATGTTCCTTCATACCTTATCAAGGGATATATTTGACCTTTCTGGTATTCTGATAAGGTTTCTGTCAGCTGTGTAATCAGTGAAAGGATGTGTCTGTTCTCAGCATGGTAACACCACAAAGTCTTAGTGGGGTTCTGGGAGAGAAAGGAAGGGACTTCCCAAATTTTTCCCTACTTAATGACAAAACATTTACTTTAAGTGATGACAGTGGCTAATGGATCTAACAGGAAATAGGAGATAGTTTAAACACAGTGGGAGTCAATGCCTGGTTCCCCCTATGTTTTTCTGCTTCTAATGCATCATAAATAATAACTCACTCATCAGTGGAAGTTTTCTGCACTGAAGTCTCTTCTGAGAGTGTCTTGTGACTAAAACTGCAAATTTTACTCAATCTAAACAACAGAGCATAGTTAAGAATCTTAAATAATGTGAAGCTTGTGGGCTCATTTAAACATCATGCTCATTTACAGGGGTGAGGATAGTAACTTTTCTTAGCTTTTTATCTTGAAGGAAGACCAAATAAAAATATGGAAAATAATGGCTGCTTAAAAACTGTGAGCACCTGGTTTTGCATTTTTGCAAACTATTTTTGCACTATCTGCATTTTTGTGTATTGTTGTTTGCTTGCTATACTTTTCTCAGTGTGTTATAAAACCTGTGTTGAAAATGCCTTTATGCTGGAGAAATAATGTTTTTTGCTGTATTTCTAGCTATGCAGGCATTTATTAGAAACTAAATTGGAGAAGCAGTAATTAACAATTAAGGTTACTGACCCTTAAGTTAAAACTAACAGAGTTAATCACATCCACCTCATTAATAATCCAACAAGAGCTCCGTAAAACTTTTTTATTTAAAGAATAAATCTTTCCCTTTCTTTTACTCTCCTGTAGACTACAGGGCTTTGCTTTGTGTGGCTTTCACTTTCTCAAAGACATTTGAGATAGGGATAATACTGCAAAAAAAACACTGTCACTTTAGGACAGATCATTTCTTATCACTGCAACTTTAGCAGCATTTTTTTTTTTTGTTTATTTGTTTTTGTTCATTTGTTTGTGTTGTTTTGTTTTGTTTTGTTTTTTTTTGTTTTTTTTTTTTTTGGGGGGGAGGGAAATAAAAGTGGTGGAGTGGGGGGGGTTTTTTTTGTTTTTTTGTTTGTTTGTTTGTTTTTTTCCTGGTCCCCCATTCTTTAGAGTTATTTAGTGATCAGAGGAAGTGACTTGAATGCAAGATAACCTGTTAAACCCAAAACCAGGTGGGATAGGAAGCCCCAGTTTTTAGAAGTCTTTTGCTATTGAATACCTCATTATTTAATTGTAATGTATATGGCTTTTAGGCCATACTCACACATTGTTTTTGCTTCCAGATTTCACTTTTCAACCTGGGGCAAATCACTTAACCTCTCTATGCTCCCACTTACTCATCTACAAAATGGGCAAAATAGAATTAACCTAATAAAGATTCACATTTGTCTTGTGCATTATCGTTAATGGGGATGTGAATCATAATGGTGGAGTGCTTTGATGTCCCCAGATGATGCTGTAATCATGAAACTATTATTTTGTATTTGGGCAAAATAGCTGAAAACGTATCTGCATAAATTATGCAGAAATAAACTATACATCTAAATAATTGCATGCAGTTGTTAAGCTGCTAGTGGCCCGTGGAGAGATTTGTGAAGCTGTTCCTGTGTGTAGCTCCCTCACAGCTTGGTTCTTGCTGAGCCTGGCTGTTCCACCTAACAGTTTTATATTAATAGGGCCTAAATCAGACCTAAGCTCCTTTTGTTCCTCGTGATTGATTTTCTTTAGCAGTATTAAAAAGTTTTCAGTTTATCCCACTTGGAAATAAACCCACAGTGGGGTAAAGGGCCATGAGGAGAGGTCAGTGTGATTTGAGGAGGAGGCAGCAGCCAGAAGGATCCTGTGAACATCCTGAGAGGTGCCTGGCACTTGCAGAGGGGCTGGGAGGACATGGTGACCTCCCCTGGGGACTGTTCTGTTCCTCCTTGGCACACTGCTGCTGGGAAAGCCTCCCCACCTCTGCTCCACTGCCATGCAGGCAGCACAAGGGAGGGAGGGATGGGAGACAGGCAGGCTTTCAACTTTGAGAGGAGAAAGGAGCAGCAGCCAACCATCATTAAAAGGATTAGGGCTCAGGTATTGCTAACCTGCAATCACACTATGACAATGGAGAGATATTCCTCTTCTGTTCCCCTACCAGGACAATAATCAGTATTCTCACATTTTGTTTAGGCAACTACTGTTTTTCCATCTTACCTAACCAAGTCATTTAGCTGTATATAGACAGGAGGTTAATATTAGTGAAATAATAAATATCCAGATTATATTGAAGCTTTTCTATATCTACAGTCTTTTGCTTTTTCCTTAAAAAATTTGTTGTCTTTAACTAACCAAGATAATAACCAAACTGAGGCCATTGGAAGAAAGTAAACAATATGCAATTAGCACCTTGGCTTGTGCAATTTTGTTTTCATGTGAGTTACCTGCAAACTGCTGGCAATTTTCAGTGGGTAGTTATGGAATAAGATGATAGGTGTGAAAGAGAAAGTTGTTATGTCAGTCTCTGGATTCAGGAGAACAACAGCAACAGTTCCAGACTTGAGAGATGCCTATCTATTCCTAATCAGTACTGGGGTCTCCTCAAATTCTTCATGCAATCTGTTCTCAATTGTTTGCTATCCAGCCCTTAAAAAGATTGTCTAAATATTTAATATCTGATTATTTATTTTTGGCTATGTCACTCATTATGTTTAAGCCCAGTCTGGCAAAGAAAAATGCTTCAATAGAAGCCTTGGCTTTGGCCAGGTAGAGAAACATAGGGGAAGGTAAATAAATCTAATTAAATACATCTAATACCTGATAAGAAAGTAGGTATATTTACACACACTGACTTCATTAGGAGTTTAATGCTTCAGTTTCTAATCCCCTTTCTGAATTTTACCATAATTATGAACCAAATTAATTGCCACTAGTCATGATTTTAAAATCACTGAGTAGATACTCTAAAATATTTGTAGAAAACTGTTCTAATTTATGAAATGTACTTGATGGAAAGTTTTCACTGAGCTATTGAAAGAGGAAAGATGTCAGGGTGATGACATCCAAAGTACCTTTTTCTTTTGGAGTGAATTGATAAACAAAACCTTGGGGCCTTTGCTTAATCCTGTGAGTACAAATGTATCAGTTCCCTCCACAAGGGCCCTCCTTTCTGAAGTGAAAAATGAAGTGAATTATGAAGGGTCAGAGGATGAAACAGTAGTGTTCCAACTCACTGCAGGAAAGTACCTTAAAAGTGGAGGAGGAAGAGTGGGAAGTCATACAAAATGTCCCAAATATCACAAAGAACCAAAATATACTTCTGAGTAAATATCTCTTTCTTGTTTTACAAGGATAAGGTACATTGTCCTAGTGTCAAGATGTTTCACAGATCATCTCTCAGTTTTAATACAATAAATCCATCCCTTCCTCCTTCTCCTGCTCCAGTGACCTAAAGGTATTGAATGGACAGAATTCTCCACTTGTCTTTGTGAGAATAGCTGCTCTGTGCTGATATTTTTCACTTTTGG
This sequence comes from Oenanthe melanoleuca, assembly GCF_029582105.1. NCBI lineage: Eukaryota > Metazoa > Chordata > Aves > Passeriformes > Muscicapidae > Oenanthe > Oenanthe melanoleuca. The sequence continues at coordinate 29,370,779 of NC_079335.1, forward strand.
ACTGTTTAATCTTCTACAGAGAGCTTTGCAGGTAGTAAAAGAACCTGACAGGAACAAAATCTTTCTAAGTGAGCACCACTTCCAAACCTAGCTATTGCCATTTTGCTTTCTTGATTTTTGGTTTTCTGTCATCGATCACTGAAGGTGTTTCCTGAAATAGCTAAGCATCATGAGCTTATGCTACATGTTTATAATCTATTATATACTTTGCAGAAGAAATCTTTGATGTATGTTTGTCAGCTGTGCTGCCAGAAGTGCAGCCTCCTTCCAAGCCTTGCTTCACTGCTGATGAGTCCTGTGTTTCTCCTCTCAAAGCTGGGATCTTTGCCACATATCAATTCCTTGTGTTCCCAGGTGCACAGAGGGCAATGCTTTTTCATAAAGAAACTAGTGGAGGTATTGTGAGACTCCCTGTTACCATTAGGTTTGAGTCTGGTGTCACTTTGTGTCTCAGGAGTGTGAATCCACATCAGGTGAGGAAATCCTCCAGGCTCTCCTACAAAACAGTGGCCTGTGTAAGTAAGGTCTTATTCTTGTGTTCACTATTAGATGAAATACCTGTATGAAGCTCAACTTCTGTTTTCACTTAAAAATACCCTGGACAACAGTGCCACTAAAAGATCAGACTAAAATGATCACTGCTTTACATTTCTCAAAGCTGTACATACACCACTCTTCTTTATGCCCTCCACAATGCTATCTTAAGCATTTTTCTGTTAGTACCTTGAGCAACTTGCTGAACCACTAGAAATGTTTTACCCTGAGCGTTTGTGAGGTCCTCTGATACTGAAAGCCAAAATTTGAGTTCAACCCAGTAATTAAGAAATCTATTTCTGAAGTAATGCCTAGAGCACAGATACCTTCATGCTATTATTTGGCATGTTCTCACTTATTCTGTAATAAAAGCAAAAGTCCTCTGTGATGTATTTAATTGATGACTCTTTTTGATATATAAGGTATCTTTGCATGTTCTATTTGAAGTAAAAACCACCTAAGCCAAATCTGCAAAGAAAATGTTAAATTGTAGTGCAGTGTGGTGTTTTAAATTTATTATTTTTTATTAACCACCCCTTTAAAACATTGAAAGAGAGTGTGTGAGAGCATGTATCAGGTTAAAAACAGTTGTTACATGATGAAAAATTATTTCTGCTTTGAAGAGTATATTTGTTATTGTACTCTTAAAATTATCTGGAAACTCAAGATATCTATATTTTTTGCCAGAAAGCCCACTATTGTTTTGGTGATAAATTTTCCAAATTTCATTACTAAGTTATGTGAGTTGCTGATTCCTCTAAGTTTACTTAATACTTCACTTATTCAGTGATGATTGAAAGACAAATTTGGATAAGGGAGAAAATTAGAACTTATTCTCCTCTTTCCTTTTGCATTTCCCCCCACACTGTTTTCAATTCAAAACTGCTTCCTTGTTTTCCACTCCAAAGCACTATCTCTTTCACAGATCTACCTAATTTTCCATTGAACACATCTGACAATTTTGTTCAAATGCAATGGATCCCAGTCCCTCTGAGAACCATTTTATGATGTCATGAAGGTCTCAGAAACTGCAGTTCTGCCTTGACTGAGTCCTGGACTAGCCATGTTACATTATGCTATAGCTATTTGCAGCAATGTACTAAAAAAATGGGTTTTAGTAGCGAGTTGAGAGAAGGAAGTAAGGCAGTACCATCCAGATTTTTTCTTAGCTGTGACATTAGCAAAAGAGAAGTAGATAGATCTCTGCTATTCCTTCCATGTGCAACAGCTAAAATCTCCTTGGATGTATATTCCAGTTGTCCCCAATAATCTCAAGTGTTAGTTGGAAGTGAATTTTACTGCAAATAGAAAGAAGAAAATAGGAGTCAGGTAGTCCATGTATTGAAAATTACACCCATTCTTAGGTGATGTAACACAGATGGAAGAATTTGTTTCTAATTTTCCTCTCACACATTTAGCTTTTGACTATTCTGTTTCGTTTCATTGCATTCTGTATGCTATTCTGTTCAAGGAATGCAAATAGCTTCCTCTTCCTGGAAACATGGGCTTTACAGTGCTGCCCCATGTAATGATTGTTATGTCTTTTTTTTCAAGTTATTGCAGCCTTTTGTGCAAGGCTTTTATATTTGATGTGTTCCAAATAGCACAGGTTAAAACTTCAGAAGGGGAGGAAGATGTAGACATCCAGTGTTATCACTGATGATCTTTCCAGACACAATGGGTTCAAACAGGGTTGCAGTTCAGTTTGCCTAGGAAAGTCTGGTGGTGTTGAAATCCAAAGACCTGAAGCTCTAGTTTTTTCCTCTGATGGGCTCAAGAGCTGTGTGAGTGATTGTGTGTTAAGGTATGTGAATTGTTTTCAAATGGCTTAAGTCAACTGTGGAAGAAGAGGTAAACCTTTACAGCTATTTTCCTTTCATATATTTGAATGTCATTGTAAATGTGCAAACCTCATGTGTTTGAGAGAAGCTCGTTCATTAGAGGAAACCCTATTAAATATACCCTTCTTTTTTCTCTTCATTACTTAGTGTTCTTTTCTATCCAAAGGAGGAAAGTTTGTATCTTTTATAGAAAAACAGTGCTACAAAGGAGAGTAGAAGGAAAACTGGATGTCACTGAAGAAGGTAGATGAGTTAATTAGGTCTGTAATAAAAAAATGCATGTGTTGGGTATTGCTCCTATTCTCCCTCACCTGAACTCAGGCAAGCCAGCAATATCCATACTTGCTTAATTATAAAGCTCCACTATTTCCTATACCACAAAGTCTGCTTTTTGTTCTTATTAGGGCTTGGCATAATCCCCTTTTTGTAAATGCCAAGAGCAATGCCAATTAGCCTGTGGGTAATGGTGATTAATTGCAGGATTAAAAATGTACACCTCCTGCTTTGCCTGGTGCAGATCACTGCTGAGTTGTCCAATGCTGCCATCCTGATAAGCCATAATCTACCAAACTCCCTGTAAATGACCAAAAGGACAACATCCTATTATCTTGCAGAACAAGAGGAGTGATGTAAGCATGCCTATGTATAGCCCAGATTTTGCAGCCTGGAGACATACAGTATATATAATCAAGCTGTTTTCTACCTTTTTTCAGTACTGGCTGGTGTTTTCTGAATGGAAAGTTTAAAATGCTTGTTCTTCCAAGCAGGACAACCACAAAGTAGTTTATTTCTGCAGCAAGTATTTTTGGAAATAGAGCCCTTCCCTTTCACATTCCTTGTGCTAATGTTCTTTAAACACCAGTTTGAATCCACATTGCCTCTGTCTCTTTCTCTTAATTAAACTTCCAGCATTTCTAGACAATGTCCTAGTCTTCCCTTATGTGTGCCTCACATTCTTGTATCTGACATTTGTACCCTTACTGGAACAATCTGCATGCTCCAGAATTATCTGGCAGCCCTGCCTCAGTCTATTTATTCCATCACATGATTGTTTTAGTGTTGTTTGAAGCACTATTTTGGAGCCAGACATAATTATATTATACAGTTCCTCACCTTATTAACTGACAGAGAACTGTTCCCCATTAGACAATTGATCCTGGGCAGATGAAGCCATTAAAAACAGCACTAATTAGCTGAAGAGTGGAGACAGTAATACAGGCTGCATCACTTCCTTTCATGCTTAGGGAAGTTCATGTTCCAGACAAATAATAATTGATATGTAGTCTTCCTTAATTGTGGTTGTTAACAGCCAGTATTATAATGACAGCCTGACAATCTCTGTCTAGCCTATTGTATGTTTATTTCTGAATCCAAGAACCACTGAATAACATTTCTGGTTTAACTTGAACTTCATAGAATGTGCTTTAAATGTCAATGTAAAGAGAGTTGGGCAGATAACCCTAACTTAGGAGTTATTCCTTATGTGTCTCCAGGTGTCAGCTGTTTGTCTTGGAAGACTGGATGTCCATAATTACATGGAATTATGGTAAGATACATTAGAATAAAATAAACAGATGGCTTGAATGAGACTAAAAAAAATAAAAAAATACTGCATTAGATCCATAACCAGGAATGCTAAACATCTAAGTAAATTTCAGTATAATATATATATAACTCTATAACTGTAGTCTATAGAGTAAGAAAATCATAGAGTCTTTAAACAAAAGAATGCTTTGATTTCCTCTTCCAAAAATGCATTCAGTTTTTAAAAATCTACATGTATATATGCACATGTATACGTGTTCATGTGTATGTGTAGGTAATGCATTTAATGCAGGAAGATGGCAGCACACTCTATAATTCAGGTTGTAAAAACATGCCAACTGTTATCCTCTATCTTCATTTATTGTATTTCTTCCTGAGGAAAAAAAAAACTAAATTCAAGGTGATTTTTTTTTCCTTCAGGTACTCTGGCCAAACACCCAACTCTCCTACAATTCAACAAGCTAGGAAAAAAAAATCAGACTAAAAGCAGAAAAAAAATTCAGGAAAAAAATTTAACATCTGAAACAGTAAGCATTAGACATAATTAAATGATTTAATAAAATTGTTTTTGATATAAAGGAGTTTCAGGCATTTTAAAACTGATTTTAGCCTCAAAGCTATATTTTCACATTCCAACTATTTTTTAAAAAGCAAATGAACTGAAAAAACCCCACCCAAACCCAAAAAATACCAAACCCTACAATCCTAGTCCAAAGCAATTAAATGTAATCAAAATAGTATGTGAAAGAGATTAAAAGATAAAAAAAAAAAAGAAATTCTAAATGTTACAGCTCTCAAAATAGCTAACTAAATATATTTTTTCTTACCATTTCCTTTGTTTTCCATGTGAGTACTGCTCTTCTGTTATCAAAACTTCCTGTATATTTAGGTTTGAAGGAAAAGGTTTGTGGTTTCAGAATAGTGCTCTGAGTTAGTTGATTTGGATTTTATTGCTGACTGTGAAATCTTGCATAAGTCACTGAGAGCCAAACCCTCCTTGCTTTATTTATTTGGGTAGTCAGTCCTATTAAAACCCCTTGATGAAATTCTGGCCACACTGAACTCAGTGGCAAGACTCCAATTAATTTTATGGGAACAAGGATTTTCTGATAGGATTCTAGACTGCTATATATTGAGCAGTGTTCCTGCCCATGGGAGGCAGTTGAAAGGAAATAATCTTTAAGTTCCCTTCCAAACCAAAGCATTCTATGATTCAGTGATATAACTAAATAAGCACATAAACATAATCCCATCTTGCTCCCCAAGATGAAGTTTATCATTCACGTTGACGGTATCAACACACAAGAAAAATGAAAATTTCATAACAGGCTACAGATTTCAAGAAGAGAAAGAGCCTGACCCTTGTTAGCATCTTGACATGTCCTAGTCTTTCCTTCATACAGTCTTGATGATTCAGGCACCTGCAGGGAGACAACAAATTTCATTATACAAACAACAGATGTTTGGATTTTGGCTCTTCTACAGTAGTGTGAGTTTTTTCTTGAGTGAGCTCAGCACTTTGATGGAAACCTTAACACTTTCATTTATTTCTTTTTCCCCCAGTTGCATTCAAATTGTTTATCAATTTTCTGGATGTAGGGATAGAATGCACCCTCAGCAGGTTTGCTGGTGATATCAAACTGGGGATGGCTGATCCAGCTGGGGGCTGTGCTGACATCCAGCAGGACCTTGGCACGCTGGAGAACTGGGCAGAGAGAAAACCAGCGAGGTTCAGCAGGGCAGTGCTGGCTCTGCACCAGGAGGGGAGCAGCCCCAGGGAGCAGCACAGGCTGGGGCTGGCTGCAGAGAGCAGCTCTGGGACAGGCTGAGAGCCTGGCAGGACAGGCTGAGCAGCAGCTGGCAGTGTGCCTGTGGCCAGGAGGGCCAGGGGCCCTGGGTGCCTCAGGAGGAGAGTGGCCAGCAGCCATGGGAGGTGACCTGCTGAGCCCCAGCCAGGTCTGCAGGGCTGGGGACACTTCTGGGCTCCAGAGCCAGGCAGACAAGGAGCTGCTGGAGAGGCTCTGGCAGAGCCCACAGGGCAGATAAATACCTCCAAGGCAGGTGACAAGAGGATTGTGCCAGATTCTACTCAGTGACAGGACGAGGAGAAATGGCCATAAACTAAACCACAAGTAGTTTCATCTCAACATGAAGATGAACTTTACGTTGAGGGTGGCAGAGCACTGGAACAGCCTGTCCAGAGAGGTTGTGGAATCTCCTTCTCTAGAGACATTCAAGACCCACCTGGATTTGTTCCTGTGTAATTTGCTCCTGGTGTCTCTGTGTTGGCAGGAGGGTTGAACTAGATGATCTCCAGAGGTCCCTTCCAACCCTAAGAATTCTGTAATTCTGTTATTTTTTTTACCTACTCTTAACAACTTTCCCCCCTGCTCACGTAATTATACTCTTTAATTCAGGGAGAGTTTGCTGTGAGTCAAAAAAGGCTCTTTAATCCAATAATAATTGCCATGATTTTGCCTCAAGTGTACAAATTGCATTGAAGTCCCTGGTGTGGCTGTGATTTCAGTGGGTTTTGTATTAGATGCTTATCAACTTAAGGTGCTGCTGGCAGAAATAGCTCAGCAGTAAACAGGGAAAGAGAATAACTTATGGTACTCTCCTACAATGTATGCTCAGATTAGTGAATAGTTCTGACTATTGACTAACTATGGAGAATGATGTCAAATGCAGTGATTCAAGAACAATGCTGAACTAATGAGTGAAGTCTCTTTTTACAAAGAGGACTGAAGGATGAAAAAGCAAGAGAGGATGGTGACTGAAGCACAGGTAGAAGAACAGTGTATCTGAGGTGTTGAACAGTTACCTGTGTTCATATTCACTTTTAAGGAACTCCTGCTATGATTTTGCAATGGTTAAATCTTAAAAGACCAATTTAGAAATTAATAAAACCCAGAAAGAATATTTGACTGTAGTAAGGTTGGTAACACATAAATATTTTTATACGTATATCTACACTTATGTTCACACAAACAAGATTAAAATTTACTGTGAAATATTAATATTAAAAAATCTACAGATGATTTGGTACATTTTACCAATCAGATGCTGGAAGTTATGGTAGCATCATCAAGGTCAATGGAACACTGGCTTGTACCTCTAGAAGAAGGCTCTGGTATTTTTTAATGCATATTCACTCTCTTTTCACCAACCCTTACAATTGTACTTCCTCTGATGGGAATATCAGAGAGAAAAGGATGTGGAGGACTCTGAGATTTTACAGCTTAAAAAATAGTGGGGAAATAACTCAATATAATTAAAATGTTTTCCCAGTGACAAGGGTCACAAAATCCTCAGAATTCTGTCAGCTGTATGGTCTCACTGTCTGTGTTGAACTTCTAGGTTTAGTTATTTCTTTGGAGGAGGCTCATGGATTTGACTTTTCCTCAAGATTTTCTCACATGTGGTTCTGTGTTGTCTTTTTTCCCTCTTTCACAATGTTAAGCTTTTCATTGTAAAATAGTCCCCCTTCTGACCCAAATCAGCTGAAATGAATGAACAAAGACAGTTCTGGAAGAAAAAGAGAAGTGTATTAAAGAGCTGGTCACTGGATACAGGCCTTCCCCTCTCCCTGTGCTAATGGTGTTGATGGTGTTTTCAAGCTGTCTATCAAACTGGTTTAAATCTTTTAACATGCTATTTCTCACTCTCAGTCCCCCACTATTTCTCCTAGTTGTCATTCAAATTGTTCCACTAAGAGAACAAATAAATGCATGCCATGAAAACTAGCAAGATGATATAATGAATGAGTTACAATAAATGCCCCCAGCATAAAACAATTATGTACCTGCTATTGTCAAAAACATTCAACATTCCCTTTGTTGAAAAGGAAACAGCTATAAATTATTCACTGGGGCACTGTAACTCTTTTCTTTTTTTCTTTCTTTTTTTTTGGTTGCTTCCAATTAGTTCTTCCCTGAACATCCCTAGGTATTTAGCTGAGGGTAGAAATTTGCATGCAGAGAATTTTAGCTGTTTCTTGGGATTGTCAAACTGAGTGTCCAAATTGAAATAATAATAATAATTATAATAATAAAAATAATACAATTACTACATTTTCCTGTGTATATTCGGAGCTTGGTTATAAAAAAGTATAGTTCAGGATCAGTACAGGTTATATTTGTCATGGGGTAAATATAAGTGGTCCTTTAACCCAGAGCTTCTCTTTCCTTAGTCTGCACTGCCCTCAAGTCTCATTTTTCCTCTCAGAATTTGCTTCTTCCCGTAATATGTACCCCAACATCATGCTATCCTTATTTCCTTAATGACATTTTTTGTGGATTTTCAAAAGGTATAGATTTCCTGTGGATTTTTAAGAAACAATGCTTTTAAAAAGACTTATTGAAGGTACAGATTGTACAGTTCTGACAACAAAAACCAACAAAACAAAAAAAAGAGCAGTTTTTATATATAGCATATTTACACCACCCAAAGTAAGAATCTTTCTGACAGACTGCCCTCATGCACTGAGTGCCAGAGTTAAGTCAAAATGCAAGGTTGATGTTCTGTCCTCCCTTAAGAAGCTGTAGGATGAGGTCCAAATGGAGTGCTTGTTTTATTTTCAAGCACACAGAATATCTAAGCAGGGCATCAGAAATAATTTAAAAGAAGGATTAAATATTTTATTCAGGAATGAAGTGGGCTCATTTTTTTTTTTTTTTTGTTAGCAGTAATTAATTTTGTTCTAAATCTGGGCCAAGCAAATGCTTATATTTTGCATGGCACCAGAATGTGCCACCAAGAAGGTTTCCTCTCCTGTTGAAGGTCTCATCCTTGTGCTTTGTGCCTGTACCTAGTAACTTGTCCAGGCAGAAACAGTAATACCCAGCAGAATTTGAAGAACTTCAGCTTTTTGGGTGTGAAGGGAATGTCTCCAAGGTGGTCCATGCAAGCTGACAGAAATGCTGTGGGTGCCCAAGCTGGAGGATGTTTGTCTGCCAGGTCTGGTGCATGCAACAGTGGATTTTACAGCTGCCATTGTTAGACTGGACTGCCTGTGGCATCCCAAGGCTCAAATGAGGAATGGCCAAGGTTAAATGCATCTGCAATGCAGGAGCCACAGCATTTAGCTAAGAGCACTGTAGTGGCAGACAAAAACTGTAATTACCTCCCATCAGTGTACAGTGTTCAGTCATGCTCTTCTGGTTCACAATCAGCATCTGAAGATGGTGTAAGAGGCACTGGTCATGGAAGAGAAAAGCCAGTGTGAGAGACCCTACAGTCATAATGAGGCAACAGTCCAAAATCCAAGAAGGAGAAACACAAAATTACACATTCTCTGTTTTTCTGAAATAGTTGTTTATTTGCTATATGTTGGTTAGGTATATGCTGGTTTGGTGAATCAGTGTTACTAGGAGTTCACTAAAAAGAAATCCCACCCTTTAAATTACCAAAATACTTAATAATTTAACTAATTTTGTCCATTAAAAATGAAGCTTAACAAGGAATATTTTATTTAATGAGATTTGTATCCAAAGCAAAGGAAAAGTTAAATCAAAAATAAGCCCACTTCTTCTGTTGCAAATGATGTTTATGTCCCCTTGTGAAATTATCCTGAAAAATCAAAATCTTAGGAAATAGGAAACAATAATGTTGATGTTTTCAATTCTCATCCCTGCTCAAGCATATTTGAGTTCACAGTTAATGTCTGAGTGCTTAACCCCACATATTTCAGCAAATAAAGTACTACACAAAAATTATTGGCTTAGTGCTGCTAGCCACCAAAAGAGAGAGTAACAATTATGGTAATTAAAAATTTTAGAATAAATAATTTAAATACTATTATGTGCTTGCATAATTTTTGATGAATACTAAAATAAACAGTTTTTAGGAAGACCACAAGGTATTTGAAAGGTCAAGCAGTTTAATGCCTTATTCTAAACACAAAATGCATTTTGAGACTTCCATTTTTAACACTTATTTATCAATTTATTAGAAAATGAGCATGACACAAACAAACAGACTTCTTATTCACTTAAGTATGGCTTAAAAAAATCAACATTTCCAGAAATTAAATACTGCTAGACTTCTATTAGCTGTAGCCCATATTGAGTTGTTTAAAAATTGGATACTTTAAGCAGTAAGTGGATTAATAAAATTCACTTTCTAAGACATTTCTCAGATCGCTCACTAGTTGTGCACAGCATAACAAGAACAGAAAAATTAGAACAGGGGTAGGTTTCTTCAGACACTGGGTGGGGTTGACCTGAATATTTTGTGCATGCAAGACAGCTCTGGCAGCTGCACATGTATTAATTCAAAATCTGGTGCCCTATTTAGTCATGTGTTGGCTTCTTGGCCCTTGGCTTCTTTATTTCTTCATCAGGATGCCTACATGTGAGTTTTGTAACCATTAAATGTAATTAATAGCAGAACATTGCTAGAAAGTCAGACATAATTGATTTCTTATTTTTTCTGTGCTAAAGATCAAGGGGCTATATCCTTCTTGTGCCATTATGCATGCAGAGCTATAGGAGAATGGACCCTCTGGGACAATCTAATATCCGGCACACTGCTGCCTACCAGAGCCTTATTACAAAAAGCTTTCTACTCCAGCCAAGCTGTGAAAAAGCTCATGCTGTAGAGGCTGCAAAATGAGCAACTTTGATTATGCAGTCCCCATCAAGAGTAAGGTTATAAGTTAGCAAATTGAATTCCTGAGAAGAACTATTCATCAAATAAATCTGAATACCAACTGTTTTCAAGGAGATTACAACCCATTTTGGGGCACTAAGAAAAGATGATGTGTTTGATGGAGAGTTGGCTCTTGACTGTATCTTTTGCTTGCAAAAATTAGAGCTAAGTGAACTTTTTTCATGAATATTAAATCAAATGAATTTCAGAAGGACCACAAGTATTTAGGGGCTCAAATGAGTGAACAGCTTGTGCCATAAACATAAAAGATATTATTTTAACGCATTCAAAACAGCAAAAATTAAATAATTCTTTTTGAAAACATCAGAAAAAACCTATTTGCTTTCTTCATCAACATGAACTGAATGTAAATAAAAAGTCGTGTTTTATTTTAGGGGACTCCAAGGTACAGAAAAATCCTGCTGCAGTCAATATGTTTATGAGATCCTATTTTAAAAACTTGAATGAAGAAAAAGCTAGTATATTCCAAATAGTGTTTTAAAGAACACATTTTTATGACATTGTTACATCTTGATCTATTCATAATGAATAATATAATTTTTTAAAATCTGCCTGTAACTAAAGAGAGCCACTCTTCTTTTTGCACTAACTTATATGAAATAGTATATTACTCTATGCTTTTTCTCATAGTCATAATTTAAATTTTTACATTTTCTAACAGGAAAGGTGATGTTGGTCAGCATAAGGATGAAGAAACAGTGATGGCAGAAGACATCCTTTTCCCAACCTGTATACATCATTAGCAGGGCAGAAGGGTATTGCTTATAGCAAAAGGCATTGCATGGAACATGTAACCCAGACCAGATCTGTGATCTGTGGGGAAAAGAAGTTCACAGCACTTCCATGTTCATCCTACAGTGCCATGAAGAATAGATATGATTTTAGTGAACTCCTCACAGCAGCTACCAGAAAGGAAGATGAATTCAGGTATTAGGTGGATGATGACACTTTGGACAACACTTGGAATGCAATAAAGAACCAACAAAGAGTTAAGATAAACTAGAGTGCTTTTCCAAATGATGGAAGAGGCTAAACTCTTGCTTTCTCAAGGAGAGCAGTTTTATGTAAGATGACATAAACACCTGTTTTCAGGGGTTTTATTTTATAAAGACAAATGTTAGATTCTGTCTGTACTCAAACATATGAGAGCCATTTTCTGAAACAAGTGCCACAATGCCTTTTGTGATCACCACACACTGTATGAAGAGTTCACTGGTAGAACATGAACTGGGAAAATAATGGTTAGAATCCAAAGGGATGTAGATGCTACAACACAGAGAATTGCAACACCTCTGTGTTGGCCTTGTTCTATTACATGTCACCCATTGCAAAGTGTGCAGAAGATTAAGTGATGTAACAGGCAATGTGTTGATAAAAAGCACCAAATTGCAAACAAGCCAAAGAAGGAGACATCTAAAATTAGTTTGCAGGAAAACACTGAGGATTTTGTTCTCCACAGGTTTTTCCATTTCTCCTGAGCACTGACTTCCATTACTCTCTGGGATAAGTGCCCATCATTCCTCAGCATTTCCTAAAGACTACACTATACCTTTCTCTATTCCATGCATGTGTTCCTGTGAATTCCACTCCATGGGACAAAGTATCAGGAAAAGCCTCTTCAGAGTACCCACCTACTATTAGAGACAGTAGGTCTTCAGAAACTCACAAAATCCCATTTTCAAAGGCAACAGTCTCCATCTTTATTTGATGTTTACTGCCTTTGTATATTCAGACAGAATGACAGAAATCAGAAGAAAGAAATCATATTTCCCTTCACTACTTATTCTGGTGGGACAAATAGATAAAGATTCTTTAACTTTTTTTCCCATATAAGAAAGAGTAGTACTGATCACTGTAATGCATTTTCAGTGTTCCTTTTTTCAGTTGTAATTGACCTTTTTAAATAGGAATATCCTAAACTGTAATCAGGATTATGGATATGATGATTTAAAAAATGAGCTATAGAATGAGAGATACAGAACTTAGGAAGGGAGGTGTCCCACACAACTTTACTGCAATTTTGTGATTGTCTTCTCTGGACAGACCCTTAATCTTACACGTCTGTGAGAGACATCTCCTCTCCAATACTGAAGAAGGCTTTTTGCAAGCACTTTAGCCACTCTGTAAAAGCTCATTAAACTGTTAATTTAATCCAATTAATAGTATAAAAAGCCTCTGTTTTCACTTCTGTTTCTGTGTGAACAGAACTCAGGCTTTTCCTGTTTTCAGATTATAAATTGTCTAGTCACTGAAGCATCAGAGAGGCAATAGGGAGGATGCAGTTTTTCATTTTGTCCCATAGACTGGGCTGGAAGGAAGGATGGCTTCAGATCCTAAAATCTTTTGACTACCTGTGAAGAGGTAAGTGCAGAAAGAACATCAAGCCAAGCTGTTCCTAAGGCAATTTAGCTCTTTGTTTATAAAAAGGTTGAAATAATAGAGTACATTATGCAGAAGGGCCTTAATTGATATACAGAGCCATTATATCTCAGTGCCACAACTCAGTCTCACCCTCCAATACATGCTCATGTGGTTTATTTTTGTGTTACTTACTTTTTGAGCTTTGTGCCTTATCATCTGGTATTGAAACACCATTTTAAGAACGAAAATGTGTGAAAATAACTTTGGGAGTCAATTAAATGGGACAAATCCACATCTGTTGAAGTTTTATTCAGCAGTGAATAGCTTATGATGCCATTTTAATGGCCCTGAATGTAATATCTTAATATTTTTGGTAAATATCTATGGATTTTTAAATAGATTTTTTTTTCTAATATATTATTGTGTTTGATGAATTTCCATTTTGTTATTAATTTGCACAAAAAGAACCTCTTGCATGGAAAATTTTGTCATGTGACTTGGGAAGGCAGGCCATGATCCCACAATAATTTTTCATATTTTTGTTTTGCCTCATCCTTTCATCACAGAAAAGGAAAAAATACTATCTTACTATCTCTTGGAAGATACTTCATTCTTCATATATTACATGTAAGGATATTTTGTTTTTCTGCTGTGTCTATGGAAGGCTATTGAGCAAAGGCTATTCAAAATAATATAAAAAATAAATACTTAGATATTAGAATTAACTAATCCTTATTTGAATCATTTACTGGGATAATGAATGCTGACCATAGCTAGGCATTTTTTCTTTGCTTTGGAAACAAATACTTGCTCCAGTTACAGCTAAAGTAGGTATGAAGCAGAAAAACACTTTACAGACATGAGAGAGAATTGTTACAGGTTTCAGTCTTTTCAACACTGCAGTGCTACTCCAAGCTTGCATCTCCTCTTGTTTTCAGAATTACAGTGCAGCATCAGGACAAGTCAAGAACTAAGATCACACTGTAGTGATGTTTTTCTTTCAAAACAAATGGGTTTATAACGAAAACTAATGATAGCAGGGCCAAACCAATATGCATGGTTTCATGTTCCAGTAAATTTCACACAAAAATGGACAGCAAACACAGAGTTATTGTATGAAACTTGCATGTTTCAACATGTATAATGTGACAGTTGATGCATCTTAGCTATCAGCAATGATTTGGTAGGAAAGATCCAGCTGGAGATGTTGATGCTGAGAAACAGAAAATAAGATTTAACTTGTAATCTCTTTCTCTTAAGTGACTGCAGACTTGTGCATGGAGTACCAGTTTCGTCACATTAAAATGTATTTAGGTTCCAAATATTTTGGGACTAATCTCAATGTCTCTTTTATAATGTCTCAAAATCTTCCCAGACATCATTTTCAGGATGAGAATAATGAACAATGTGTGCATTGGCTAATTCATTTACTGGCAGGGATACCCTCTGGAGGAGTGAGAAGCATGCATTCTTGATAGTCACTGTACAGTGTGTAAGTATACTGATAGGTCATTAAAAAAACCTAACCAAACAAGCCAAAATGCAGTTTTTCATTTTACTTAGACATTCTACACTAAAATTGCCTGCACTCTGAAAGCAAACACATACACTGTTGATTCAAGCTCAAATTTACATCCAGGTAGCTCTGCTGCTGCTGAAAATGGTTTCCTGCTCTTACAAGAGGAAACATTTCTCTACCAAAGTAAACATGTTTCTATTAGAGAAAGCAAAAGACACTGTATTCCATTATGGATAATTAACAAAATTATTTTTAAAAATTGACGGTCATTTACAGATCTAGTCACATTTTAAATGGCTCTTATTAAAAAAAAAAAAAAAAAAAAAAAAAAAAAAAGCTCTAAAGTTTTTAAAATATTATACAGGAAGACTTATACTGCTGCAGTTTGGTGGCATGCACATGAAGGTGACAGAGTTAGACCGAAGTAAAAATTACAATAAAACCAAGGAAAAGTAACCACTAGAGTGTTGCAGCACTGCAATAACAATGCAGGAAATCTCAATGAGAAACTGTGTATAAGTGAAGTTTTTGGAACCTTCTTAGGTTAATAGCCATACAATTTCCTTGGGTGGGACTTTTTGCTCCTTTAGAAAATGACCACAATAACTCTCTTCACCCTGCCCCATCTCTGTGGGCCTCAGGATTTAATCACTGTCTTTGGTGTCTCCACCTGAATGCCCTGTGAAGTCCAGCCTAAATGTGGGATAGGATTTTAATGATCTGCTAATGCATGTGCATCTGTACCTGCTCATCATATGGCTTTTTCCTGTCTTTATGTTCCTGCTGTTTCCACAGCTGTGTTTTCTCAGCCATTGTCCGTTCATACTAATTTTAACACTTCTATTAAAATTCTCTGCATAATTAACCTGTAACTCTAGCACATTTATTGTGTCTTGCCTCTGATGTCTGAACTCCATGAATTCAAGTCCATATAACTTGGATGCTAAGTTAATTACTTTTAGAACTTTTGTGATTCTTACAGCATCAATATTTAGAATCCAGAAGTAATGAATTGCAGCTTTTCTTGCTATTATTTAGGCTGTGTGAATAACAGGATGCATGCCCACAGTCAAACTGCAGTGAAATTTCTACAAATCATAGCTGCATCCAGAGAGACAAGGTTAATTTTGTACAAACATATGATAGAAGTTACTGGACATTTTGTCAAGAACTTTTTCATATTTATTCTTCATAGCTAAACCCTTTCTAGTGTATTTTTGGATGCATTGGGCTTTCTGGGACTGGTACTTTCATTTATAGCATGGCCAATGTGCTGTAAAGATGTCTTCTTACTGTACATGAGAAATGGAAGTCCATTCAGGAAAGTCCATTCAGAACAAGTCCCATACTCAGTTCATGTTTAGCCTGTCCTAATATAATGTATAGGACACAGGTGAAAAGAGGAAATATTAAGACTTCAAAGAATCTTCCATCTAAATTCCTTGACAAAGTCAGACACCACAGTAATTGCTCAGATTGTATAATCCCATACCAGAAGACTGCTACTATCCTTGTGTTATCAGAACATAAATAGACTTTCAGGCTTGTGAAATTTTTGTTAAGATAAAAAGATAAAAAGCATGGCTTTCTTTGTATATATAGATGTATTTGGAACCAACAGTAATGCTTCAATTGAGGTCCTTTTCTTTTGAAAGAGTTTTTTTGGCTGTCCAATTTACCTCTCCTTTCTCAATACATCACCACCAAATGTTCTGATTTTCTGCAATGTACTGCAAGGACTTTCATCCCTTCCCCCAGATTCAAGACAAACTGTGCTGCTAGTGCATGATGAATATTTTGGGACTTTATTTGATAATAAATTCCTCCTGGAACTTTGGAGGAATGAAATTTTGTTGAAAGGATAAGAAATGTATTGCTATTATGTTGATGAGATTGTTAGTTAAAGAACAGTAAGAGCACAGGCTGCTCACTTTTACCATTCTGTAAATCTAAATAAGTAAAATAAACATTTAAAAAATAGTCCAAATATGCCACTACAGTTTTGGAAAATCCTTCTGGTGTATTCTGGGTCTAAAGATTCAAGCCAAACCAGTTTTTTTTCTTCTCAGCTGCATATGCTCAATTTAATCATCAAGCATAGGACCAAGTCTGTCACTGTATAGGTATCACATGCATTCATACATATATTATTTTTAAATAATAACAAAATAGTAACAAATGCTTGTTACTGTGCCTGTTTAGTATGTATATGTTACATAAATGCAGTCTGTATATATTCATATTCAATTGAGTCAGTACAAATCTGATCTGCAAATTCCAGATCTAAATAAATAATTGGGAAATTGGGAGCAAATTAGTATTTGACAAGAGATAAACAGATTTGCTGTTTTTATGTTGTTATGCCATTTAACTGGCTTTATATGCTAATTGAATATCAAAATTTTTTTATTTACTACCAAATTGACTGCTGTTACTTTATAGTTTGTCATGAAGCATCTCTTGGAGATCTTTGAAAAATAGTCAAGGATAATTTAAAATCAATTAACTGAATAGAGAATAATTATCTTTTTTCCTGTCTAGAAAATAAGGTTCCATGGAACCATGGAAATGCATAATGTTTTGTAACTACAAACTATTCTTAGAAATGGAATGCTAGTCACACAAGCAGGGTAAAAGAAATCTGATCAAGAAAAATTTTATAATATTAATTTATTGGATGACTACTCTTAGATATGTTGTGAAAAGTTAGATGACTAAACATAAGCACTGTCCAAACTGATGCTGGCATCTGATCTGTAAATATATGTTTTCCTTTAAGAGGCCACTCTTTTCTTGCCATGCTCTCAAAACTTGATGTTTCTACATGTGATGTAACTTAACACAACTACCTGATCATAAATTATAAGGGTAAATTTTTTTTTGTGGTATCACCTGCTCTATAATGTAGCGACAACTCAAAGTCTGCATTTTGGAGAAGTAAATATCTGTAAGACAAATAAGTAACTTCTGTTTAAAAATCTCTGCATGGAGTTTATGATTGAAAAAGTGTTTATTTAATGCAGTTGTCTATAAACTTTTTCAAACTAAACTGAGAAATAGGTATGTAATACAAAAGGTAGAAATACCATCAGATTAAAATATGCAGTGAGATTTCCTTTCTACTTCTTCCTAGATTAAAAATGGCAAAATCTCAAAGAAAAATCCCCCCAAACCAAACCAAAACAAAGCAAAAGTTGAAGCAAATACAGTTGAACATGTAATATAAAATACAATATATTTTCATGGTCTGATCTTATAGTAAGAAACCTTGAAGAATTATTATTCCATATTTCCAGGATTGTACATCAGTTCCAGCTCTAGGTTTGAAGTACAGACAGTTAAATTGAATAGGTGTTAAGACATCTCTGAACTGTAAAGCACAGTAGTACTCATCCATTGAGGCACAGCAGGATGTGTGTGAAAAACAAAAGTGTGAAAATGTGTGTTTAATGGAATCCAAAATATAAATAAATCTTTCAAATACAAATAGAAAGGAAAAAAGCCCTCCTCTGTATATTCCTAAATTAAATCTATATAAAATGGAATCAGACCAAGAGGATGTATCAGTAAGCTAAAGTGAAATGCATTACAGGAATGCTACAATTTCACAAGAAAGAGGAAGAATAAATTCTGGAAATTTAGATTCAAGGCAAATCTTAATAGAAATCTAAGCCTCAGAAGGACAGAGCTAATGCACTCAGATAACCTCAGCTCTGCCCATTAGCAATCCTTTTAAACAATCAGGCAATTATTTTCCTGTAATTGTTTTTGCACAGTCCAATTAGATGAAACCATTCCTGTTAGATTGTTTTCATTTTTATTTTCTCTTATAGTGTCACTACAGTGTGAAATTAATGTTTCCCATATCACTCTGCATCTGAAGGCTTGTTTACACATGGGGAAGTTTTAGGAAAAAAAATATCTATTGATGACACCAATTCATCTGAACAAATGCTGGCAGCCCTGACAAAAGTCTTAGCTCACTGACTGCCAGCACCATTCCAGTCCTACCTTAGTTAGGCTTGCTCCCAGCTGGGAGACCTGGCACCGTGTTGAAAAGGGTGTTTATTGTCTAGATCAGAGCTCTCTACTCTGCTGCATTTAATTGCTGGAGGATGCTGATGCTCTTTTTAGATAGGTGTCTTCAAAGTTGTTGCCAGACTAGTGATAGACACTGATGGGTCTGAGACAATTTGAATTGTTTGGGCAACATAAGAAAGAAAAAACTGAGTTTGTCTGAGGTTTTGAAACTCTCAGGGATAGTTATACACTCTGAAATGGAACATGATAATTTTCTGTCCTACCTTTTTTCTTGACATTACATTAACCTTTGGGGGAGTCCATTAAGATTTCATGTTAAAGGTGATGGCATATTTCCCATTCAGACGATTATGCACATCAGGAATGCAAGGCTTACATTCAGGCAGGGTACAAAGTAATTTTGATATTTCATAGTAAGCACCATAGAAATAACTGCACTATCTCCTGGAAGCAGTTTAGCTAAACTGTTCTCTGAACTTGCTATTATAACTTGTTTCCTATTCCCACTGCTTTTCTCAGCTCATCACCCAGGATTGGACTCTCCTAATCTTGGTTTGTCACTGGGCTCCTTACACTTTATTCTCCTTAATTCCTCCATCCACTCAAGTTCCCACCAGAAGTTCGTGTCACTCTGCAAAACCTCCAAACTTCTACTTGCTACTCAGCTTTTCTCTGTCCCAAAACCAGATGAGGTGGAAAGGGAACAGCATGCTTTTAAGGAGCCATCCATATGCCATCCTTTCCATAAAGAAAGAATCCAATCCATTCTTTCCCATATGAATGATTCTGTAAATATGGCAAACAGATGGTCTGAATATTTTTTTACTTTTTTAGGATGCAATTAAAAATGCACTTGCCTATTTTGCACTTCTGTACTTGTATTTGTACAAGCATTTGTACAAGTACTCCCTGGATTGATATGACATAGCAACACTTCATAGCCATGAGGTGAATATCAGAACTTGCAGGACCCACAGGAAAGTTTCATTCCAATGTTTGCAGTGAGTGTTCAAGTTTTCAAGTTGGTTGAGATTTCCTAATTGCTGTCCTTTTTGTGATGTAGATTGGGTTTTAACATCATTGACTATGCCAAGAAATCTGTAATTCCATCATTTGTGTTCTATAGACTTTTATTGTCTGTTCTTATATTGAACGATGTGAACAGATTTGTCATAATAAAACTAGCTATAAAAATTCTTTCAACTGCTTTAAAGTCCACTTTCCTAAATAAAAAAGGAGATAGAACACTTTTATTTTCAGAAGCTAGAACTAATGAGTATGACTATAATTTTCCATTAATGGTAGATGTAAAGTGTATTTGTGTTCTGCGTACACATACTTTGACCATACATGTCTCAGTTTTTCCAATGTCCTGTATGATCTCAGTTCTTTTTTCTGATGTGAATTTCCAGTTTTCCTCCATGTCTCAAATAGTCTATCACAGTAACCTCATCTCTCTGGAATGTTATACTGCCTACACAAGAGAGAGAACTGTGCCAAGCTGATTTTCAACATCTTGTGTTGATGGCGCACTTGTGCTGATTGGTCAGAGACAACAGATAACCCCTGAGTTCATGCTGCTCATTTGAAATTATTTTCTCATGCTGAGCTCTTTAAGTCTTCTCAAACACAGATACTGTTTTTCACAAATCTTGTATAAGCTTCAAAACTGGGAAATTTCTAAACCCCTGTAAAGTCTAGCCAATTTAAACCAGCCAATGATTTGGGGGGGAAAAAAAACAACTTGGGAAATTGACAGGCAGAAAAACATCTGAATTGCTGGAATCCAGGGAATATAAGGGGATTGTCTGCAGACATCTTTCAGCACAGCTTCTCTTTCTCTCTGTGTGTGAGATGGGAGGATGTAGGTTATGGTTCTACACCAGCTTAAACAATGACAGCACCAAACAGAGTGATCCAACTGCTAACCATTTGTTCTTCCTATAACCTTGTGCCAGCACTTATGGACTGGTGTCAAAGAGAGCTGATCCATCTGGGAAGCAATTTTCAATATTAAAGAAAACAAACAAACACTGCCTGAAAAAAAAATAGCACACCTGTGTCTGCTAATTTCATGGCCTTATCCATTAAGTCACACATTTGTGTTTGTCAGAGTGAGAGATGTGTGTACACACATATACACGTGTGGCTCTCATGGGTAGGAATTCATCAACAGTTTTAAGAGGATAAGATATTTTTCTTTTGAGGGAGTAACAAGGGGAAAAAAAAGAATGAGAGACAAACTAGTCTTTTCTAAACTGACTCATCCTTATTTGAAGTCAACAGAAAGAAAACTGAAGCTCCTAATCAGGTGGAAGGCCAGCACCCCACTTTGTAGGGCTCTTCCAAAGTATGCATGACTGGAATAAAAGCAAGTGAAATTTAGGGGGAAATGCAGAGTGGGGGTGGCAGAGGGGGAGAGGGAGAAGGAAGGAGGGGATTGTTTTTTTTTTTCATTTAAAACTTTATGCCTTCTCTTCCCCACAGAAGCATTTGTGTTGGTTTATTTCATGACTCAGGTTTTCTTTAGCAGCAACAATCAAAAGATAAAAAACAGAGGATGTAATCTTCTGTTAGCCAGCACTGTTTCACATTCTAATATGTTAAGATATATTTTAAGCTATTGTTAATTTTTTTAAAACTGGAAGCAGTTTCTTTATGCAAATAAAATAAGCATTAATTGGTTGTGTCATAAATAAACAGACTATCTCCAGACTCTTGCTGTTTAACACCCCTTCAGCACCCCTGCCCTCAAATCTAACAACCTGCATAAAACCTGGGGAATTTAATTGACCTTTGAAGAGTTTATACATAATACAAAAACACCTGTGACTTAAAAAGGTGTTCAGAAGTCCTTGAAGCATTTGGAATAATGCTTTCAGAATGTTTTTAGAATGTGCAGCACTTAGCAGGTGCCAGCTGAAGCAAGGTCTACAGGTATCAGTCTGAACAGTGTTCACCTTGTTTGTGCATTAAAGTAACTCGTTATAAGCCAAGGTTCATGGACTGCATGCTGCTTAAATAGGACTTAAGACCAAATGAATTGTACATATGCATAATGTGCTAGAACTTTTTCCTTCTAATCTTTGCTCCAACCAATGACTTGCAGATGTTTTATGTGATCCTATCATATTTGGAAGCCAAAAGTAACTGCTTTGTGTTGCTATAGTTCCGAAGTCAGATGTTTCCTTTCCTTGCAACATTATTAAATCTAAAAAAGGGGAACATGCTAAGAGTATTGCTGGAAGTCTTTTTATTGCAATATATGAAAAACACACTCTGTGTGTATACATATGTAACTTAAAAGAAATATGGAGATTTTTACTCAAGTTTACTGGTTTAAATTTGGGCAAAAGTACTAATTTTCAAAGACCAAATGAGTTATTAATGTTCACAGGAGCACAGCATGGCTGAGGTTTGGATCTCTGAAGGCCATGGGGTCCCATTCCCCTGCTCAAGGCAGGGCCTCCCTTAGCTGGTTGCTCAGAACTAGGACCAGACCTGTTGTGAATGTCTCCAAGGATGGTAACTCCATCACTTTAAACAATGTTTGCCCTTTTTTTTTATTTATTTTTTTTTTTTTCAGAATTTGTAGAATGTAACTGAAATTAAGAAAAAATGAATGTCAAAAGCCTTGGGTATTAATCTTAGCTTAGTCTTTGCTGCATACCCTCTGCAAGCCCATTCATTTTTCATGTTTCTTCTGTTACTTTTTGAGGGCTGTCTTTATTTAGATTGCAAACTATTTGGGAAAGGGCTCTGTCTCCCATGTTTTTGCACATTGGGCCTTATGCTCTCAGTTCTTTAGCATAATTGTGCAATACTAATTGCAGATATGCCCCTATAACTGACACCTTAATGGGAATATTTAGAGTAAGGGCCAGCAACTTAATAATATATGGAATTTGCCTAATAGCAGGTAAGGTCCTTAGGACCTTCCTTGAAACCACTGAGTCTGCTATAAAAATATAATAGGACTGAAAGAATCCCAAAGAAAAGTGGTTCAAGGATCACTGCCTATTGCCAATTTTCCTTGGGGAACATAGATCCAAAACCAGCCTGATACACATTTTATTTCCTGGATTCCCTGGGTGCTTACAAACTACAAAGTAAGCAAGGCCAAATATTGAACCCAGGAACAGTCTCTAACCCCAAAATCAGGTGGTGCAGACTCAGCTGTGGCTGTACTTCTCACAATTAGCTCCCACTAGAATAAATTGTCCATATTTGTACTATCTATTTTGGCTAACATTTTGCTGGGTCCATAGTGATCTTTTTCTGACTCAGAGAAAAAAAAAACATTTTAAATCAGAATATCTGCAGTAATGTGAGGTCATATAGGCAGGCAAGATCAGGGCCAGGTGAAGGAGGAGGTGTTACAGGGTGGGAAAGAAGTTTGGTGACATCTCAACATATGATGGCTTTTAGGAGCAGATCTTGGTGTGAATTATTCTAGCAAAGAGGGAACCTCTCACCAGCTCTGATTAGGAGTGTTCAAGGAATGCTAAAATGCCTCTTTATACTAAACATGTATACATTAAAGTGTATATAGGGCAAAACACAGGATCCCCAGCTACTCTGATCTATCAGCACAAATGCCAGTCTCTTTTGTCCTTTTTCTAGAGTCCCTAGTTACACCACCATTGTGCCATTCACCATCTTGGTGCAGAAATATTGAACATTTTGCTGTGACATGGTTTTGCTTTCACATGGGCACTTTTTCTCTTGCATCCAAATATAGTTTCAGCATGGTAGTGTTCATTCTACTGGCAGGGCTTCTAATAACACAAAATTCAACTTGCTACAGTATTAATCTTGCAGAAACTTTTAATATTTACTAAAGCTATATATCTAAGTGATAGAATGGTGCACTACTGCTTGTCAGTTTCTCAGAAGATGTTTTTGAGACACAGGACTGTTATAACTTCAAGGAAATATATGACTTTTAGTATTTAATATCATTTTCCTTTAAAAAATGCACCTATTATTAACAAGAAAGCAGCCTACCTGTTTTTGCTGACACAAAGCTACTGACATGTGAATGTCCTGACCATAAGAACTTGAAGCTTAAATTTATGGGGTATCCAGAAATACATTAAAAAGGTGTATGCACATGAATTTGCTTAGGCCACATAACACCTTTCCATAATCTGAGGGTTACATTACATAAGAGAAATTTATAATGAAGTGTTACAACATCCCTCTATGCCTCAGCTTCCTTTCCTGGAAAATGAAAAATGTGACATTTCATTTCTTTCAAAGTAATTTGAGATCTCCAGATTAGAAAAGGTAGCTGAGGAATTGCTGTTCCCAGGAAGTTCAGGGGTAAGTCCAACCTCTATCACAGAATATAACAATAAAGCAACTTACTCAGCATACTAGTCCATTTTCAGTCCTGATTGGGCCTTGCTTTTTCTGGTGCCTGTTATGCTTTTCAGGGCTCTCACCAGCCCAGTGTGACATCTATTGCAAGCTGTGGAAAAAGGTTTGGGGGTTACTCCACGGAGGGGCTGTTTTATGTTCTGAGCTAGGTTTTCACCAATCTAATAAAGCTTTCAGTGGACTTTTATTGTCATTCGTAGCTTTATTAGTCTTTTATCTGACTGTTGCTTTGGCCTTTCCCTTGATTGACTGTGCCTACAGCAGGAATGCTATGTCAGCTGAAATACTCTTCACTCTTTAATTGTAATGCTGCCTTTCAGGGAATAGAGTTTCCAAGAGAGCAAGTCAGCTGCTGTTATAGCTAAACTTAATGCTTTGCTATAAACAGCTCCATGGCCAAATTGGCTCAGATTATGTAGGATATTCATGTGTCAAAATGTTTCATTTTGATTTTTTCAATGCAGGTATTTATTATAATTGTCTCGCAATGTTTTGCTTTCCAGAAGCATTGGGTTCTAATGGCCCATGGCTTGGAAGAAGCATGTTTACATATTTGGATAAGCAACAAGGAGTTTGCAGGTGTCTAGAGTCAGAAATGTGGGTCTCTGTTCTTCCCCACTAGGGACTCCTAAACACCATGAAAGTCCAATCACCCAGGCAGAATAGCTGCTACCTTGTATTTGGAACAGAGAGCAGTGTCAGGGTTAATAAATTAGCAGTTAATTGTGTAACTTATTTGATGTTGATTTCCTAAACTTAAAATTATATAAACTTTATGTTGGAATTTATTGTTCAAATCTGTGTTAATCTTAATCTGAGGGCTGTGTGGGACATCATTCCACTTGGTAGAACCAGCTGTTAAAACTGTTACAGCTGTCTGATATTTATTTCTTCATCACCTCTTCTCACAGGAGCTGAGGCCTCTGCCAGGTCTCTCTCCATCAGCAGTTCTTGCTCTTCCTTCTCTCTCATGCTGGTTCAGGCTCCAAGTTCCACGTCCATTAGGGAGAGCACAACTCCTACTGTTGTTCTACTCAGGGTATAAAACTGAAAAGCTTAAAAAGGAAAGGCTTTTTCCATCCTTTCCATCAGACCAGCAAGTTCACAATTCAACACTGAGGATGCCTGTGGGATCTTCCAGGCTTCCCCACTGAGACCCATGATTAGCTGACAGGGACTCATTTTTCTCCCTTGTCTTGGAAGAAATCTAGGCACTGAAGGTGTTATGTGTTGAAATGGTAGAAAAATAGAAGATAATTGTGATTCTATAGGTACACAATTTTTAGGATGGAGGTAGTAGGTGACTTTTGTTAGTATATTTTTATGAGATTTCTGAGTAGATTCAGTTAATGAGATCAATTATATTATTTTAGCTGCTCTTTGCAGAAATGCAGGTGAAAACTGCCTTCATATCAGATATTTTAGGAACAGTTCTTGTCTTACATGCCCTAACATTCCCTGATTTACACTGCAATGTGAGTGATGAAAGACCCTGAAGCAGGACCTTCCTTAGTAGCATGATGGAAATAGTCATTATCCCATGATCTCAGGGACATCACCCACAGACACATAAAGTCCTTAATTCTGAACTTCATGCCTGCATTTTTGCTGTGGCAGCAAAATAGTTAGGTCCAGGATTCATACACCAAATATGTTGATGAGGTTGGGTAGCCAGTGGGAAACAGCAAAGACAAGGAAGGATTTGAAGCTCCTCTTTGAGATGATTTGCTTTTGCCAAATGTGTATTTAAGTACACATAATATATCTGAGTGCAAATAGTTGTATGTTCTTATATCTGCACTTATTTTTCCTATTTTTAAACCACATTTGATAGTTTTTCTGCACCTTTCTCTGTTCACCCTTTGAATTAATGTAAACATTGAGTGCTCTTTGCTTGCCAACACATCTAGGGCCAGCTGGATGGCTTTCACCTCTGAAACTAACTCATGAGTGGCACCAAATGCTTTTGTGTGAAAACCTACTTCCTCTCTTTGTAATTTTTTTTTTTTATTTTGTGGTTTTTTT
The DNA here is from genome assembly GCF_029582105.1 of Oenanthe melanoleuca. Lineage (NCBI taxonomy): Eukaryota > Metazoa > Chordata > Aves > Passeriformes > Muscicapidae > Oenanthe > Oenanthe melanoleuca. The sequence continues at coordinate 29,396,699 of NC_079335.1, forward strand.
AATCTATTATTTTGAGCTCATCACTTGGCACTGTCATCTGATCTCCCTCAGTTCTTCCATTGAAATGACACATTAAATAAAATGCATTTGCATGGCAGCAGCAGGCACAAAGCAGCCCTCAAGGGGCTTATCAAGACAGGTTCAAAAGCATGTAGATATGGCACTTGGGGATATGGTTTAGTGGTGAACATGATGGTGCAGGGTTAATTGTTGAACTCAATGGTCCTGGGGCTTTTCCCCAAGCTGAGCTGTTCTGTGATTCTGTGATTCACCACACGTGTTACATGCTGACAGAAGCTCAGGTTGGTGCTCATGGAAGGTGTCACCTGCTGGGACTGTGGGCAGCCTCAGCTGATGCTCAGCTCAAAGAGCAAGGCTCTACATGCCCCCAGACCCTGCAGCTGGAGCAGACGTGCAGCCTGGGAGAGTGTGAGGAATGGGGCTTTACCTGGGGTGGGAAGCTGCAGAGGGAATTGCCTGAGAGCTGAGCAGTGTTTCAGACCTCGTTTCCTTTTCCTCTACCAAGCTTCTGCAATCCTTGCTTTAAAGCCCTTAAAGCAAGGGATTACTCTGGAAATGCCAAAAGAGGATGACATGCAGTGGCATTTGCAGACAGTGTAAGAGAGGACAATGAAATCTGTATATCCTTTGTTCATGATAGTTTGGTATTTTCCTTCAATATATTCCAACTGAAATCACTGAGAAAAATTCAGACCTAGGCTGCTAATTTTGGTGGTATTCTCAAGATGTGGATTTGCCCCAGCCATGTCAGTGTAATGAGATTATATGGGCAAAAACCTGAAGCAAGGGAGGGTATTGTGAACAGCTCATCAATTTCCTACCAGTTGTATTAGACAACATCAGCTGTTACATTCTGCCCAGCCCTACCCTCATTTCTGTAATATTTACATTGTCAGTTTGTCCACAATCCCAGTGCACTAGAGCAGAACTCCCACACTTAGTGGCTACTGGATACCAAAATTATGTTTGGGGTTTTTTTTAAATTCTGGCACTTAACAGGCAATGCTTTCCCACAGAAAAGCAAGAGCATTTTAGTAAGCAAGCACCCTAAAATAAATGCTGTGCTAAAACAGAGAGAGAGAGAGAGGGAGAGAGAGAGATGCTAACCAATTTTTTCTTTTAAAGGCAATTCTTTCTTTCCTTGGGGAACAAGGCAGATCTAACAGGTGGAAGGTTATTAAAATCATAAGAAAGATGAGCAGGGTACAAATTTGTCCTACAATATTGCACAGGATAATCAGAAAAATAGTATAGGTCAAATTCTTACATTGTTTGACCTCAGGAATTAAGGCAGGTGCAAGCAGAAGTAGTGCTAAGATTTCAATATTTAGCTCTGTTTGGTATAGGTCACTTTTTCATTTAGCACAAACTATACTTTGCTCAAAATTTGTGTGATTAATGCATTGATTTAGCTTCCCAATGTGCATTGCTGCTAGGCAGATTCAGATATTATTTATTTTTATTAGTTTATAATATGTCAATTTTTCTTGCTTATCTGTCAGCTCCCACAAAAATACATAAATCAAAAATATAGCAATGTGGACACTAACAAGGCATAATTATTGTAGGGCCTGTCCCCTTTTAAAGAAAAATACAATTACCTACCAATATGTTGCTGGGATTAGGTCAGAATTTGCATAATACTGACTCATATTTTCTTAACAATTTTAACATCAGACAATAGGTTTTGCAAATCTATATGCCTTTCCTGTTTTTCAGTTTTATTTTTCAGGCTAAAATAATAAGAAGCTCAGTCAAAACAAGATAATTATTGCAGTCTATCCCCACAGAAAACTTTAATTACTCCATGGCATGTTTCTAGGATTAGGTCAGATTTTTATAAGGCTGATTTTTTTTTTAAATAACAATAGGCAATTAAGTCTGCCAAACTATAATTTATTACAGTTAAATTTATTCATTTTTTCCACTGATAAATATTTAATAGAAAATAACTCAATCACTGCAGGAGATTAAAGAAGATTTGTACCTCAATATAATCTTAGAAAAACAGCACACAGTTTTCTGTTCTTGGCTGTAATACCAAACAGCATCAAGTTAAATGACAAGATGAAAATAGTTGAAAATTTTTAACTTCAGTGAAATAATAGCTGTTAATGTATAGGATTATGAAACCCCCAGTAGCAGAGTACGTAACAAATAGATCCCTCCTGAAATCTGAAAACTGTGGTTGGGATCTAGGGTTAAATAACCGTGATATATTTATAGAGGGCAAGGGATCACCATAAAATAAAGCAGCAAATAGTAAAGAAGTCAATGTAAAAGAGAGGCCGGGGATTTAAGGTATAGACATCATAAATTTTCATCGATATAAACAGTCCATGTACCTCAGGACCCGAGTTTTAGCTATAATTTCAGGTCTGACCTATAGGCTTTTGGTGTTCACAGTGCATGCACAATCAAGATGCCATCTGAGGAGGTGAAAAAAAATGTTTCAGATCTGTGTGATTTACTCATTTAATCATCCCCAAATCCACCCCAAACACAACAATACTGTGTCGAATATCAGTACTTGAGAAGATTTTATTGTCCCACTAAATTACATTTAATTCTTACTATAACATCTCATATAAACAAGTATAGTGAATGATTTCCTCCCCAGTGTGTTCTTCGGGAGACAGGAAAAGACTGTTATATGGAATGCATAGATCTGGAAAAGGTCACCTTTTCTCTATCCCTCAGATCTCCAGAATGTGCACAGATACTTTCAGTAGCAGTGGATGGTTTTCTTTTTCTGCTTTAAGGTGATATTTTCTGGTTTAAAATAATAATTATGAAACTACCACAAAGAACCATTTGAGGCTTTTAGCTTTTTACTAATTGCTCTGAAAGAGAATTCTAAATGATTTCCAAATGACTTAAATGATTTGGCTAAAGAGCATCTTATTACAAATGGGCTGAGTAGAAAACATCGTGTCAGCACTAAATGAGGCTTTTTTCCCCCCCTGCCTTTCTCTAATGGGCAGATCAGAACGTGTAAAGCACCCTTACTGCAATGACTTTTAAATGGGCTTTGGATCAAACCTTTATTTAGACAATGTTTTCTTTTTAATGTAATTTACCACACTGTGACGCTTGCCATTACTGCATTCCTTGCAGTATTCCCTGTCCTTGGAATCTGAAATCCTCCAAACTTAACACCAGTTTGCAATAAATACCCATCCTGCTCAGAGCAGATGACCCCAAGAGTGCCAGTAGCCCTGCCTCGGTACTGATGACAGCTTGCCGAAGAATTCCTGACTTGGAGCCTGGTCCAGTAACCCTTAAGCGAGAGAGAAATCCTTACACGCGTGAATAATCACATTAGTTTCATCAAACCAGTTGCATAAATTAGGCAATTGAGTAACAGCCTGCCAGCCACAGCCCAGCGCCAAGCCCCCATTTACCCTCCCAAAGTTCCCTGAGGGGTGCCAGCATTTTTGAGGTTCTGCGATGCTGTTGAGAGACCTCTGTCCTGTGTCTGTGCCAACGACAGAGGCAGGTGTGTAAAACAAGAGCGTTTGAGGCGAGTGCTGTTGTTCAAATGCTGAAATACCAGCCAGAGATGCTGAGCAGCCTTGTGGCTGCAGGGCAGAGCTTTGTGAGAGCCACTAGGCTGCAGTCTTGTATAGAGAACCAGCTCCCAGGCCCTGCTGCAGACGGGCAGCTCATGCTGAGCAGAAGCTTGTAAATACTGTTTTACAGTTTTCACTAACAACACAAGTGTATGAGATCAAGAGAGGAAGACCGGCACTTGGAAATCTTTGCTTTCTCCTCAAAGGCAGGTCCAGGTCCTGGTTTCAGTTACGTGTTTTTGTTCTGTGTGAGGTGCCCCGAAGATAACCACACTTTGGAATTGGAGGTTTTTCACCCCCTGGAGGGAGGAGAAGCTGCTGGGGGACAGGTTTGGAAGGATGAGCCAAGCAGTTATTCTTGAAGAATTCTTGACCTGACACACATGCTCCTGGAGATCTGTCTAAAGCTGCAATGGGCCTTCCTGTGTGCATAAACTCCAAACACATGCTTCCCCATTCCTCCCCTGGTTTGGCACTGTTTGATGGCACAGACAATACAAAAGCACACATGAATTACTTCCCTATGGACATTACACACTGTGGGCAATCACAAACATTATATGCTGTTCACGTGTGAATAATTAATTACAGTTATATTATATAGTCATTCTTTCCACTGCTATTGTCCAAAGTAAATTTTTCCTTTAAGAGTAATATGGTTTTAATTTAGGAAGCAGGGTTTCTTTAACCTATTTGACATTATGCAAACCATCTTAAAGGAGGTTTAATGCTATTTCCACTCTGTCTGCTAACATAGCTCCCCGCCCAAATGTGAGCTGTGTTTTATCAAGCAAATTACTTACAGAAGATTTGGTTCAAAAAGACATTGGGTTCATTCCTTTACCCATATTTACTCAGCTCTGGTGTAAATCTTTCTGTATTTTGCTCTGTGGATTAGCACCTCTCTCATCCTCCCACTACCCCTCACTTTAGGGCAGTAAGCTGAGACAACAATAATGAGGAGCAGAGCTGGTGATTCTCCATCCTGAAGCTTTGGGAGCAAATAGGTCATCCCAAAGGACTTGAATCTGTGCTGGGTTAGTTTAGTTTACTACAAGTCACACATTTGGGAACTATCTGCTTCAGGTTTGAATCTTTCAGTAACGACGTTTCTGGCTGCTAATTAAATTCTTACTGCTCCAACACCAGAGAAGACAAGTGAGTTCCCCTTTAAAAGGGCACATAGAAGAAAACAAACTTCACTGATTACAAGAACATGTGTTGCATGCAATTAACCCATTACTGGGCCCTGGAAAGGAGAAAGCTGATCTGAGGGGAAAGAAGGACAAAAAAGAAGTTGAGAAACCTAATAGGCTGAAACAGAATTTTATCTACCAGCCTTTTTAATTTGGGGCTTAGAGGCATTTTGCTAATGATCAGCTATAGTTGCCTCTTTCACTTTTTCTCAGATGAAGCAGCTGATTCTACTTGGTTTCACCTAATATTAGGATAAAACTAATATTTTTCCATAGGATCACAAGCACACACGGTCCTTTACTGCAGAAAATAATTGAGGTGAACAGACATAGTGAATATTCTGCAGTGGGTTTGCCTTCATATTTAATTGTGCTTGTTTTCAGATCCACACGTACAATTTCATGAGTATTTTACAGTCAGGCTGCCTTGCCTGTGTATTTGCAGAAAGTGAATCTGTAGTTATATTGGCATGTATTCTCACATGAAAATTCAAATGTGCAAGTGTTTATCTTAAACTGGTTGCTCATCCATCCAGGCAAACAAAAGACTTCTATAATCTTTCTGGCCAAATGTAACCGAGCACTGGGGACAGACTGCTGCGTACTCTCAGAAAGTGATTTGTGCTCAGCCCTGGAACTTGCCCATTTCTCCTTGGAAAAAAAAAAGTGCTTGATTTGGCACAGCACATAGTCTAATATGCCCAGTTTGAATCATGGGATGTGTTGTAATAAAAGTACTTATAAGGGAGGATATCAGCTTGCCCAGAACATTTTCCCTATTAGCATGGTATGAGTAAAATAAGAGGACATAGCAGATTTGTCTGTGCAGTTTCCAGAGGGAGGGAGAGTTTAATTCTTAGGATAAAAGGAATCTTCAAGTTGTGTTTATTTCAGTAAGAGCTGCACATGAATGCAAGTATCTGTCTGCAGTTTTCTTCACAGGAATAAGAATTAGTTAAAAATAGCTAAAAGAATACACCACTTTTGCTGCCGCATTACTGATACTGGTCTTTGTAGAGCCAGGTTTTTATACTCACTTTGAGAAACCATTGCCCATAAAATAAACAGTAACATTTCCTTTTCCTGGGAAAACACTACTCACTTTCTGTTTTCTGAATGTACAATAAATGCATTTTTTTTTCTTTCTCCTACTAAATTTCTTCCTCAAACAGAAATAGGCATCTTAAAGCAGATCGTATCTTAATGGTCACACAAGTTTTGTAGGTGAATACACTGCCTGAATACAAACAGAGAAGCAGAAAGAGCACATGTGTTCACAGCCATGTTTATCCAGGGATCAGGCAGATGTCATGGCAAAGTCTTTGTCTGTATATCCTGTACCACAGGAGCCAGCTGTGAAGGACAAATCTGAGGGGATGAATACTCCTTGCCTTGCCCAAATGAAACTTCTGTAAATAAGCTTGTTTGCTTAGGTAATGCATACATTCGTGCATATAAGGAAAGGCTGCACTCGTGTCTGCACTGTCCTGCCAGCTGGGATCCTGGCTGTAAACACTGCCCAGGCTGCAGCAGAGAGAGAGTTGGAGAGCTTGGAGAGTGTTCAGCTGCTCTTGTGAGCTCAAAACTGCATACACCTTGTGGGAATGACCGGGACTCGAGCCTGGCCAAAAGGCAATACAGACACAGCTGGTTCAAGGCCCTGGGGTCTGAGAGCCCAGACACACACACCTGGGGAATGAGTGCAAGCTCATTCAGCCCTTGTCTGTGTAAACAACATGCAGAGGACAGGGAAAACACACACACAAACACACACACACATTGTTCATTTTCTGTCTTTGTGGGCTGACTAATTCCCTTCATTTCTGTCAATGATACGGAATTTGTACTAATTAGTCTTCCAAATCTAATGGATATGAGTAATGTACGGAAAACACATCTCAGAATAAAATGGCTGTGAGTTTGGACAACTGCTCCAGCAGTTATTGGTGAGAATTTTTTATATAAAATATTGGGATACATTTATAACAAATAGATACAGGATGCATATGACTAATTGAAGTAAAATGAAAGGAGTAGATCATATCCATTCTCCCCTGCTTCCCTGTGATTTTGATATAGTTTCTTCTATCTGAAGGTGGTTTATATTTATTGTAATAGTTCTCTCTCACTTTTGCTTTAATTTACTTTTAATACAAATAACTAAGTGTTAGAGAATTAGCCCAGGGAACCCTCCTTGGTTTCCACTCTTTTGTCTGACTAAACTAGTGAGCAAATTTAAACTGTGACTCTCTTACACAATCATCATTAGATGAATGTGTTTCCACCCCATTTTCAGAGCAACTTTGTGTAGGATACGACTGCATTTTCATATTAGAATTCAAGAGGGCACATGTGTGTGTATACAGTGCTGTATATATTATGCATACAAAGTTATTGTTCAAAAGACTTCTATCTATTCCCTTGTAGCACCTCTATACTTGAAACATGGTGCTGTAATGTGCCTGTACCAATCAGAAAACTGAGCGATCATAACCTCTTGCTTACATCTAAGCAAAAGATATTTCAACTGTCGCATCAACAGAGTAAAACCCATTTTATTGAGTATACTTGGAATATAAAAATGATAAATGCTAACAATTAGATGTGAGTCATGTGTGTTTTGCAGGGCTTTGGAGTCTAAGCATACAGGATTCTGTAAATCTGACCTTCCAGAGTCATCCATGGTGTATAGGGAGAGCTGTGTAAGCACGTTATGGAAAAGTGTGATTAACCCTTGCAAAGGTGGCCAGCAAAATGAATGCTTTTTTGGCTCTCTCATTAATAACTGGTAGGTCTGACCCACCTAAATATTTATTGTCTCTCCACATAAAAAGAACCTAGAAAAGCATTGTTGCCTCAGAAATTCTATACCCAAGTTTTTCTTGAAGATTTGGTCAATACAAGAGCAGGCAAATATTATCACTGGAAAGCTTGCTTTCCCCCAAAAAACCAGAACCATATTTCCAGGTCTTAAAAGACTTGACACACAACTTGACCTGACCAAGGCACTTCTCAGGCATGCTGCATACCAAGGGCCAGTTGTGCTTCTTTGTTACAAAACAGATGAACACCAAGGACTTCAAATGTAGGTAGGAATACAGAGGACTCCCTGCTTTTTTTTTTCTACTGGTCTCACATGCCACTAGCTTGTTCTGCTTGTGACTGCCAGCAAAACAGACAAGATATCTTAGATATTGAACTTAAAAAACATCTAGGCACCAGGTAGTTGTTAAAAAAACCATCTAGATGCCAGGTGATAGTCTGTTATTAACAAGAAGTACATTTGATGAAATTTGGGGGGGAAAAATACTGAGAAATTTGCCTGTCTCTCAGGAGGGAGCCTTGGATGCTCCTTGGATCCTGTTAAGCTTTCTTTAGTTTCATATTACTTACAGGCTCATTCTGTGAAAACAGTGAAAATAGTGCAGATCTTTATGTTTCAGTAATTCATTGCTTAAAAACAGAAGAATCCTTCTGTCATATTCCTTTTCTGACTGTAAAGCTGTTTCAGCACAGTGTGTCACATTAATGACAAAATAGGGGAGCTAGCTGGTAAAACAGAGTACTGGCCTGTTAAGATTTTTCTGATTAAGCAAAACCAATACTTCAGTTCCTTGCATTTGGCCAAAAAGGAGAAAGCCTTACGTATTCCTTCCTTTCCCCTAAACTCTGTTTTTGTACCTTCTGTAAACATGACTCTCCTTATATAGCTTACCAAGCAGAAGCACTGCCATGGGGCGAATTCTTGGTTTTGCTACTGTCTACAAATTATTTTGGTTTGTGTGCTATTATCCATGCTTGACCTATAGAAGAAATAGGACTCAGAGTCTGTTCTGATCTGCAAGGCCTGGCTCAAGTTGTAAGGATGCATGACTTCAGCACACTCTGCATCACAGCCCAGATGGCAGATGTTTTGTTAACTTTTAAGTCCTGCATTAAAAAAAAAAAAAAAAAAAGAAAACACAAAGCTTTAAAGAGTGTCTTTAATTTCACCCTCTGGGGCCTGCCAGGCAAACAGCTGCCGAGACACTTATGCTGCTGCCACCAGCCTGGGAAGGGGAAGCCCTGTGAGCAGGCACTGGCACAATTCTGCAGCCTGCTCATTGGCCTCTGAGCACATAAGCAAGAACCTTGGATTATTGCAACAAACCACAGACAGTTCCAAGTAGCTGAAGGACCATAGTGTTCCTGTTATTAAAGGCACTGTTCCCTCTGAACCATGCTCCACTCAGAGCTGAGACAGGGCTCTGCTGTGCCTGAAGTGGCAGATTGTCTCTCTGCAGTGTCAGGTGTCCAGGTTAAGACACTGGTTATCTCCTGAAACAGGAATTCCTAAGGGAATTTTGGCATTTTGAGGAAAAAAAAAATTACATAAACAGGAATGCAACTCTCTTTTGGAATGCATCCAATCTCAATTAACAAAATCTTGCCAGGCTGGAGAATAAGGGTTTTTTTATCCCTCTGTATTTTCATTGATAGCTCTTGTGAAGCTTCTTTCTGTCTTGTGAGGAAGGCAGGCTATGCATGGCTAGTGGGAATCAGGTTGGGGCAGTGATGGGTACAAAAAGGTAGGATTTCTTGTTAAGCAGTGGGTAGGGCAGAGAGAAGATGCTTGATTTGACTCCAATTTGACTTCCCAGTGAAAGACACTTTTTCCTTAATAGCTACATGAGGGCTAACTGTATCTCCTTTTCTAGATGTCCCTTCTTCATGCTAACATTCTGTACCAATGAATATAAATGACTAATCAGTTTTCCTTAACCACCTCAACATATCTTATCTTGAAATTGAAATGCCTACAGCCAAATTTATTTCAATGCTGACCCCTACCCTTTACAACATACCTTATTTTGAAGCCTAATATGTCTTTTCTCATAGCTTTTATTTACAGGCTTTATTTTCTATCATATTCTTTCAAAAAATACCACATGCCCTTTTGCATCTCCAGTTCTCCTCTTTTCATAGGTACATCTTGATGCACACTGAAGATACAGGATTTGAACAAGATTCCACAGGATATCAGGGAAAAAAAGAATTAGAGCTTTCAGACATCCAAAACCAGTGTCTGGGATTATTCTGTTTGGAAGCTGGCCTAGTGTAACATTTTTGTAAGGGGTTATAATCCTTGCTGTTCAGAGGGAAGCTCTGAAGCCTGTGCTCACATGTGCAATGTTGGGCTATAGTGTCTGTGTGTGTGTGTCTGTCCCCAGGGAATGGGGGGAAGTTATTAGTTAGGCAGAATAAAGTATTCAGGCTGGAAAACAGACACCTTTCCAAGGAGCAGTACAGGGAAGAACTGATGAGGAGTTTGGATGAAAGGACCTTGTGTGAATGACTACAAGGTACAGGATGAGTGGAAAGGGTGGAAACACTCCCTGTGGAGCCTTATAAATAGTGTTGTCAGAATATGTGGTGCTAATGGAGGCTTTGTGATCAATGCTAAATTAGTGAGGGGGGTGTAAAAGGTATCTTTTCCTTAAAAAAAGGAAGCACACTAGAAATTATGTTTAAAAAGTTCATATTTCTTTGACAAGATCTGTTTTTCATGAAACTAGTTGATTTTGATTGTGCTCCCATCCCTTAATTCTTTAATGGCCTCATTTTCTATCAGCACTTCCATGACTTTGGAAAGTACTAATTGGACAATAACCTGCCTAGCAAGTCATGTCTGCTCCCTAAAAAAGTTTCTTTCTCTTTTCTTTTAAAATTACTGTAAGCTCTAAAAATATGTTGCTTTTTTTTTAAAGAAAAATATATAGGGAAGCTTGGGAATAGTTTTTTTGCCTGTATTCAGCTTGTGGGGGCAGGCTTCCAGTGCTCTGTTAGTTATTCAAAATCTTTTCTTTAGCAAGGTGAGACTTCCAGCCTGAAGAGATTTGAAAGTGCACTTTCATTCCCTAAGGAAATAGGTGTATAAGCTTGATAAAAACCCTTGTGTGAGAACTGCAGCCTTGGACAAAAGTCCCCTGAGGGAAATGTTTCCTCCAGTTCGTGTACCCCTACTCAGTGTTAGAAGTTTTTGAGTGAAGATCAATAACCTGGAACTAAACCTGAGGAGTTTAGCTTTGTATCAGGTTTTATTCTGTGTACTAAAAATCAAGAATCTGACTGTAAAGCATGAAATACATCACAGATACATTACAGATAATATGGATTTTATTTTAGTTCACTATTATTAGAAAGAGCCCATATTAAAACCTTGCCTTTCTCTAGTTCGTCCAGTCTAATTTGGATCACTGATCAGAATCTGAATTACCATTAGTGCTGCTATTTTGATTTCTTTGTCTTCATTCACTCCTAACACTTCCAGTGCACAGCTAAATAGAGCCCTCATATGCTGAAAGCATTTGGAAAAGCTCATACATCATTCATCCAGAGAGGAGACATGAAGTAAGAAGGAAAGGACTTGGGTGTCTTTGTTTCTTCACAAGGACTGAACACAGCACTGAAAGACTGATAATAAGGTTACCACTTAGACAGACACATTATTAGAAATGCAAATTTAGACAAGGAAATGCTGAATATCTCTCATTATAAAAAGTCATTTTTGCTAGATTTACTTATGAATTCGTTAGAAATGCAATCCCATTAACGACACTACTGGTTCTTGTGGATGGCAATGTCAAAATGCAAAGGAAGACTTTCAGACCTTCTTTTTAAGGAATGCAGCCATCTTTTCACCCATGTATTCAGTGTTCTCATTCAGAAAAGATGCATTTATATCATCATATGGTAGAGCCTTAGCAATAATAACATCTCAATTGCCAGGATATACTTACAGTGGGTGGCTCTGGCTCTGAACACTCAATTAAATGCATTTTTTTCCTACAGGGTCCCTGTGGTACATTAAGTTTTACTGATACCTAATAGCTTCAGTATCTCTAAGGAAACTGGCCTTGATTTTATTAACCTAAAGGACTGAAGAACAAAAGGGGTGTATTGCAGACAGGCTAAAAATTCTTTAACAAAGGTGTCTTAATTGCTTTCTTATTTCCCTTAGTATATGCTGGGGTAGCCTCTACTGTTCACTCAAAAGAATTCTATATTTGAACTCAGTAGTTTTCTGAGGGATGTCTTTCATAATTGTTGGGTTTTTTTGATTTTGTTTTTTGGTTGTTTTGGGGGGTTTTTTTGGTCGGGAAAGATTTGAACAATGTTGCCAACTGTGTTAGAGGTTAGAACCTTTCCCTCTGTCTTTGAAAATCACCTGATTGTCTGCCTCACTCCATCTCTCTGTCAGAGTGACTATTAAAGCTAAAGTAGTGTGTAGTGATACATAGGTGATAACCAACAACGTTGGCCTGAGAGCTTATCTGTTTACGGTGTCAAATGCTATCTGATAATCAATATAGCTGCTCTTGTGCTATGTGTCCCTGTTTCTGGAGGCGTGATGCTTGCAGATGCAGGTTCTGCTTTCTATCCTTTTGCCTCTTGGTGGTTGTCAGCCTCCATATCTGTGTCTTTCAGCAGGTTTCATTAAAACCTGTCTGTAGCAGTCAGAAGAAACCTGCAGCTTTGGAGGATCCCCAAGCCTTAGCGAGCTGTGAAACTGTGTAAATCTATTTAAAGCTAAGAGTCTTATGAAAGAACCTCCAAACTTCTGCTCTGTATTTTAGGGAATTGTGGGTGGAAGAGATTTCTTTAAATGAATATGCTGCTGTTCTCAATTCTAGTGACTACTCTATAGTGGTCCTGCTTTTTTATGCTTATCAGGCACCTCTGTTCTGCAGAATACAGACTAGTGGTCGTTTGTCCCTCAGGGATGTAAATAACACCAATAAATGACCCCAGGATAAAGGGATGACTTATAATCTTGCTGATTTTTTTAAGATGAAAATTAACAGATGTGATAGTAAAAGCACTTCTTTTTATCCTTTTTTTGCAACTTTAAGGCACAATGGAAACAGTGTGCATACTTATGAAAGTGAAATTATTTTATAGTGTTTTGTAGCAATTAATGCTTTATAACTACACAGCCAAGTCAAGGCAGGTAGTTTGAGTGTCAAAGAAAACATTAGGTATTTCTAACATAACATCTCTGTGTGAGCAATTTGCAGATTTGCATATTTTTTTCAAGTTTCATTGCTCCTCTTAGAATCATGGAACCATCTACATTGAAAAGGACCTTTAAGATCATTGACTCCAGCCATTAGATTAAAACCAAGTCCACCATGAACCATGTCCCTAAGTGCCATGTCTACATATCTTTTAAATTCCTCCAGGGTTGCTGGCTCTACCACTACCCTGAGCAACCTGTTCCAGTGCTTCACAACCCCTTCTGTGAAGAAAGCATTCCTAATACCCAACCTAAACCTCCCCTGGTAAAATTTGAGGCCATTTCCTCTTGTCTATTGATTGTTACATGGGAGAAGAGACAGATCCCCACCTGGCCACAGCTGCCTTTCAGGTAGTTGGAGAGAGCAGTAAGGTTTACTCTGAGCCTCAGGCTAAACAACCCCAGCTTCCAGCCCCATCCCCAGCTCCATTGCCTTTCTCTGGAAACCCTCCAGCACCTCAATGCCTTTCTTGTAGTGAGGGGCCCAAAACTGAATACAGGGTTTGAGGTGTGGCCTCACCAGTGCCCAGCACAGGGGGACAATCCCTGCCCTGGTCCTTCTGGCCATGCTATTTCTGCTATGAGCCAGGATGCCATTGTCTGTCTTGGTCACTTGGGCACACTCTGGCTCATTTCCAGCTGCTGTTGACCAGCACCCTTAGGTTCTACGTTGGTGGGAAGTTTCCCAGTTTCTGTGGCTCTGCATGGGGTTGGTGTGACCCCAGTTCAGGACCAGCACTTTGACTTGTTGAACACCACCCAGCTGGCCTCAGCCCATCGACCCAGCCTGTCCAGATCCTCTGCAGAGCTGTCCTGCCCTCCAGCAGACCAACACTCCCACACAACTGGGCGTCATAGGCACACTGACTGAGGTGCCCTTGACCCCCTTGCCCAGGTCACTGATAAAGATGATAACAGCACTGACCCAACAATGAGCCATGGGAGCAGCACTGTGGCTGGTTGACAGGGCACCTCCACGGTCTGGGCCTGGCCATTCAGCCATTTGTCACACAGTGAGCAGTGCACTCCTCCAGGCCATGGGCAGCCAGCTTCTCCAGGAGAATGGTGTCATGAACTACATCAAAGGCTTCACTAAAGTCCAGGTAGACAACATCCATAACCTTTGCCTTGTCACCAAGTGTGTCCCTTTGTCACAGAAGAAGATCACGTTGGTCAAGCAGGACCTGTCATTCACAAACCTGGGCTGGCTGTGCCTGATGCCATGGCTGTCCTGCACGTGCCATGGGATGGCATTCAAGAATATCTGCTCCATGACCTTCCCCAGCACTTGCCTCAGCTGAAAGGCCTGTAATTCCCTGGATCCTCTCAACCCTTCTTCATTGAAATATTTCACCCCTCACTTCTCTCTTTTTCCCTGTGTGGATGTTTCAAGTGCCAAAGAGATTACTGAGGAGCTGTTCAGGAGATGCAGTGAAACATAAGGGATCCTCAAATCTGGAAAATCCATAAAAGTGTAGAATAAATCTGTGTCCTCTGATCAGAACAGAAGTGAGGCACAGCATTCTGATTTGGCTGTGAATGATGCTGTGTCTTCCAAACTTTTTGGACTCAGGAGCACCACCCATCTGAACTCTTCCCTTTAACATACAATTTTGTTGGGGAGCTGCTGATCATTGCATGGACTGCATGTAACAGCTGGCTATAGCACAATGAAGCAGCTGGTGCACTGAGAAAAAATCAGATCTGCTGTGTTGGGTAAGTAACAGAAAATTAATTCCCTTTACAAATGTGTGTTGTATCCCTTAAAAATGCAGCTTTAAGGTCTGTGACAGAGCTGTGTCTTTTTAATGCAAAAGTAGAAGTGTTTTACCTTGCAGCAGAGCTGTCTGTCTTCAGGGTTCAAAAATCCTCCTCTTCCTCATATTGAGGGTGTTGCTTATTTGGGACCTGCTGTCTCATATTTTACACTCAGTTATTCTCCAAAATTGTCATGCCGAGGACTTACTGGCATGAAAAATCACATAAAATATGACACAGAAAATAAAATGCAGAACTACTCTATTGCACTCTATCCTATTGCAAACTATAACTATGCACTCTATCCTATTTTGAAAAAAAAAAAATCACTATTTCCTAAAGATACTTGGAATCTGCATATTTTTCTTTAATGGAGAACAGGAGCCTTGGCTGTCATGAGGACGGGGGCAGGACTCTGGTGAGTGGAAGGGAAGGCTGGGAGGAGAAGTGCTGGTGATGCAGCTGCAGGGCTTGGGAGCTGCCCTGGGCCAACAGCTGGGGAGGAACCCTGCTCTGCTTTCCTCCAGAAACATTTGCTGCAGCACATCAATGTCTGCTCCAACACATTCCCATGATTAGTGAGGTGGTCTTTTAGCACTGACCTCTACTTAGTGTTCAGCTTGACTTATTAATCTTCACTGAACTAAAAGTTAATTCTAAAATAAACCTGTTAGCCCTTCTATTTTCAATCACTCCATTTGCTGCAAATTATTCTGGGATGGATTCTGCTGACATGATGCAGGGAATGGTGCTTGTCACCAGCTGGAGTGGGAGCACAACTGAGTCTTTTTTGGATATTAATTGGCTTCTCTCTTTGGGAAGCGTGTTTTAGCATGCCTAAAAAAAAAGGAATTGTACCACAAGTATAAAGATGAAATATTTTAATTGTGTGCAAATACTTTAATGAAAATATTTTACTGTGGCTGAATGAATCACATGATCCTTGCCTTTTCTTTGGATGCTGCACCACTCTTCTAAGTGATCACTTTAAAAACACTGCTATAGAAGGGGCAGAAAATAATATTTTAATAGGATTGAACTAACTTAGAAAGTATAGCAGAAAAATACCTTTTTAACTCCTATATAATTAAATGCAGAGGATTCAAGCTTATAAAAAGGACACAATTTGAAAATTTTCTCTTTCCAACTAGCAAAGGCCTTCTGGAAAAAATTTGTGAAATTTTGCCATTTTCATTTCTATAGATTTTCCTTGGGATTATTACATGATGTTATTTTAATAAATTGGTTTGGGGAATCTTAGTGGAAACCACCAGTCTAGGTAAAACACTTCTGTCTCTCTTGTTCCTTGTCCACACCTTTAGAAGGGCCAGGTCCTTTAGAAGAGGGCCAAGTCTGCCACTGCTTCTCCTTGTACTTTTCAGATGGCCATTTTTGGCTTCTTTTAAGCTGTTGCATATGGTGATGGTGAAGTGAGAGCTGGCTCTGTTTTTGAAACAGCAAAGCACCTGAGCATATTTACACTCAGCCATGGACAAAGCAGAGGTATGTAAGCCTGACAAGTTCAGTAGTGGACACGTTACCAGTTTTCTCTCTTTCCAGCTGAAAGGAAAAAATAATGACAATCAAGTGACTAATTTAAAAATTGTTCTTCCTGAAAACTAAATCACATAAATATATGAAGGTTTTCACTTT